>NW_027069471.1:808063-999557 GCF_002906115.3 Quercus suber
GGGGGGGGGGGGGGGGGGGGGGGGGGGGGGGGGGGGGGGGGGGGAGGGGGGGAGGGGGGGGGGGGGGGGGGGGGGGCGGGGGGGGGGGGGGGGGGGGGGGGGGGGGGGGGGGGGGGGGGGGGGGGGGGGGGGGGGGGGGGGGGGGGGGGGGGGGGGGGGGGGGGGGGGGGGGTTGGGGGGGGGGGGGGGGGGGGGGGGGGGGGGGGGGGGGGGGGGGGGGGGGGGGGGGGGGGGGGGGGGGGGGTGTGTGCTTGGCTATTAGAAGTTTGAGAAGTTTTAATAAAGCATTGTTTGGAAAATGGTTATGGAGATTTGGGAATGAGCGACAGGCCTTGTGGAGGAGAGTGATAGGGATAAAGTATGGTTGTGAAGGGGGAGGTTGGTGCTCTCTTCCCGTTACTAGCCCTCATTGAGTGAGTTTATGGAAGTCGATTAGCCATGGTTGGCCTTCTTATGTTCATCACATACAATTTGAGGTTGGAGCCTGTTAGATTCTGGCAGGACATTTGGTGTGGGGACACCCCTTTGAAATTGAGCTATCCGGAACTATTTGCTATAAGTTGAAATAAAGGAGGCCTCTGTGGCTGACTTTATGAAGTTCTCAAATGGCGTTCTTTTTTGGGATTTAAAATTTGTAAGAGACAATGAAGACTAGGAATTGGAATCTTGGGAGTTGGGGACAATAAGATGTGTTGGAAACTTGCTTTGGAAAGAGGTTTTGCAATTCGTTCTTACTACCAGGTTCAGACAAAAAGTATAGATCAGTCTTTCCCTTTGAAGACTGTTTGGAAGCCTAAGGTCCCTTCTAGAGTTGCTTTTTTTTGTCTAGTCTATAGCTTTGGGGAATATTTTGACCATTGATAATCTTTGGAAATGGAAGATTTTGATTTTGGATTGGTGTTGTACGTGTAAAAGAAATAGGGAGTCAGTAGACCACCTCCTTATCCATTGCCCTCTTGCTTTTGATTTATGGTGTATGGTGTTTACTTTGTTTGGCATTCATTGGGTTATACCGAAGATAGTGGTAGAGCTGTTGGCTTGTTAGAAAGGAAAGTTTGGGCAAAATAGGAATGGTGTTATTTGGATGATTGTCCCCCATTGTTTGATGTAGTGCATTTGGCAGGGGAGGAATAACCGACATTTTGAGGATTTAGAGAAATCACTTTCAGATCTTAAACTCCTCTCTTTAAAGACTCTTTTGGACTGGGTTGCACTGTTAAGCTTTCGTTCTTTTTTTTTCAGTCCATGGTTTCATGGACTTTTGTACTTTATGCAGCTGATTTGTATTTTGTCCCTGATGTTACTTCTTGTATACTCAGGTGACACCTTTCATCTTTTTTAATATATCTTTATTGCTTATCAAAAAAACAAAATTTGCAGCAGTTCCAAGATGGCACCATTAAAAATGCCGCAAACACACTAGTATTAATTTATTCCTTTTTTGGCTTCATCACAAAACAGGAATATTTTTCACCCAAAAAGTTAAATATTCTGTTCTTTTTTTTCAGCCACGAGTTCTGATGGCAATGGCTAGAGATGGATTGTTGCCATCGTTCTTTTCAGACATTAATGAATGCACCCTGGTTCCAGTGAAGAGCACCATTACAACTGGTGTCTTTGCAGCAGTTCTGGCATTCTTTATGGATGTTTCACAATTGGCGGGGATGGTAATTGGACTTGTGTATGAACTGGAGATATCTAAGGGAAGATTATTGTTATATAAAAATAGAATCATTGACAAGTGGTTTTTTTTTGGGTGTGGGTGTACAGGTTAGTGTGGGTACACTGCTTGCATTTACCACTGTCGCGGTTTCAGTTTTGATACTTAGATATGTCCCACCGGATGAGGTGCCACTTCCATCATCACTTCAAAAGTCCATTGACTCAATGTCATCAAGGTGCAGTGATAACATTCAGGAAATCAACGACAATAATCTTAAAGATCTTGCTGGTTCTTTTGGGAGCAAAGGGGATGCATTACTTAGAAATCCTCTAATTGAAAAGGGGGTAGTAGCTCAAGGTAATAATACCTTACATGCTCTCTAATGTTGTTATTTCAATCTGTAAGAGCATTAGCATTGGAGTTGTTAAAACTCTCAAAAGCAATTTTTAACAACTCAAACACCAAAATGCCACTACACCCAGGTTGCTATTGCTAAAAAAATTTAGCAATTTGCTACAGTAAGTTCCGATATGGTTTGCTAAACTTAACATCACTTATTTTATTCACGCTCTCTCTCTCTCTCTCTCTCTCGCGATTTTGGGTTTCTGTGGTTGTGGTTGTAGATCAGTTTTGGGTGGTTGTGGCTGTGGATTGGTGCTAGGGTTGAGTTTCTGCAGTTGGGCTGTGGATCAGTGGGTTTTGATATGTGTGGCAGAGGGTTTCAGGTTGGTGGGTAGCAATTAGATTGATATGGGTTTCAGTGGTGATGGCTGAGTTTCAGTGTTGGTGGTTTTTGGGTTTGCTGGCAGTGGTTGGTGAACAATGGTATGGTGGTTGGCGTGTTCCAATATGGTTTCTGTGGCTGTGGTTGAGTGGGTTTTTGTGGCTGGGTTGCGGTGGTTGAGTTGTGGTGTTGGCTGGCAGTGTGTGTGGGTTTGCTAGGTAAGAAGCAAGAGGTGTGGTTGCTGCTTTCTGGGTTGAGAAGAGAGAGTTGTGGCTTCAGAGAAGAGAGAGAGAGAGATGGAGAGGAACATAGAGAGAGCCGGAGAGGAAAAGAGAATGAAATTAATAAATAAATGAATACTTATGAAAATAAGAAATGGATATAGGGTGAGTTGTAAAATAGTGTGTTATAAAAATAAAGTAGCTTTTTGGGTTGCTAAATCCTAAAGTTTCTAAACACCCAGATGTGAATGCTCCATGCCATTCATGGAGGATAGACTACAATGGCATGTGTTCTTGAAAAACAAAGACAGTTGGCATCGCCACTGATTGGAAAGAAGCAACCTTTTGGCTTACCTGTTACCTTCAATTCCAGTTAAAGGCTATCCCACCTATCAATGCCACCCAGTTGTTTACTTCTCAGTGAAAAAGAAAATGGTATGTGGCCAAAGTGCTTAAATTTTTTTTGCAAATTTTGTATTGTATACCCGAGGTGGTTTTTTCACACAGCATCAAAGTTGTATGGTGAAATCCAATGAGAATCATGAACAATAATGCTGTCAGGTAATTTGGTTGAGAGATACTTTAACTAATGAAAATTGAAATGAGTTTAAATGTGTTTAAGGTCTTTTAACTCTTTCTGATGGTACAATAATGCTGTCAGGTAAGTTGCTTGAGAGTTACCTTAAATAAAATGAAAAATGAAACGAGTTTAAATGCGTTTCAAGGTCTGTAACCCTTTCTAATGGTTGGAAAGGCTAGGAGAGGCACCAGACCCTTACCCCATAAAGCCTGATAATACTTATAAATCTTGCAATGTCTATCAACAGATTATCTTTATGACCCATCAATATTTGAGAGAAAAAGATTAGAGATTTGTTAAAACACATTTATTACATAAACGTGTTCAAATGAAAATGAAAGGCGCATCCTTACTTCCTTTCGGTTATCAGTCAGTTGAATTAAATTAAACGTTGAACTTCAGTGGTTTCACATCTGTAACTAATCCAGGGAATGGAGGGTGATATTAGTGATACACCATGTGCTGGGTCACAGTTAACTGCCACCTCGTTAGGTGATCCCTGTCACCTAGTTAGATGATCCCAGGTTCTCCTAATGGTCATGAAGAAATTTTCAAGGTGGAAAAAGATCAGTCCCATGTTCCACATATGAACACTTCACTTTGTGTGAGAAGAGAAATTGCCTGTATGAATAGAATATTATGAGTAGTTATGAAAAGTTGAGTCCAATCAGCAGTGCCTAAAGGTTTATATGTAAGCTTGAGATTCTTGGCCACATTCCTCTATTATGGTTACTACTTAGCATGTCCTTTCATAGATGTAATAACCTGGTATATGTGGTGGGATCTTCTACTTGATGGTGAAAGTACACAAATAAAGTAGTTACCATGTGATGATGCATTGTTTTATGCTTTCTGATTATAAATAACTATTGTTAGGGTCATATTTATTATGTGTAGGCATATACTTTGACAAAATGCACTTTACTTGTAGTAGATCTAAGATGTGTCTAGAATATCATGAAGTGTGTTGAGAAATCAAAACAAGTGTATCATTGAAGACATGAAGATTGAACCAAGAAACAAGTAAAGAAAAAACAAGTAAAGAAAAGCTAAAAAAGCGAACCTCGACACAAGCATCTATCGAGATTAAATGATGGACCTCAACACTAGCTCAACATCTCTCGATCTATCGAGTTATGCAGATCCAGAATTCTTAGACCAGAATTTCAGCCCATGATGACTTGGGTTCTAGGGTTTTGTTTAGTAAACTCCTCAAGGGTATAAAAGCTTTATTTTAAAAGTCATCAAAGATACAGAGACTCATCTAGAGAACTCATATACTTTTGGAGAAGCTATTGCGTTCTTGTGCGCCTTAGAGTTTTGTAACCAAGTGCTTCCTGTTCTTCAACGTGCTTTGAAGTGAAGAACTTTGCATCCAACAACAAACATCAGTTGCTAGGAAGTTAGTCACATATTGGGATCCGTGTAAAGGGAAGAAGTCTCTACAAGATCAAGTCCAATTGAGTATTGGAATGAAGGTTTAATTGTAGATTGGTATTTTGAAATAGGGCAGGGTAGTGGTAAGATTCCTTGTACTTGTAACTGCTTGATTATTGATTAGTGGATTCTTGGAAGTGGTGACCTAAAAATCACCCAGTGGGGTTTTTGCCTTGCGAGAAATTTTCCCCATTAATCAATAAATCACCATGTCAATTTAATTTCCACTGCACTTTAGTTTATTTGGTGATTTGTGTGTGACTCCACGATTTGCATGTAATTTGACCTAATTAATCAATTTGGGTAATTGAATTAATTAACCGGGGTCAATTTATAACCTAAAAACTATAATTTAGACTGCCATAATATTTAAGTCTCCAACTCCAACTTTCTACGATCTGCTAATTGATGTCCTCTTTTTTCTTCATATTAATTATACAGATGTTCAGAAGGAACAAATGAGGCGGAAAATTGCTGCTTGGACTATAACCCTTTTATGTATAGGCGTTCTTATACTTGCTTCTTCAGCTTCAGCTGAATTCCTTCCCAGGCTAGCATACTTTTCTGAACCTTTTCACCCTTGTTTTTAATTATTGGCTCAGGCTGTTCTCATCTTATTTGTTATATGCCCAAATATACTATGATTATAAAATTGCTGCCTAGTTTCAATTTTTGACCATGTGATCATGGAAAATTCCTGGATTTAATTAATAGACTCACCAAAAAGGGAAATTACACTTCCTATCAAAATACCATCTTATTTTTGATATGGTTCTATTGATTTTAGATGGAGCCTTTCTGCATTAGTTGTGATCTGGCATTCTATTGTTGTAACACACAAACAAACTGGAAAATAGTAGCTAGTGTATCAAATCATTCTCCCTTTGTAGCACTCAGCTCTACATCTATCCAGATTACAATTAATGTGGTTCCATCTGGTCTACTCTGAATGTCAGAATTTTGCTGAGTTATTTGAGCTGGTGTTTCTATTGAGATTATTTGATTTTGCCAAGTTTAATTACCTTGTCCAGTTTTATAATGGTGCTATTTGGAGTTAATAAGCTTTAGGTGTACTGGTGTTAGGTTGGCACAATGCTCAACTTTAATCTGATTTGGTTTTTATGCTTCATAACTCCATCCCAACTTGTTGATTACCAGCATTCTTCGCTTCACATTATGTGGAGTTGGTGGAGTTCTTCTGTTGTGCAGTTTGATTGTGCTCGCCTGTATAGAGCAAGATGATGCGAGGCACGGCTTTGGACATACAGGAGGTATATTTAGCATTATATCATATAGTATTGATGAGATTGATTAAGGTCAGTCACAGCATAGATTAGTCCTAGCAAGATGTTTACTTTTCTCTAAAAAAAATTCGGTAGAGGAATGAATGGTTTGAATACATCATTTTGACTGTTGTTATCAGAACAGCTACTATATTGTACCCAATGTGTAATGTTTATTTCCTTTGAAATGACCCAAATGTTTGGTTCAGTCATACCTAATTAAATTGTATTAGAAATTTAAAATAAATTCCTATATGCAGGCAATTAGCAATAGGCAAGTCTAACAATATGATATGATTACTTTTTTTTCCCCTCCCAGGTTTCATTTGCCCGTTTGTTCCGTTCCTACCTGCTGCATGCATTCTTGTAAACACATATTTACTAATTGACCTTGGGTGAGTGTAAAGATTCTTGTCCTCTCTCTCTGGAGTGACGAACATATAAATCAATTTCAATTTATGTCCACTTCATGACTAACAATGATAAATTTTTTTTTTCTAACTTCAATGCTTAGTGCTGCAACATGGATACGAGTTTCAGTATGGTTGGTAATAGGAGCACTGGTGTATATATTTTACAGCCGGAAACACAGCTCTCTGTTAAATGCAGTCTATGTCCCGTCGGCTTATGCTAATGAGATCTATCGTAGCTCATCAGCTTCAGTGGCATAGTCTGTGCATGTATTAGTCACCTTACAGTGGCCCTCAGCTAAGCCAAACCCCATTCTTACAGAAAGCATTATCAGATTGTGTTTCACAATCACTCTTATTGTTATTAATAATATAAAACCTTTTATTATGTAACAGAGACTGTCTGAACCAAAGATCAGTCTCACGTTTGTATGTTAATATTCTTGGGTTAGCATAGGGGCCTTTAAAACTGCTTGTTTACAAACATGTAAAGTAATAATTATTTCTCTTGATATAATTTGCAATGACATGATCACATGAGGCTTACCAATTCCGTGAAACTACAAATTAAACAATTAACAATATCAATTTATAATACAAGACACTCTCCTACTCACCCTGCCTACTATCACCAATCTAATCTATATTGTGTCCTATCTCACTCCTCACCAATAGTTGACTTCCTCCCCCACCCCTCCATCACCTCTCACCTATGTTTTGAGTTTACATGGTCTTGGATCAAACAAAATTGAGTTTTGAGTTTTGATCTTAAGCCAGAAGCCATAGCATGTAGCGGAAGAGTATGAGCCTCGGATCCTGTCCAACTCCTCCAAGCTTCACTGATGAATTACACACGTTCCTTTTGTTTTTGCTAGTGGGTGCATGGGAACTACAATATGAGTATTTATTATCGCTCTCAAACCAAATCCTACTACTTGTGTTTCATGGAAACCAAAAATAGACAGCAGTGACTTTGGGATTTTTTTTTTTTTTTTCCTAGATAGTCATTAAGAAACTTAATTTTTTTTTTAATTTAATTAAAAAATTGAATATATTAACATTACCAAAAAAAAAAAATGCAAATACATGAAATTTTCATATTTTGAAATTACTGCATAGTAACTTTATTATGAGAGAATATGAAAATTTGTCATTAGTACTAACAAAAAAAAAATAAAGAACAAACTATAAAAGTTCATTATATATATATATATATATAATATGCAATGTTGACATCTCCTTTATCTTTGTTGAGGTTGTGTAGTGTGAATCAAATCCCTTCAATCATTAAATTATAAATTATTATAATTGTTTTCTCAACAATACCTAACTATTGTGTAATAGTCAAATGCCTTGTAACTGAATTGACAATTCTCCATGTACAAAGTACTTGGGGTCTAGGGAGAAAAAGATTCGAGCTACAAGATTAGCAACATGTTGTAATTGTCTCAAAAAAAAAAAAAAAAAAACTATTGTGTAATAAGCACATGTTCAAATGTATATTGCTACTCAACTGCTAGACATGTGTCTCCTTTGCATGTGAAAATTATCTTATATATGATCATTCCCTAGAACGGATCCCTCACAAGCATGTCGGTTCCTTTCTAAAAAAAGTACGTCAGTTCCATAGGTGGCTGGCTTTTGGGGATCCTTTCTCCTATGACTGACTCTTTTCTTTTTGCCACATGTCATGCATTGGTTTGTGATAAATTAAATGCACTATAAATATATTTAAAGATTTAATAACACAATTTTTGTCACAATTTATTGAGATTGTTAACTTTGAGCAGGGGAAAAAAAATTTGTAAGTTTATATAAAAATGATTATCAATTGCTCAATATTGATCACTTCAACAAGTTGCATCGCAAAAAAATTATTTATACCGTATAGATGGCCTAGTGCCTACACAATTCGCTTCGTTACGTCTCTCCCTTCTAGTTTTTTTACTTTCATTTTCGTTTCAACATGCATGATGTAAAATCGCCTTATTTGACTTGAACATTACCAATGAAACACAGATTTAACATGCTATTTTATGCATCCGAATGGACACGTATTCGTCATGTCACTTTGTTTACGTTAAGCAGCCCTATCTAATTGCGTCGGTAGACTATGTACCATTCATTTGTTATCATGGACTTTTTCGACATTGTCTGTGCCTGCTTTCGGCAACTTTTCAGGCTATAATATAGACAAATTTCCTCCTTTGTAATCCTATAATTTTGTTTCCTTTGATGATGTTTCCATTGAATTGGGGATTGATATGGCACTACTTATTTAAAAAAAGGGTTAAAATAAAACGTCAACTAGTTTAGTTGGTCAAATTTCTTTTGCCGATTTGTCTAGTGATTTTTTTTTTTTTTAAAGCTTTTATTTCTAACCTGGAGCTCAGATACCAGTTGTGAAAATAATTTGTTTGTGCAAGATTAAAGAAGTGAGAAAGAAAAAAATAGACACAAACGACGACAGGAAAAAAGTTTGACCATGAAATAGGATATTACAACAGTAGCAAAGAAGTACCCTAACAAGACCCAAACTTTAAATACACCCCTCTCTCTCTCACAAAGAATAGAGAACACTTATTGTATTGGAACTAGAGTTGTGGTACTCTTTCTCACTTTGTGCATTGCATTCTCTCTAATAACAAATTTATCTATAATCATATCACCATATACTATATAATAAAAGTTGAGTTTCAAAACTGCAGTTGAGCCAAGTGGCTACACCAAATTGCAGCAATTTAAAATCAATTTTTTAGATAGACACAAATTCTTAATTGTTCATGTCAACTTTTCCTCTATTTATCCTTGGATAGACAAAAAAACTTAATGTTGATATTTTTTTTTTTTTTTTCCTTCACATTACTTTATGAATAATCAACAATTTTTTTTTTTTAAATACACGGTTTTTATCACAAAAAAAAAAAAATTAAGGAAATTCAAGTCCAGCAACTAAGAGATATTTTTGGATAGACTCAAGCCCGGAAACTAAGAGATTTTTCTAGATAAATCCAAGAGAACATTTTTATTAGATTAAAAAAAAAAATTGTACATTAAAGAAAGAAAAAATCCTATTAGCAAAGTTTTAAAAGATATAAAAATCTAAATTTTTCCTTCAAGTTTGGAGTAGAGTGTCATTCTCCCAAATCTCAAAGAATAAGAGTGTAATTGTCTTATAAAATAAATTAGATAAAAACGTAGCCATATCTATAAATAATGAATTGAAAGAAAGAGTAAAGTTTTAGAAACATGTATATACTATATAAGCTAAGTTACAAATAAAAGTCAATTGGTTTGGAACTCTGGTGCAACTACGTTACAAGGATAAGGAGCCATTATTATATTCAACTAGCTTGTAACTCCATGCATATGTATGGATACACTTAAAGGTATACAATAAGATGCATAATATAATTCCTATATATACATATATAATTTAAATACTATTGATAGACATATTTATATTTTGTTAACTCTTTAAAAAAATTTGTAAGGATAAAATTAGGTATAAAATGTAAATTGTCCATGTTTTTTAAAAAAAAATTATTGTGAAGCACTTTTTTTTTTTTTTTTTACGATTAATTTATTCTAGATTCTTTGGTTTTTGTACTTAATAATTCACTTGGATGAATATTTATGATGTGGTCCCACATTTGACTCTAAAATCATATTATATTATATATAATAAAAGTTGGGCTTAGACACTATGGTTACGCCACGTGGCTTCATCAAATTGCAGATTTTATTAAATTTTTAGATTTTAAGAAAATATATATAATATTACTTCTCCTATAATTTCTAAATGGATATTAGATTAATTAGTACTCTAATTCATTCTTATCTCTAATTCATTGTTATCATAAAGTAAGTGTATCTCTAAAAAAAATCATATAGTAAGCGTAAAAAAATTTGAAAAGAATCTTATAATTTATGTAGGGATATTGGGCCCAAATGTTCATTGTATATTCACACATTGGGCCTGTGGCCCAAGCCGAGGACAAAGTCTTGCCCGAAGAGAAGGAATCTTGGAGAGAAGGATTGTGTTAACAAATAAAAAAGTTAGTATTGGCCATAAGGCTCAACGGGACAGCCAAGGATAAAGGTCTCCTCAGTCGACCAAGGCCGAGGTCAGAGGAAATGGTATGTTGATCAAGGGAACGTTCAAGGAAGTTCTAATGGATTGGATGAGCTTTACAGAGGCACCCGACGAAGGAAAGTCCTAAAATATCTCAGGGGAAAGCTGCTACCACCGCATTAAATGTCTAGTAGCTAATTTCCTGGCTACATTAATGTGGAGAAGACCCTTGAACAGTGTAGATTTGGCTGCCCCAATGCAAATAAGATTAGAGAGGATGTCTGATAGGATAGGCACTCAAGAGATTGCCTAAATGATCAACAAGTGTAGGATCAAGATGCTGTAGAAGGAACTATATAATGCAAGGGATCCTTCATGGATGGGGGATCGGCAGTTGAAGAGAAAAACAGTGTAATATTCATGAAACAAATTTGTAACCAAACTAGAGGATAATACATAAGAATTGACCTCCTCAGATCTTGCCGAGTATGATTTTTCTTCAATACAAACCCTCTTCTTCTCATCTCCTTATCATCTAAACCTATTTAAGCGTTTGTTAGATTATCTAAAGTCCAGTTTTTCCAACTCATTTTATATAAATTCATTGTTGTGGGCTTTTTGGGCCTAGGTCCATCCATGTAGTGGGCTGGGAGCCTAAATCTGGTCCTTACAATTGGCGCCGTCTGTGGGAATTACTGGTGTTATAGTGAATCCGACTTCCAACGATGGTAGGTTTAGGTCTGCACCAGGCAAAATCTATGGGTTCCCAGTGTCAAGATCACTTCCGTGATCTTGAATGACAGAGGGACCTGGAGGGAAGTGTACACACTACCCATACTAGTAAGAGCAAGTCTCGAGGTAAAAGACACGTCTCTTAGGAGGAGAACGCCAGAAACATGCAGAAGGAGATTGATCACCTGAGGAGAAGCTTGCGTCATGAACGACGAAGGTGAGCTCCGTCCAATCCCAACTTCTCTTCCAATGATGAGGAGGATGATAGCTATAGGCACAGATCGAGAACTCCCCCTAGCGAGTCTTTCTTGTATGATGAGGACTATTGTTGTGAACGTAGAAACAGAAATACGTCTTTGGTCGACCTGGGAAACGACGCTATGAATAGGGCACTTAACTAGATTTCTAGGTCACCTTTCACGCACTGGATTGAGGGAGGGAGACTTCCTCAGCGGTTTACCCAACCCACGTTCACCATGTACAATGGAAGAATAGACCCAGTGGAACACGTTAGCCACTTCAATCAAAGGATGGTCGTATATTCCAAGAACGAGCCTTTGATGTGCAAGGTATTCCCATCCAGTTTGGGGCCTGTAGCAATGAGATGGTTTGATAGTTTAAGGACAGGTTGCATTGATTCTTTCAAAGAACTTACTCAAGCATTTGGATCTCGCTTTATCACGTGTAGCAAGGTTCCTCGACCTTTAACTTCTTTGTTGTCTTTGTCCATGAAAGAAAAAGAAACCCTGAAGACGTATTCGAACAGATACTAGGAGATGGTCAATGAGATTGATAGTGATTTTGACGATGTAGCCATTAGCACTTTCAAGCTCAGCCTGCCTACCAAGCATGGCTTGAGGAAATTTTTGACGGGAAAACCTGTTACTAGTATACATCAACTCATGGATCGGATTGACAAGTATAAGAGGGTTGAAGAAGACCTACAGCAGGATAAGGGAAAGAGTAAGGTTATCCCTTAGAAGATGAGGGATTTCAGGTCAAATCGCTTCAACAATAACAGACCCCGGAGAGATTTTGCCAGACAATCTGGGCCTGTAGTCCCTGAAATGGTAAACACTGTGTTTAGAGAGCTAGTGCATCAAGTTTTAGAGAAGATCAAGAATGAGTCATACTTCAAATGGCTGAGCAAGATGAGTGGAGACCCTTTGAGGCACAACCAAAGCCTTCATTGCCAGTACCATCAGGAGCGGGGACATAGCACCGAGGACCGCTAGACACTATGGAATCATCTGGAACAACTGGTTAACGAGGGGAAGCTGTTACAACATCTCTTGTACCGCCCCAACGGGCAGGGAGACCAATCAAGGTTAGGGGCCCAGGGGAATGCTCCTTCGAGGCCCCTATTAGGTACGATCAATGTCATATTTGCAGCACTTGGGAGAACTGGTTCTCATCCTTCCAGGGTGATGTCTGTAACTAGGTCGTCAGTCAACGGTTCCAATTCTGAGCCGAAAAGAGCTAGACTGGAAGTCCGACCTTCGTTGAGTTTTTCGAACAAAGACAAGGATGGAACTATCCAGCCACATGATGACGCTTTGGTGGTCACCCTCAGAATAGGGAGGTATGATGTGAAGAGGGTAATAATGGACCAAGGTTATTGTGCAGAGATTATGTACCTTGACTTATACAGGGGGCTGAACTTAAAACCTGAGGACCTCACCGCCTATGATTCGCCCCTATTTAGTTTCGATGGGAAGGTTGTTATCCCAAAGGGCCAAATCAAGTTGCCCGTGCAGGCAGGCTCAGAAGTAATGGAAGTAGACTTCATAGTGGTGGATGCATCTCCCTCTATATGGCTATTGTGGCTAGGCCTTGGCTTCACACCCTAAGCACTGTTTCTTCAACTCTGTATCAAAAAGTGAAGTATCCGTCAGGAGATCGGATTGAGGAGCTGGTAGGGGACCAATCCATGGTTAGGCAATGCCTCGTGTCTGCAATCTTACATCAACCGGCAACTGAGTCCTCGACCTTGGTTGAAGAAAGTTTTTAGCAATCAAAGTCTACGGGGTTACAAGCTAAGGGGCCGGCCGAGGAGGTTAACTGTGAAGATTTAGAGAGATTTGCCATAGATGATGATCAGGAGAGATAGGATTGTCCACGGGTCGGGTTGGTTTAGATTTGGGCCTAAACCGAACTCGACTTGTTTGAGTCGGGTTGTTGGATCTTAGAGCCGTATTCGACTGAATAGTCGGGTCGGATCTGGTGATTCGGGCCATCGGATGGGCGGGTCGGAGTTGTCGGTTAGGCAGGTTTGGGCCATTAATGGGCCCAGTTTTTGGACTTCTGTAAAAAAAAATTATGTTCAATTTTTTCAGCCTTTTCAGCCCAAATTAAGGAGTTTGGCAGTTTTAAAAATTATTTGGGTGTCAAATTAGTTGGGCCTCCATTTTCCTTCTTTCTTTTTTTTTTTTTTTAATGGTCTTCAAGTAAACTTAAATTAAGCTACTTAACTTATAAATATATTGGGCCTTCAGAACAAAAACTTCCTGGAAAAAAATCCTCACCCCAGGTCACAAAATAAGCCAAATTTTACCACCTGTTAAGCATTAAATATCCTGGACTTCATACCCCACAACAGCACAAAATAAACCTATTTTTACATCTGTTAAGCATCGACACATTGACCACAAAAACTAAAGAGCACAACACAAGTAACACAAAATCCTATTTTCACCACCTGTGACTTCCTAAATAGCCACATTGACTACCCCAAAATTAACACAACAAATAACCTAGACAAAATAGCAAAACAATACACAAAACATGTGTATTTCCAACAACCACACAAAGGCAGTAGTAATTCAATGTTTCCAACAACCACACAAAGGCAGCAGTAATTCAATGTTTCCACAAGGCAGTAACCTTGCTGGCTATACAATGTTCTCAGCAATATAATTAATTACAAATTATAAAATACCACAGGTCCAAAAAAAATAGCTTTCCCAAAGCATTAAATGACAAATACTCAAGCTTATAACTAATAGAAAAGAAAACCTATATGATTCCTAGGATTTCTTTTCTATAAGCATTAAGACTATTGTTAGAAAAGCAATTTACAAAAAAGCTTCCAAAATGCTCCCAAAAGGCTGCCTCCTTTACAAAATAAATGATTTCGCCTACAAAAGACAAAAATATTTAACAAATAATACCTTATTAAAGGACAACAAGTTTATAACAATAAGAGCCAAAGGCAGTAACATACCAAGTCAATTATCAATCTTCAACACTAATTATGAGTCGTTTGCCTAAGCTAGAACCCAATTTGGAGCTGGTACTTGCTGATGCACTTGATGATGATTGTTGATTTAAAACTAGAAAAGGAAAGGAAATAAATACCACATATTAAATTTTGTTTGAACATGAGACAGACTATAAGTTCCAAAATTTAAACATATTACCTAAATCATGAAATTCCTCCTCCAATGCCTCAACCTCATCCCTTGATTGGCGATAAGAAATTGGTACTGTGGCTTGAAGCCAATTTTGTGCACATACAAGGTTTTGAACCATGAGAGGAGAGAGAGAACTTCGAAATGGATCAACAATGCGGCCTCCGATGCTAAATGCTGACTTAGATGCAACAGTCGAAATTGGTACAGCTAGCACATCCTTAGCCACTTTGGACAACATTGGGTACCTACAAGAATTGTCCTTCCACCACCCCAATACCTCAAAATTAACATCCCTTCTACCATCACAATTTTCAGCCAAATACTTGTCAACCTCATTACTACAACCTACAGATTGCTTAGCTTCTAAGAAAAGCTCATATCGAGAGTGAACCATCACATATGGATCACTTGCATCACCCACCCTTTGTTTCCTCTCACTCCCACTTGGTTCTTGCACATTTGGGGAATTAACAGAACAATAAAAAGTATACAACTTCATCAAAAGATCTTTCACCTCATCAACCATCACATTCCCCACTTCTTTCCCATAAATTTCAGAAAAAGAAAACTTCAAAAACCTAATTTTTTTTCGTGGATCAAGAACCACAGCCACATACAAAAGAAGATTAATTTTATCACCTCCCCCCCAATACTTCTCAAATTTAGTTTGCATATTTGTGACAGTGTTTTTCAAGAGGGTGTTTTGGGATTTAACTAAATGAGAAATACTCTCCTGAATAACAAAGATCTCATAAAAAAAGGCATTTGAGATAAAATACAAAGAGCCGGAGAACTTCTTTGTTGCATTGTAAAAAAGCCTCAAGAAAGTCATAAATGCCCTACAATTTTGGAAATCACTCATACAAGGAGATCCCAAACCACCACTATGTTCCTTGCTCCTAAAGTATGATGAATAAGCATCATCTTCAAAGTCCATCCTAAGAAATACTTTCTCGAATTTTTCAACAGTTTCTAACATAAGGTAAGTTGAGTTCCACCTAGTAGGTACATCTAGACAAAGAAGACTCTTGGACTCAATACCTAATCTCTCCATAAAATTCCTAAAAGTTTGATTTCTATTAGGCGAGGACTTCACATACTTCACAGCTTCACACACCCTAGCAATAGATGCATCAATTTCTTTCAAACCCTCCCCAGCAATGAGATTTAGGATATGGGCACAATACCTCATGTGCATGAACTCATTTTCTAAAACTGTCCCATTCCAATCTTTTGTTACCCTTTGGAAAAAATTAATTGTGGTTAAATTGGAACTAGCGTTATCCACTGTCAAAGTGAATATGCCATCAATACCCCACTCACGCAAAGACATCTCAATCTTTCTACCTATTGTCTCCCCCTTATGATCTTCAACTTAACAAAAATTTAAAATTCTCTTATGCAACTTCTAATCATCATCAATAAAGTGACTTGTGAGACACATATAATTCAAATTTTGTATAGAAGTCCATGTGTCTGTAGTAAGACACACCCTACAACCCTTCAATGATTTCCTTAGCTTCTCTCTCTCACTATTATAAATTCCAATCACATCTCTAGCCACAGTTTGACGAGATGGAATATTCTTTAAACGGAGCTTAGGTTGTAAGGTAGTTACATATTTCTTAAACCCATACCCCTCAACACACCTAAAAGGCAACTCATTAATTATAATCATTTCAGCTAGTGCCTTCCTAGAAGCCTCAACAGAAAAAGTTATTAACACAAGTTTGAACCCTTCATCTCCATCATTTTTGGGTTCAAAAGCTAAGGTTTTCTGCCCTTTATCTTCTCTATTAGGGTTCTTGGGATATATTGTCACATGAGTTAACAAATTACTAGTACCACAACTCTTGCTATCAACCTGATATGATTTTTTACAATAATTGCATATAACCATAGTGACACCCTCATCTACCTTTACTTCTTCAAAATGATTCCAAGCTAAAGACCTTTTCCTACCATTACCAGTCTTACTTACTACACTAGGTGGAACTGGGGGCAACTCACCATCAATAGCTTTAGCTTGGGTTGCAGCAGCAACCTCTTGGGTGGTAGTGGCAATGGCAGTAGCACCATTAGCTTGGGTGGCAGTAGAACCATCAACTTGCATAGCGGTAGAACCATCAGCTTGTGTAGAAACAGAGGGAGCATTTGTGAAGGAATCCATGACCTAAAAAATCAAATATAGAAATTAGCAAACTAGAACAACAACAATTAATAATAATAATCAAACAAACCAAAAAGGAAAATCTTTGATACTTGAATCCAGATAATAGTATTCTACATAAAACAATATACTACATAAAACTAAACAGAACCTAGATTGGTGCTCAAAATGATGCTTGAAATTTCAATAAATAATAAAAGCAAAATAAATAATAAAAGCAGAAACATTGGTGCTCAAATTTATTAAACAAAGACAGCAAAACAACAACTACCACCACCACAACAGCATAAGTTATTCATCAACTCTAACAAAAAAAAAAAAAAAAAAAAAAGAACAGAATCCCAACTTTTAACACAAAACACAAAGGGAAACAAAAATCATACCTTTAAGAATCCGGGGGTGTTGGAGTTTTGAATTTGAAGGCTGAAAACCTCACTTGGACAACTTTCAATTCCTAAGTAAAATTAAAATAGGAATAGAATTAATCAAACAAATAAACAAAGAACAAAAAAAGTAAAATGGTTAGGGTTTCAATTTTTTTTAGTTAGTGTTTCAAATTATAAAACTTGGGAGTTTATTTGATTTTTAATAGTATAAATTTTACTAAATAATAAAAGGAGAAACATTGAACACATCCACAGCAGCTTAAGTTACATGCATCAACTCTAAGTCTCTAACAAAAAAAGAACAAAATCCCAACTTTGAACACCAAAAAAAAAAAAAAAGGGAAACAAAAATCATACCTTAAAAAACCGTATGTTAATTTCAAGTTTGAAGATTGAAAACCCCACACATACACAACTTTCAATTCCTGAATAAAATTTAAACATGAACAAAATTAATCAAACAAATGAACAAAAAACAAAAAACAAAAGTAAATGGTTTAGGTTTCAACTATTTCTAGTTAGGGTTTCAAATTATAAAACTTTGGGGTTGTTTCATTTTAACTGTTGATTTTCATAGCATATATAATCAATGAGAGACTGAAAAAAAAAAAAAAAAAAAAAAAAAAAAAAAAAAAAAAAAAAAAAGGAGAAATGAGAAAAGGAGAACACATACCTAGGTTCAACCTATATGATCGGCGGCAGGGAGAGGAGTGGCTGCTGGTGGCGGCGGCGGCGGCTAGGTGTGAAGAACTTGTAGTGAGAAACTAGGGTTTGGACCTTAGATTTGGAGTAAAGAAAGGCAAAGGGAGAACTGAGAGTTTGAGAGAGTGGTCTGTTCATTACTTTTAAAGAGTGAAGATTCAGACTGATGAAGTGATGAAGATTTGAGATTTAGTATGAAATTGGTGAAGAGACTGCAGAGATTAGACTTTAGAGTTGAGGATTTGGTGAAGAGATTTCAGGTTTTGAAGATTTGAGATTGAGAGAGAGAGAGAGAGAGAGAGAACGTCTAAGTCTATGTCTGAAGTGAGAGTCTGAGAGATATGAGATTGAGATTAGAGAGAGAGAGAGTGAGGTCTAAGCTGAGGGCCTGAGGCTGTAGATTTGGTGAGAGAGTGGTTAGGTGAAGACTGAAGAGAGATTGAGGTCGTTGATGTTGATCAACTTGATCTTGATTCGGTGAAGAGTGAGAGAGATTCCGTGTGAGACTTGAAGCCATTGGGAACTTGGGATATGAGATGAAGGTTGAGATATCTAATCAAATATTTTACCTTTAATTGTGACTGTGGATTGTGATATTAGTTTAATTTTAATCGTTGATTTTTAATTGCTAGGGCTGTAGAGTTTATGGTGTCTTTGTACTGTGCTAGGGCTGTAGAGTTTAATTATAGCCGTTGATTTGAAACTGAATTGATTTAAATGGCTGGATTTGAAATTGGGAATTTGTGCCTGTTGATTAGGTTTTGTCCACTACTCGTTACCCACTAACCAAAGTTGAAGATCTGATGTGAGTGCTTGGCAAGTTGAGGCTGAGTGGAGACCAGTGCTTTATAAGTTTATTTTACCAAATATTTGGTCGGGTCGGGTTATTCGGATATTTTGTTGTGTAACACAAAACCCGAACCAAAGAATCAGTTCCTCTTAAAATAACATCCGTATCCGACCAATACATGCACTCGGATTCACCCGTGGACCTTCAGGTCGGGTGGATTTGGTTAAGCGGGTTGGATATCACGGGTCACTAGACAGCCCTAGGGAGAGGTTCTTCTAGGTCGGAGCTCAGCTACGACCTTAGGAGAAAGGAGAATCAGTAGAATTTCTTAAGAAGAACATTGATGTGTTCGCCTAGAATGCCTACGAAGCTCCGGGGGTAGATCCGAGCTTCATTTGTCATCACCTGAATGTCAACCCATCTATCATGCCCAAGAAGCAACCACCTCGATGTTCATCTAAGGAACATTCTGATGCTGTCAAGGACGAGGTGATGAAACTTAAGCAAGCTGGGGCTATTAGAGAGGTCTTTTACCCTGAATGGTTAGCTAACACGGTAGTGGCAAAAAAGAAGACTAGGAAGTGGTGCGTATGTGTGGATTTTACTGACTTGAACAAAGTCTGCCTAAAAGACATTTTCCCCATGCCTTGAATTGACCAGCTAATAGACACGATTATAGGTCATCCCCGGATGAGCTTTCTAGATGCCTTTCAAGGATACCATCAGATACCTTTAGCTTTGGATGACCAAGAAATGACGGCTTTTGTCACCCCCACAGGAAATTACCATTATAAGGTGATGCCCTTCGGTTGATATGGTAGTAAAGAGTAAAGTAGAGTCTGACCAAATTAATGACCTCAGAAATACTTTTGATATCTTGAGGAGGCACAAGTTACAGTTTAATGCTTCCAAGTGTTCTTTTGGCGTCAGATCAGGGAAGTTCTTGGGTTACATGGTTACTCACCGTGGAATCAAAGTCAACCCTGACCAAATTAAGGCAATCAACAATCTGCAACCATCTCGAAATCCCAAAGAGATCCAGAAGCTTACAGGGATGACAGCTACTCTAAACCGATTCATCTCTCGGTCGGTAGACAGATGTAGACCTTTCTTTCAGTTATTAAACAAGTGGAAAGGGTTTGAATGGATTGAGGAGTGTGCCCTGGCTTTCTAGTAGTTAAAAGAATATCTATCTCGACCACCTATTATGTCCAGACCCGAAGTGGATAAAGTTTTTTTTGTCTACATCACGGTGGCCCCCCACGCGGTAAGCTTGATGCTAATACGTGTTGATAATGGTATACAGAGGCCAATTTATTACGTGAGTAAATCACTACATGAGGCCGAGGTTCGTTATTTACCACTGGAAATGGTCATTTTGGCAGTGGTGCATGCTACACGTAAGCTTCCCCACTATTTCAGTCACACACAGTTGTCATCCTAACCACACTTAGTTCACTGCTACTGAGTGCAGATTACACAGGGCAAATTGCAAAATAGGGCACGATTTTAAGGGCTTTTGACATCAAATATATACCTTGCACCTTTGTCAAGGGTTAGGTTCTTGCCGACCTGGTCGCTGAGTTCGTTGAATCCCCAAAAGAAAAGAAGATAGAAGAGCAAAACATGGATGAAAAATCGGTTAGAATGATCTCCGTACAAGAACCTGTATCTTGGAAAGTATATGTGGATGGTGCAGTAAACCATAGGGGATCTGCGGTGGGACTAGTTTTGATATCTCCAGAGAGTATTACAATTGAGAAATCCTTAAGGTTGGACTTCTCGGCTACAAACAACGAGGTTGAATATGAAGCCCTACTGGTAGGGATGGCCACGGTACAAAAAATGGGGGGAGAAGCAGTGGAAGTGTTCTCAGACTCAAGGCTGGTAATGGGTCAAGTCTAAGGGGAGTTGGAAGCCAGGATCCCAAAATGCAAGAATACCTAAACTAGGTTAGACATTTACAGTTTGGGTTTAAGTCTTTTATCTTAGAAGTAAAAATACACATGCAGACTCTCTGGCCACATTGGCAACATCCTCGACATAGAGTCTACCTTGGGTAATCCTCGTAGAGGACTTATACAAGCCCACCGAGGCAAGGGGGACCGTGGCTCATTTTCATCAGATAAGGATGGGTCCTAACTGGATGGATCCTATTGTATTGTTCCTTAAGGAAGAAATTCTACCCGAGGATAAGTCTAAGGCTGAAAAAGTGCGAAGAAAGGCTCCTCGGTTCTAGCTATCCGAGGACCAGAAGTTGTATAAGAGATCTTTTTTTGGCCCGTCTTGCTCTATGTTCACCCTGAAGCAGTTTAGCTAATCCTGGAAGAATTACATGAAGGAATTTGTGGAAGCCACACGAGGGGCAGATCTTTATCACATCGGGCCCTTACGCAAGGCTACTGGTGGCCGAAGATGCAAAAAGAAGCACAGGACTATGCAAAGAGGTATGACCAATGCCAGAGGTTTGCCCCAAATATTCACTAACCTAGTGGAGTCCTTAATCCTTTGTCCAGTCCTTAGCCTTTCGCTCAATGGGGCTTGGATATTATAGGCCCTTTCCTTAAGACAGCAGGGAACAAGATGTATTTGTTGGTTAGCACGGATTACTTCACCAAGTGGGTTGAAGTTGAACCACTGGCAAACATCAGGGTCGTTGATGTCAAATGATTCATTTGGAGAAGCATTGTCACTAAGATCGGAGTCCCTAATACCCTCATCTCAGACAACGGACTCCAATTTGACAGTAAAGCCTTTAGAAGATACTGTTGTGACCTGGGAATAAAGAACAAGTATTCCACTCCGGCATATCCATAGGGGAATGGACAAGTTGAAGCCGTTAATAAGGTCATCGTGAGTGGACTTAAAAAAAGGATAGATGATGCAAAGGGGAAATAGGTAGAAGAGCTGTCATATGTCTTATGGACTTATCGGACTACATCTCGTAGGGCCACAGGAGAAACGCCCTTTTTCCATGACTCATGGGGCTGAGGCTGTTATTCCTCTAGAGATCAAATTTCTTACGCTGAGAATGAGTTCCTTCACTCCGAGTAACAACGATGAACTATTAGGGAGGAGTTTGGACTTAGTTGAAGAGTGAAGAGAAAGTGTCATGGTCCAATTAGCCTACTATCAACACAAGCTGAAGCAGGGATATGATGTCAATGTAAAGTTAAGACCTCTGACAGTTGGAGACTTGGTCTTGAGAAAGGTTTTAGGGACTGCAAAGAACTCAGTGTAAGGAAAGTTAGGATCCAACTGAGAAGGTCCATATTGTATCACATCGGAAGCGAGAATAGTTGCGTACTATCTAGAATATCTAGAGGAAAAAACTATACCACGTCCCTAGAATGTAAATAATCTTAAAAGATATTATTATTAATAAGGCTTCCTCCACCCAATTTAGGTTTGTTACATTATATATCATACGTTTTTGCACAATTATCTAAGTATCAAACAAAACATTGGTCATGTTTGGATCCTCAGACCACATACCTTGAGAAAACTGATATCTTTCCATATTTTTCTAAGTATTAAACAGAACCTTAGCTATGCTTGGTTCCTCGGACCACCTGCTTTGGGAAAATTAACACATTATGATAATTATCTAAGTATCAAACAGAACCTTGGTCATGCCTGAATCCTCAGACCACATACTTTGGGAAAATTGATATCTTTCAGTTATTTTTCTAAGTGTTAAACAGAACCTTAGCTATGCCTGGTTACTCGGACCATCTACTTTGGGAAAATTAACACATTATGATAATTATCTAAGTATTAAACAGAACCTTGGTCATGCCTGGATCCTCGGACCATATACCTTGGGAAAATTGATATCTTTCAGTTATTTTTCTAAGTGTTAAACAGAACCTTAGCTATGCCTAGTTCTTCGGACCATCTGCTTTAGGAAAATTAACACATTATGACAACTATCTAAGTATCAAACATAAAATTGATCATGCCCGGATCCTCGGACCACATGCCCTAAGTAGATCAATCTTTTCCTTCGAATGGTAAATATCAGGGCAAAATCTTGATTATAACGGACTTTGTGAAATATATGTTTACAGTCAATTAGTATCCTTTATTAACTACTTTGGTACCAAGTGTAATCACTCCAAACAGCAATAATTTTCATTGCTACAAGAGTCCCAAATGGAGGCTCTTGAGCATCACTTAAAGCATTTACGGGTACACATATATTTGCGTAAAAGTTGACTATCCCATTGACCCTATGAACTTGGTAATGAGTAAGGCACAAAGTAATGTTAACTTATATGCATATTGCAACACTGTGTACATTCTTAAAATTAAGATTATGCTTTGCCGAGGTGATTAGCTTAACGAAATTCACCTACTTTTGCTTCTGATTATATGAAGCAAGACAATTGCTTTGTTACTCAAGTAGGTTAGTGAGAGGAATGTTACCTCACCATTACTTTTATTAAGTGCTAGCTAAAATGGAAGTCATATCAACTTCAATACAAAAATCATAGGAAGAAAAGAAATACCCATAACTTTCATTAAATAAAAGCCTTCAAATGAGGCAGATGAAGTACAAAAAGACAGGTCGATTACAAACTAGGAAAATAAAAGAAAAGGAAAAAGACAATCTATTTCTTCATTTTAATTACAAATTTATCTTTTGGATCCTTGGGAGGTTATGCACTTGCTACCGTGGTGGACACTTCGGCCTTCTTCTTAGGATCCTTTTTTAGAGGTATGGTAAGGCTTGCCAATACCAACTCCACACTTTGATAAGCTTCTTTTTCCTTGGAGGTATCCTTTGGAGCAGGAGGAGGAAAGTCAAAACCTTGGACCATTTCTTTATTGGCCTCCCCTATCTTTGAGGTGTCCTCTACCTGCTCTAACCCCTCTACAGTAGTGTCAGCTGCAGGAGGAGCCTTGAGTGGGTCGCCTTGAGCTTCACCTGCCACCTAGGACACTGGGTCGGCCTTAGAGTCCGAAGAGCTTGAAGGGAGTATGGTTGGGGGGTAGTAGATATTTTCTGCTCTCCTGACACAGAGGAAGCCTTAACCCTAGCTTAGTTAAGGGCTTCACCCTATGTTAGGGCACAGCAAGTTCTACATACGGTCGGGACCTCGGCCCTAAGGGAGTCCTTAGCCTTTTCTACCTCTTCCTTGGCTTTCTCGACTAGAGCCCTAGCTTTCTCGACCTCCTCCAGTTTCTTTTTCAGCATGGCAATTTGGGTCTTGGAGGTGGCCAGCTGGTCCTCAACAACGCGCAACTGCAGCCTTTGGCTTTCAACCTGTTTCTCAACATTCTCCAGGGCAGCTGCTACGTATTTTCTTTCTTTTTCCTCCTTCTACAATTTCTTTTTGAGCTCTTAGATGCTCTTCTCAGCCACATTGAAGGCCTCCACGACAGCAATACGCCTCCTTTCCGCCTCTTTCATCTACCAAATGCAAGAGTTGGTTATCTCTTCTGCTCAGAAGGAGGCTTGAACAGCCTGCCAAAGAAAAAAGGTGGGATTAGATAAAAAAATAATAAGTCAAGTATAATAAATAAATAAATAAAAAAGAGAAAAAAGGTTAAGTAGAATCATACCATAGCCAAATATCTTTTGAGGCTGAGGAAGACCTCATGGACTACAACTTGGCCATGTCTCCGAGAAGCAACAAAGCTTGCTCCACTGTGTCAGCCACGTAGCCGGTCTTTTCGCCTTGACAGTCCCTAATAGAAGCATCATCTAGCAAGGGGGCCTCATCCTACATTGGGGCCGTAAGCCAGGCTACGAGCTCGAGCAAAGGGTCATTCCTCCTCTCACTACCTTTTTGCCTCGTTTTGGCTTGTTTGGATACTATTTGAACCTCGTCCTCACGAGGGGGAAGGGTTTGTCTAGCTTCCATCACCTCTTTCCCTTTTTGCTCTCTTTTCCTCTTCAAGTCAGCCGGTTGGGGAAGGGACAGAGCAGCTGGAGGAGTGGAAGGCTTGGTACGAGCTACCTTCCCAGGTGCATCCCTCCCAAGTTAGGACTTTATTAAATCCAACAAACTAGATTTTGGTTTGCGCTGAATGCCTATTTCATCGATTATTGGTAAGAATGGTGAGCTGAAATCAGGGACTGAAGGTTTCGGGGACAAGACTTAATCGAAAAATTCAAACTCGTCCTCGAACTCTGCTACTTCTACCACCTCTTCCTCTTCTAAATTGGTGGTACGAGACGAAGTGGCAATTCCAGTAACTTTCTGTGATGACGAGGCCCCTACTTTTGGTATACCTTCAAGTATAGGAGTAGCACCTTGGACACCCTTCGGTTTTGGACCAGGAAAAAGAATGGGCTTTGTGGAGAGCGTACCCTCTGGAACAGGGCCAGGAAGGAGAAAACCTGGGGCTGCTACGCTAATATGATGTAGCCGAGGATTGTTCGCCTTAATTACACACTTCAGCGCAAGAAAAGTCTTGGATATGGGCTGGTACCCCAATATCAGGTGGGCTGCCCTGAGTTAACCGTCAGAATGGACGAAGACTTCAGCCTTCAAGATCTTGTCCAAACTCTCTCAGTTTACAAGGCCGAAGTTGGGAATGATAGAATTTGGGTCTGCAAGATCATCAAAAAAGCCGAAAAGACAATGTTAGCAAAATACAAGTGAAAAAAAAAACCCCTTAGATACATGCTTTCAAAGAAAGAGAAAAATAAAATAACTTTGGAATTATGAGTCTGAGCCTAAAGCCACACTTGGTTTGCCCTCCCTTGTCGGACAAGGGAGGCCATCGTGCCAATCCCCTGATATAATCAGGAAGTCTTTATTTAAACCTTTATTGGAGTCAAGAAGGCATTGAATGAGCCTAACCTCGAGGAACCTAGACTTAAGGTAATACCCCTGCTCAGTGAGGTGTAGATCCAGTTGATATCGTGGTGAGTCAACCTTAAACCCATCTTTTCATTGAGGGCATCTACACACCTTAGTATTCTGAACTTGGGGACACATTGGGTAGGGGCCAACCTATGGGCCCTAAGGTAATCCCTGGTGACAACACCTATGGGAATACTGATCCCACCTTCTATGAAGGCAATCATGGGGATGACTACCTCTCCTTCTTTCCTATCGAAGTGCCACTGTCCCTCTTCGCAGTACCTAGTGGCCGCCCCTAGAGGTATCCTATACATCGCCCTAAATTTTGCCATCTTCTCCTTAAAGTCTACTAAGCACTTAAATCTACCCATTTCTAAGAATGGCTGAGAAAGATAAGGAAGTTAAGGAAGGAAAGTGGAGCCAAGGAGAAAAAGAAATAGTAAGAAGAGAAGGGAAGTGTATAGAAATTTAAAAGTAAAAGTTCAAGAAGACTTACAGAAAGAATAAATGTGTCCTTGGGCTGATCTTTGGTATTTGTAAAGGCTCAAGTGAGTTGAAAGGATGTATAGGTTCAAGGTGTATGCACTAGAATGAAATGAATACTAAAGTGAGAGGAAAATTTGATTTGAGAGGTATTTATATCAAGGGAGAAGCTAGAAGCGGGAAATCTCCCGCTCAGTACCCAATAAAAACATTAGCCGTTGGATTTGTATCATACCATTGAACGTGGGGAACATAGGGCCGTAAAAATTTAATGAGGAGCGCGTCTCGCTAGCTGAAGCGTCAGGATCATGTCTTGGGCAGCTAAAAAGGCATCTATACGAGTCGGAGGTGGGACTAAATGAGCACAAAGCAGATGTGGTGACATCGAAATCCTCATTTCTTCCTGAAGAATCAGAAAGAAGAATCCCGAGGGCTATTGTAGGGATATTAGGCCCAGATGTTCATTGTATATTTGCACATTGGGCCTGTGGCCCAAGCCGAGGACAAAGTCTTGCCCGAAAAGGAGGAATCTTGGAGAGAAGGGATTGTGTTAACAAATAAAAAAATTAGTATTGGCCAAAAGGGCTCAACGGGACAAGCCGAGGATAAAGGTCTCCTCAGTCGACCAAGGCCGAGGTCAGAGGAAATGGTATGTTAATCAAGGGAATGTTCCAGGAAGTTCTAATGGATTGGATGAGCTTTACAAAGGAACCCGACAAAGGAAAGTCCTAAAATATCTTAGGAGAAAGCTGCTACCACCGCATTAAATATCTAGCAACTAATTTTCTGACTGCATTAATGTGAAGAAGATCCCTGAACAGTGTAGATTTGGCTGCCCCAATGCAAATAAGATCAGAGATGGTGTCTAATAGGACAGACACTCAAGTGATTGCCTAAGTGATTAACAAGTGTAGGATCAAGATGCTCTAGAAGAAACTATATAATGTAAGGGATCCTTCATGGATGGGGGATTAGCAGTTGAAGAGAAAAACAATGTAATATTCATGAACCAAATTTGTAACCAAACTGGAGGGTAATACATAAGAACTGACCTCTTCGGATTTTGCCGAGGACAATTTTTCTTCAATACAAACCCTCTTCTTCTCGTCTCCTTATCATCTGAACCTATTTAAGCATTTGTTAGATTATCTAAAGCCCAGATTTCCAACCCACTCTCTATAAATTCATTGTTGTGGGCTTTTTAGGCCTAGGTCCATCCATGTAGTGGGCTGGGAGCCTAAATCTGGTCCTTACAATTTATAATTCATTCTTATCTCTAATTCATTGTTATCATAAAGTAAGTGTATCTCTATAAAATATATATATATATATATATAAAGTAAGCATAAAAAAATTTGAGAAGATTGATCAAAGAATTATTAAAGGACAAAGGCAGGAGAGAAACAAATACAAGGTAGTACAATGCCCCCAACTTCTTCAAAAGTCTACACTAATTGTAGGTCACCTCACAGACACAAACGGAGAAAGAGGTATTATAGTAGAAACTCAAAGTGATGGACTACAAAGAATTTAGTGATCTACATCCGTCATTTATGGCTATGCAGTATCCAATACTGTTTCCTTTTGGAGAAGATGGTTTCTACATTGGCATTCCTTATTTCAATAATGAAGGAAGAAGAAAAATAAAGTGAGAAATTGTTACAATGAGGGAGTATTACGCATATAGGATTCAACACCGAAGAAATGAAGGACAAACAATTCTCTGTGGTGATCGACTCTTCCAAAAATTCATAGTTGATGCATATACAGCTATTGAAGAAGAAAGACTAAGGTTTATACGCAAAAAACAGCCACAATTAAGAGCAGATTTGTACAAAAACGTGCGTGATGCTGTTGTTAGAGGTGACACAAGTTGTAAATCATTTGGTAAAAGAGTAGTTTTCCCTGCAACTTTTATAGATGGACCAAGATATATGATACAAAACTATCAAGATGCCATGGCAATATGTAGATGGGCAGGTAATCCTAATCTATTCATCACATTCACTACAACAAGACGACAATTGATGATAATGGATATCCAATTTATAGAAGAAGAGATGATGGAAGATTTATACAAAAAGGAGATGTCAAGCTTGAAATGTTATTGACAGGTATGATACTTGGAAAAGCTATGATTACTCAACTTTTATATCATATATAATTTAATATAAAACAAAAAAATTTAGTTAAATAGACATTCATTATATTTTTGAGATCATACAAATTTATGATTGCATTTCTTAACTATTATATTGAGGTTGCCACTTAAATATGCTTTAAATAATTTTTTTTTTAATTATTGAATTCAATGTTTTTCATTTAAATATGCAATTGAGTTTTAATTATGCAAACTCCCTTTATATTTTTCAAGCATCTCCTTTTTTATTAGTTGCATAGTTATCTACCATATTCCATTCAATTAATTTTGGACTTATGTATGATTTTTTAAATAAAAACTTAATCTTACACAATATGCATTCATTTGAATATACACTACTATTAGTTTCTTTAAAAAACTTCTCCCCTCTCCCTTTGTGTGTATGTTAAAATACAAAGTATTCTTTAAAAAAAAAAGTAAAAGTAAAAGGTTAGTTCATTTTATAAAAAAAATGAGTAAAATATTAGTTTATTTTTATTATCTATTTAATTTTAATTAATATATAATTATTATTTTTTACTTTCAATAATTTACACATGACTCTTGATTAAGCAGTGTATCGCACAGGTATAATACTAGTTAAGAAATAAAACTCTTTAAGAATAGATAATTTAGGACACATGGCGCAAAATTAAAACTCTAATTTAGAATTTGAATTTAAATTTCTCTCAATTCCACCTATTATATATATATATATATATATATATATAGATTTTCGTAAATCCTCTTTAACTGGAAGATTGATTCTTCGTCAATAGTCTGTATTCTATACCAGAAGACATCTAAGGATTTTTGGTTAAAAGAAGATTACAAAATATCAATTAGATTACAAATATATGCGATTATAAAGTTGAGAAATATCTGTCAATAATTGATCTTCGAGTTAGGAAGAAAAAGAGTTCGTGACAAGGACTCTTTCCATCGATTTGCCAATACATTTGCTGACACACTCAATTTCAGATCACCCATAATTTTTTTTTGGTAAACAGATCACCCATAATGTGGCATATGTTTACAAGTTGGCTAATGACAAATGTGACCCATTCAGCGCAAAAAAGAAAAAGAAAGACAAAAAGACAAATGTGACCCATTCCATCCATGTATTTGATAGCTTTCGTATTACAAGTCTTGGACTTACTCTGCCAAATTCAATTCAATTTGTCTCTTTGTCAATGATTGCATCTCCCCTCATTTTCTCTCGCATCAATAATGTTTCAGTTTTTTTTTTTTTTTTTTTTTTTTTGAGAAAGCAATAATGTTTCAGTTGATTGTAACGTTACCAACATTCATGAATTATTCACAACATTGTCACATTAGTCAGCCATCACATACATGGGTCCATCGGAATCTACCATTTAAAATTATTTTTAATTACTATTTATAAGGTGGTGTATTAATTTGGAAATGTTATGAAATTTGTGTGAAAGGGTTAGCAGCATACTGTAATTATTTCTCAAAAAAAAAATATCAAGCTTCTTAAATTTTAGGATAAAAATAGTCATATTAAATGTCATAACTAAAATTGCTCAAAGACTAATAAAGTTTTTTTTTTTTTTTTTAACGCTGGCTTTTATCCCCCACACCCCACAAGTATTTATACTTATAGAGTGACCATCGCATCAAGGGTATGCGGTGGTGCTCAAAGACTAAAGTTGAAGGACCAAAAAATGTTTTTTTTTTTTTTTTTTAACTTTCCTCAAATACTTTAATTTAAAAATAGAGGCAAAGACCTTGTAGCTGAATTGACACCTCCCCATACACAAAGTGCTTGGAGGCCTAGGAGGAAAAGAATTCGAGTTACAGGGTTAGTAGCATGTTGTAATTATTTCTCAAAAAATATATATATAAAAATAGTAAACTAAATATAAAACATTTTACATAGTATTAAACATGATAAATGTTCTATCTTTTATATCCAAAAAAAAAAAATGATAAACGTTGATTAACTTCAAAACGTAGTAGTGACGACATATTTTTGTTTAGAAAAAGAATGAAACCTTTGATTAAAGAAAACTCAGCCATAATTAGCTAGAAGTACATCATTAAGGTATAGAGAGATATCTTCAATTTACACTGATAAACCGCTAACATATCTTACATGCTTAGTAAGGTTGTGAGTTGCAAAATTTCTCTTTCGACAAACAAGGATGGAGCCAAGACTTAGAGTTAGGGGGGCAGCTCTACTACTGGCTATGTGAGGTGACTCTTGCCTTCGACTCTACTGCTGCTTAGCCGTTAAGGGGTTTTTTTTAGTGTCTTTGATGCGTGTGTCTACTACTGGGTAAAGACAAAATTATTTTGTTTAAAAAGCTGTAAAGGGCCGGGTTGGTTTTTTTTTTTTTTTTTTGGAGTAAAATTTGTTGGTGGGGCTTAATTTTTTTAAGTTTTGCTATTAATAATTTTTGTTGTTAGGCTAATTTTTTTGGGCTTGTATATTTTTTTTAAAATTTTAGTTCTATAAAATTTAAAACAGCCTTTAAAAGGAGGAAAATGTTAGAATTACAAACTTTTTTATAAATTGTTGATGTAGTAAGTTGTTATCGGTAAATAAAAAAAATGATGTAAATGATTGGCTTATATGCGAACCAATAAGAATCTGCTATCTCAATAATTTGTAAAAATATTGTAGAAAAGTTTATAATTATAGCATTACTCAAAAAAGAATCAGTGATATTGTTAAGGGGGTAAAGTGTAATTTCATAGAATAAAATTGCTAAAATTAATACCTATATATATATACTAATTTTTTTTTTTAAATGGTGGGGTGAGTGTTTTTTTTGGGGGGGGGGGGGGAGTGGGTTAGAACACTATGGAAAGATTTTGCAAAGAACTTAGCATCAGGTATAAGGTGTCTGAAAGAAGCAAAGGAGTCAAAATCACTTCTTGAAGCATTAATGATCTTTGTTGAATCACCCTTGAGGATACAAGTGGAGAGACCAATTTCTTTTGCAAAGAGAACAACTTGGACAACTAACATTGCAACAACAATTGACTAGGGAAGAAAAATCTTCTAGGCCAAAAAAGTTGTGACTAAACCCTAATGATCTCAAATAGCCACCCCTTAATCCTACCTCACTTGATTCCTAAATCACAGCACCATCAAAGTTCACCTTCAAATTTGAGGCTGAAGGAGGAACCCATCTAGTCTGTGATAAAGAGCTAATAGGGACAGGTGAAGAAAGGACCAATTGTGCTCAAATGAAATAATTCATGGATTGCTTGGAATTCAAAAAAAAAAAAAAAAAAACTTGGTTGATGGGGAAGCTTGTACATAGTAAATGTAGGGTTAGGATTTGTGGTCCAAACCCAAAACAATGAATTTGTAGAGCGTGGATGATAGAGCTAGGTAAGTTATGGAATTCACAATGATTGGTTAAAACCTCCAAGTATAAACCAGCTGAAAGATACACGTAAAAACAAAATGAATTAGAGTCCAAAGAGGTTTTATGATAAATTCAGTAGTGATTACAGTTCTCCGAGCTACAATAAAGCTTCTCTCTCCCTTTTTCCCCTCCCCTTCTTTTTTAGGAGCCCTTCTTCTTTATATAGCGTCCTTCCCCATCATCCCATCATCCCCATCGTCCACTTGTTCTTCATTTAGGTCCCTACTTGAGTGTATGTCATGTCATGTATCTTCCTCAGCTTTTTGTGAGTAGCAGTAGCTGAGATTATACTGTTCAGGGGTCTTCTCCACATAAATGCGACCAGAAAAGTTGTTGCAGTGCATTTAATACGGTAGTGGCAGCTTTTCCTTTTAGATATTTCTTCATTCTTCTTATCTCCAGGCTTGTCCAAAACTTATCTAGAATGCTGAAGTGATTAGTAAACTCATTCAAACCCCCCAGATATTTATATGACCAAGAATCTTTATATCCGAGGAGAATGATCTCTTCGGAACACTGATGCTCTCTTCAGACGGATCTTCTTCGCTCCCAAATATCCTTCTTTCGTGCGAAGTACCCCTCAACAATTTTAGCCTCTTCGGACATACAATAACCTTTACATTGGGTTTTAAGCCCACTACATATGGTTGGGCTTTTCCCCCCACAGTAAACATCTTGAAATCTTTCCCATCTTCAATAATACGTTGCACAATATTGATAAAGTGAGAGAAATGCATACTTTATTGTTGTTTATGTTTGTGGTTTGAACTCCACCATTTTTCCACTTTCTACCAATAAAAAAATGATAAAGGTGATAATGAGGATTTAATTGAAATGATTAATAATTTGAGGGCAAAGTCAAAATATGAGAATAGTTTAGGAACCAATTATGTACCCCTGACTAAAAAAAAAAAGGAAAAGGAAAGGAACACAAACGTGTAAAAAAATAAGGATAGGTCAGAAATAGTGATGAAATTATTGGTTGTCATTTTCCTAATGGCATGTTTGGATGTTTAAAAAAGGAGGGGAGTAGAGTAAAGGGAGGGAGAGTAATGCAATTACCTTATTTGGAAGTTTTTTAAAGAATGAGAGGGAGGGGTTTGGAGGAGTTTGGAGGGGTTTGGACTCCCTCTAGCCCCCTAATTTTAATTCCCCCAAATTGGAGAGATTTGGAGGGGGAGTAGAGTATATAAACTATTGACCAAGTAAATTACCTAATTTATCCTTATTATATTAACAAAATTACACAAGGGGAAAGGCTAATTACTCCCTTCCTTCTTACTAATTTTAAAAACATCCAAATAAGGTGGAGGTGAATCATTCTCCTCTACTCTCCTTCCCACTACTCCTCTTCCCTCTACTCCCCTCTACTCTCCTCCCTCTCTAAACTTCCAAACAAGCCATAAGTTACCTGGATTACTGATGACTCGAATTCCTTTTTGGGGGTTTATTCAATCCCACTAAGAATGGAAAACTGAAAAGTGAGTATTAGATATAAAGGTATATCATATATGGGTGGTCACGGACAGAGCAGCTTCCACCACCACCGTCATACATGAAATGATATGGGTAGTGGGTTCCACTTCCCACACACGGAGGACTTTCTATATTAATAAATGGTTATATACTTTCAAACGTAATTGGATCTGGAATGCTCCTCAATTATTGTTTATTATCACCTTGCAAATTACAACGTAATTGGATCTGGAATGCTCCTCAATTATTGTTTATTATCACCTTGCAAATTACAATAAATGGTTATATACTTTCATACGTAATTGGATCTGGAATGCTCCTCAATTATTGTTTATTATCACCTTGCAAATTACAACGTAATTGGATCTGGAATGCTCCTCAATTATTGTTTATTATCACCTTGCAAAATTGTAATTTGCAAGGTGAGGCTCGTGACTCGTGACGTTGGCTTTTTTTTTTCTTTTTTTTCTTTTTTTTAATGTTTCTTCAGATTTGGCAGACAGCATAAGACCCGAGTGGGATCCTGAGTGGACCCAAAAGGGCTCAAAAGGTGGATTCCAATTGGAATCTCAAGCACTAAAATCCTTTCCTTTCATCATTCCTTTTTAGATGGGATCCTTTCATCATTCATACTTCTATTTGTGAAATAATGTATAATACTGTTTACAAAACATTTAAAAATAATCACAATTATATATATATATATATAAATTTTAGAATTTAATTAAATTTAAATTTTTCAACTTTTACACTCAATAATTCACTTGTCACAAAAATTAAAAAATTAGATAAAACACATAGTGTAAAATTAAATTTCAATTGAAATCCAATTTAGAATCTAATTAGATTTAGACTCTTCAATTTTTGCACTTAATAATTCAATTGACACAAATTTAAAAATTAGATGAAATGCATGATGCAAAAGTGGACTCCAATTTAGAATTTAATTAGACTTTATCTGAGCTTTGGCTTTAACTATATATAGATTACTTCATATGTAATAAAAAGTACAAGTAGGTTTTTTTTTTTTTTGAAATTATATTATTTTAGGAGAGATACTAGCTCATAACATTTTTATAATAAATTTTATAGTAAGTTATTATTGGCTATCACTGGTGAGTAAAATAATATTTTTAGTGGTGGGTCTAGATTAGAGTCAATAACAACTTAATACTTACAATTTTTGTAAAGATGTTGTGGATGTAGTATTTCTTTTCTTTTAGTTAATTAGTGATGTGCATGAAATTTATATAATAAGTACCCTCATATCTGCATATTTTACCTCATTTTTATGATTAATTTGCGACTAATTATAATCTATCTTTGTTTTATAGGTTATTAAGGCCTTGCATGTTTACAAGAATTAGTGGAAGACAAGAAAAATGAAGAAGAAGCAGAGCAAGTGAAGTGTAATTGACTATGCTGAAACAATAAGGTGGGCCAATTGATTCAAGAATCCAACTTGTAGAGAATTGTAATTTGTAAGGATAGAAAGCGCGAAGTTTCAGATAAGGAAATGTAAATACAAGAAGTCTAATCCAACAATTCTCTATAACTTCACCGACATACAAGAATCAAACAAGAAATTTCTATTGGGCCACTTCGGTTTTGGTCTTTGTAAAGAAAAACCTTAGGTCAGCCGCATGTCATGTGATTATAAATAATCACATTAACTCATTAGAAAGGGAGGCTAGTCCGAATTGTATTAGGAGTTATTTTTCTTATATAATGCTTTAGGTTAGTTTGTTTAAGGGAGGCGGCTAGGACTGGAGTGCAAGAAGCAGAGCGTGGTTTTCTTTTATGACTCTTCTCTAGCATTGTGACTATTTCTTTCTCTACTTTATTTGTTTAGTTTAATGTTTAGTATTTTATTCTTTTGTTTTATTTCAATTACCATGAGTAACTAAATTTATAATTAGGGTTGAGGATGAAACCTTGTTAATGATTATCAGTAATATTTATGTGATTTGATTTTTCCCACAATAGTTGTTCTTTAATGATTTAAATTGTTCTTGCTTCATACCAATTGACTAAGATGGAATTCTAGATATGAGTTCAATCATGTTTTTCTCATGATTTAGGATTTGTCTTAGTTAATTGAATGCTTGATTTATTAATTCTTGACTATAAAATTGGATATCATTTGTGATTTGTCTATCAATGGATACAAGTTATGATTTGATTTTTAGAATTGGATATATCTTGTGATTTGTTTGGCTACGGATATAATTGATGATTTGGTTTTATACTTAAGAAGCGAAGAAGAACACGCTTTTGATTTTTACAATAAGGATTTTAATGAGAATATTTTCCATGGTAGCAAGATTGATTTCTAGATTATCATGTAGTGAGTTGGGAAAAATTAGATAAATATATGCTGATATGAGTTATAAGGCGGATTCCAAAACCTTAATTCCTTTCCCTTGATTGTTTACATCTTTTTATTGCTTTATATCTTTTGCTTAGTTTAACTATTTGCTTAATTATTATTATTTGCTTAGTTTATTTAATCTCAGAAAAACCAATTTTTATTAAACTAGATTAGGATTAATTTGGTTAAGGTTTAATTAATTTTTCTACGTTCATTCAAGTCCTTGTGGGGTCGACCTCGTTCTTGTCAAACTATACTTCGGTATAGTTCGTACACTTGCGAGTACTTTAAAATTTCACAACAATTAGATAGAATGATTTTTCATTTATGACCTTATAAAAATTAGGTTTCACTAATCTTGTATTGTTAAAAATTACTCCTATATATTGTAGAAATCTTATTTTGTACCCCTTACAATTCGAACCTCCATTCCCTAATGACGACATCACTCCAAGGCCCAAAATCAATTTAGGGCCCATTCTTGTGAATCTTTAGCTTGAAGGATGTTTTAGTGGAGAAAAACATGCAAGAAAACCCTAATTATGTGTATGCATGTTTCATCCATGTGCACACATGTTTGGTCCATGCGCATGCATATTGAAAGCATGCATACGCATACTTCATGTATACGCATGCATGTAGTGTTTCAAAATTCCGTAAGGAAAGTTTTTTGGACAGAAAATGGTGTAGAGCGAATCTCACATCAGCTGGGAGCCGCCCTACACCCCTCTATGATCACTATAAAAGACCCCAAAGGCTCTTTTACCAAAAACATGCTAAATTCACTAGAAAATAGTGAATCAAATAGAGAGTTTTTATCCTAAAACATCCTCAAGTTAAAGTTTGCTTGGTTGAGACCTATTTTGGTCTAGATCTTCGAGTTTAAAGTTTACTAATCTTCTTAGTTTTGTTCTTGATTAGATTTACTAAGGGGAACAGTAAAATCAAAGCTCTAAGGAGTTCTAGTGTTTAAGGTAAAAGTTTAAATTTTGTCTTTTTCATTCTTGTTTGTTCATTTGTGTTTCTTTGTGTTTTAATGCTTTGATATATTTGTTGTTAGTTTAGGTTGTTTAGTTTTTATATTATAAGCATGATAGGTTGCTAGAAGCCTTGTTTTGTTTGCTCATTGCTTATTGTTTCTGGGCTTGTGTTTCTAAGCGTGTATGCGTGCGTATGCATATGGGATGCGCACGCATACCCTGTGCATGCACACGCATGCTCGTGCCTAGAAACCCAAATTCAAGATCCTTCATATTTTGCTTGTCTTGCTTAGTTTTTATCACATGTTTAGCATTTTCTTAGTTCAGATTTCACATGTTTAGGTATAGGGTTGGTAGAATAACATGGTTTGCTTTGTTTAATTGTTAGATGAATTATTAGGGTTTACATATTGTCGGGGGCAAAAAAGTTTTCCTTCCGACAAATAAGATTTATAATGGGTTGGAGGTCTAAACCGAAACTCAACGATGGGCTTGATGTGCGGCCCAAAGGCTATCGGTGAAGGTCCAAAGAATTCACTATATTTTATGCCTTGGGCTTAGGTTGAGGCTGATAAGAATAGCCCATAAACAATCCCTACAGCAAACACATCAGCATGATTAAAAAGCATACTATGAGAAATAGCCCAGTAGTAAAATGTTTCTGCAGAAAATAGCTCAACAGTAGAATGTCCCAGCGGTAAAATAAGACAGAACAGAATAAAACCTCAGCGGTTTGCTACTTCACAAATTAAGGGAAAATTCCATATTTTCAAACTCATCATCCTTTAGCTTTGGAGAAGAGTCTTCTAATACAACAATATGGGGAAAAAGTGATAGTTACATCACAACCATTAATAGTAAATGAATAAGTAAATATCATGGGTTCCACAATAACAAATAATGGAGAAAACTTAGTGTGAGATGAAGGGAGAGAGAGAGAGAGAGAGATCCCAGCTAGCGCAGCAAGATCGTCATGGTGCCAAGACATGCTCGTGAATATATAGTGAGTAATGAGTAGAGAGAGTCATTTGTAAGTATTATGAGTAATGAGAGAGTAGTATAAGTAATGGGTGAGAGTGTATAGCAAAGCTGATGGAGCTTTTTGCCAGGGTAAGTAAGCGTTTATGAGTAGAACAATGAGAAGTGTTTATGAACTAGGAGCTGGGGAACTTGGTTCCTAAGCTTGAGACTGAGAACTCAGTGACTTTTCAGAGCTTAGAGAAGACTTTTTGCAGAGAGTTTAAGGAAAAATTTTGGTGTGTAGCTTAGTGAGTTGGTTGTGTGTTCGTGAAGCATTAATGGAGAGTTCCATTTATATCTGGATTTTTAGGGGGTGATTAGCAAATAACCTTTGCTAAATCTTTCCCAATCTTCAGAAAATCCTTAGAAAATTGTTCTTAGGATTTTTAGCTAAGAGTAGTAAGCTCAACTTTCAGAAGGTTCTTCCTGTTTTAGGCAAAAACAGCTGGGTTTCTGGCTTAGCATTGAATGCTGATTAGCCTTGGCTAATGGGATTAGAGCATGCTTTAGGCTAACGATCTTGGATATGCTGCAACTAGAATCAGAGCTCCCTAGGGCAGGTTGTGTCACCCCAAGCTAGGTGTCAACCTTGGAGCCCTTGTTGGGAACTCTACTGGGATCCCCTTGGTGCCCTCCAAACCACATTTCCCTAAGTTTCCCCATTTGGGGTTCATGAACCAGAGAATACACATTTTTAGTATGAAAATGAGCCGATTTTATGTCGTTTTAGGAGCTTCACTAGCCTGGGCATGGCAGCTTTGGGCTCTTGACTGAATGAGTTGAAGAAGAAATAAGTGACAGCTGGCTGAAGCTTTTTCAGCTTTCTGTCGCATCATCTTTAGCTTTATGTCACTTGAGAAATTATGAGATTTCAGCTTGTGGAGAAAGGATTCACTCCTTGGTGGACACGTGTCTGTTTTCTGATCTGATTGGACAAGTTGAGACCTAATGGGAAGGGGCTCCAACTATTCAATTGTTGCTGAAATTTAGCTAACCAGTTCATGTGTTTTCCAATTGCTAAGATTTGTGTGTAGGTTGGCCTGACTTAGCTGGGCTTTGTAGATAAGCTTCCTTGGGCTTGGTTAACCTTACAAAATGAGTAGTTTTGCCATGGGTGATATTCATGGGCTTTGTAATTAGTTGATTATGGAAAGAATAGACATAATTCCTATAAATTTTGTGAAAGCAATATTTTTTTAGGAATGAGTAATTTATATTTCCCATGAGTGAGAGATTTTAGCATATGTAAAATAGGTGTCAAAATAATACTTTGACTTTATAAATATGTGCCAAAATAGCATTTGGGTTTTATGAAATAGTTGTAAAATTAATAATGGTGCCAAATATTAATGTTTGGGCTTTGAGCATAAAGTAACTGTTTTTGCCAAAATAGCATTTTGGGTTTTGGAAAATAAGTGCCAAATTAGCATTTGGGCTTTATAAGATAGTTGCCAAAATAATATTTGGGCTTTATGAGATAGTGTAAAGATAATTGCCAAGTTGGTATTTGGGCTTTGTAAAAATAGTTGCCAAATTAGTACTTGGGCTTTGTAAAAATAGTTTGAGATTTTGTAAAAGATATTGTCCTGTAGCAACGGGCTTTTAAAGATGCCAGATCATACCAGGTTTTAGAGATGCTGGATCGTACCAGACTTTAGAGGTGCCGTGTAGCAACGGGCTTTAGAGGTGCTGGATCGTACCGAACTTTAGAGATGTCAGATCGTACTGAGCTTTAAAGGTGCTATGTAGCAACAGGCTTTAGAGGTGTCGGATCGTACTAGGCTTTAGAGGTGCCAGAACGTACCGGGCTTTAGGGGTGCCAGATTGTATCGGACTTTAGGGGTGTCATGTAGCAACGGGCTTTAGAGGTACCGGATTGTACCAGGCTTTAGAGGTGCCTTGTAGCAACGGGCTTTAGAGGGGCTGGATTATACCGGACTTTAAAGATGTCAGATCGTACCGGGCTTTAGAGGTGCTATGTAGCAACGGGCTTTAGAGGTGCTATGTAGCAACGGGCTTTAGAGGTGCCAGATCGTACCGGGTTTCAGAGATGCCGAATCGAACCGGGCTTTAAAAGTGTCAGATTTTACCGGGTTTTAGAGATGTCGGATCGCACCGGACTTTAGGGGTGTTGTGTAGCAACGGGCTTTAGAGGTGCTGTGTAGCAACGGGCCTTAGAGGTGCCGGATCGTATCGGACTTTGAAGATGCCGAATCGTATCGGACTTTAGAGGTGCCATGTAGCAACAGGCTTAATAAATGGTATTGTTGGGCTTTTTGTGGAGGTAGTGCAGTTTTGTGGCTCAATTTTGGTAGCAATGTGGTGAGTATTATTTGTGAAAATTCTAAGTTGGGTAATATGTGGGATATAATAGGTAACATTTGTGAGAAGGCCCAAGGCAATTTATGGGCTTATGTATGGAGTATTTGTGAAGGCCCAATAACATAGAGAATATTTGGATAATATATATGAGAATATTTATGTGGGTTTAGATAATGTGTGGGCTCATGTGGGTATTTTTGCGAGTGAGCTAATAAAATCAAGGCCCAAAAATTTGTACCTCAACACATATTTGATAATAATATGAATATGCACAAGAACATGAACATGCATTGATGCATGGGTGCTATGATGTAATGAGGTAAGTGAGATAAGTCATGCATAAGTCATATGAATATGCATTTGGTTGTTTGAATATGATATGGTTGGTGAACATGATGAATATGTTTGACGTCTCTTTATCTTGATATTTAAATGTCTATGCTATGGTCTCCTATGTTGCTACCTTGTGGATATTTCTGTGAGTTGTTACTTAATGCCCTTGGATATAATGCATAAATTGATTAGATGAATGGTAGGATCCTATGCCATGTGTAGAATTGGGATAATATGTTATGTCAGATGCTAGATGCATGTTAGAGTGTGTGTGAGTATAGTATAACATGTTATAGGACCCTCTGATGAGATTAGGATTTGAAACACAATGAATGGCGGCCAACCCATAGGTCGGGTGGGGTTAGGTGCCTTACACTTTCCCATCCCTATATCTAAACTCCAGACACATGCTCTAATAAAGATCAATCATTCCACAAGAGTGCTATATATAGTTCCTAGACCTAATCTAGGTGGCGACTCCATTTACACCTTCCACCTGGTCCATCCTAGGCCGATGCGTATTTCCCACGAGAAAACCTCTCTTTTGCAAGCGCTTACACCCACATATATTAGTATAAAATGGACTATATTATTAATAAATTACAAACAATAATTTTATGTATTATGAACTTATTACAAATTAGGCGAAAATACATTTTTCGTCCCTACATTTTAGCCTCATTTTCATTTTGGTCCATACTTTTCTATTTTACTGTTTTCATACCCCAAAATAAAAAATGCATTCTATTTTGGTCTCTACTGTCATCTTACTAACAAAAATTGTCTACGTGACAAACGGAGTGCTTTATTAACACACTAAATGCTAACATGGCTATTAAAATAATAATAATAAATTATTTGGCATTTACAAAATGCTACATAAGCCTCTTAAATTTAAAATCTTAATTTATCAATTTTAACTATATAAAAAACAGAATTAAAAACCAAAAACCACAAACCCAAAAAGTATTAACACAATTTAAACAAGAACACAAAATTTGAAACCCAAAAAATTTGAACAAGAAATTAAAACCCAGGTTAAACATGAACATATTAGACATTTGAACAAGAACACAAACCCATAAAATTTAAAACCCAAGAAATTAACATCAAATCCACATCAACACAAAATTAAACATGCACAAATCCAAAAAATCAAACTCCCACCCTACTAAAACATCAAAACTGAGTATAGATATCACTTTCAAACCACATAGCCACACACTTTTTCTCTTCTTCTTTTTTTGTTATTTTTCGGAAGAACACTAAATATTTCTTCCATTTTCTTATACTTTTTGAGAAGCCAAACACAAAGACACTAAAATCAAACCCAGATTTTCAGCCCCCAAACACAAAACTCAAAACCTAAATTTTCTTATGCTTTTTGAGAAACCAAACACAAACCTCAGACCCAAAACTTAGAGCCGACAACCAAACCACCTCCATCCTCAGATTTGAAACTATCAAACCCAAAGGAAATCAACCTCAGATCTAACAACAAAACCACCACCTCTCTTAGCTGCCATTGCCGTCATCGCTGCTTTCTTCTTCGCTCATGTTTGCTTGGAGTGTGGGTGTGAGAGGACAAGTTAGAGAAAATGAAATAAAAAATGAAAAGCAAGTAAAATGAGAAATTGAAGAGTCAGACCTAGAAATTGAATGGAAGAGAAGCTTGGAGAAACTAAAAGGTTCGGGTTTGTGATCTATGTGTGGAGGAGAAGAGCAAGCAGTAATCTAATTGTTAGGATTTTTCTGGAACTTAATGAAATCAAATTGAAGCCACAAAAAGAGAGAGAGAGAGAGAGTCTAAGAAACAGAAGGAAGAAAGAGCGAGAGAAATAAAATCGTACTTTGAAACATGATTTTAATATTTAAATTGTATTTTAAAGGAAAAAAAAAACTTTTAGTATAATTTCAAGTAAAATATTGTTCATGTTTAATCTGATGTGGATTTGGTGTTTAATCTGGGTTTTAATTTCTTGTTCAAATTTTATGGGTTCATGTTTAATTTCTTGTTCATATTTAATCTGATATGGATCTGATGTTTAATTTTGTGTTCTTATTTTCTAGGTTTGTGATTTTTGGTTTCTATTTCAGTTTTTTATTTAATTAAAATTGATAGAGTGGGAGCTCGAGGACCGAGGATGAAGTTGAAGGGTCGCAACATTGGTGTGGGAATGCTGCAAGCCACGGGCCCAAGGAAGAAAGCCATCCGAGGAAGGGAAGAAATGAATCAAGGTACTCAGTAGTATTCTAAGTGGGAGTTGGAGTTTGAAGAGAGTGGAAGTCAGTGGACAGTAGGGAAGCTACTAGTCTGGTGTAGCCTGTTGCATCCACATGAAATGGCAGACAACAACTTTATCAGCAGCATTGATAAGAAGTGACCTGAATAGTTTAAGCCAAAGCCAAGCAAATTCCTTCCACCATCTTCTTCAGATGTTAAAAGCAACAAGTGTCATAAAAGGAGGGAGGTTAAATGAGAATGGATGGTGGAGATATGATGGAGGTAGAAGTATATAAGAAAAGGAGAGAGCACTGAAAAAGGAGATTGAGACAAAAGAGAAAAAAGAAGGAAGAGCATTGAGAAAATAGAGTGAACAGTATTACTTTTTATGTAAATTTAGTCTCCTCGGGTGAACTTGTGGAGAGCTTGATGCTCATCTATTTCTTAATACAAACCTTATTCTTCCCTGCACTTGTACTCAAGCAAAGCCCTCTGTTGTTGTTCATTCCCTTCTCTTACAAATTTTATTGATTTGGGCCAAGGTTAAACTGCACAACCCACTACTCTAAATGGGCTTGAGCTACCAAATTTTCTGGTCCTTATAGATAGATTAAAATTTTAAATTTAAGATGCTGACATGGCATTTTTTAAATGCCAAATAGAATTTATTATTATTATTTTAATAGCTACGTCAGCATTTAGTGTGCCAACAATGCACTCCGTCAGCCATGTAGACAATTTCCGTTAGTGAAATGACGGTAGGGACCAAAATAGAATGTGTTTTTCATTTTGGGGACTAAAAGTGGTAAAATAGAAAAGTAGGGACAAAAAGGAAATGAGGCCAAAATGTAGGGATGAAAAATGTATTTCCTCCTACAAATTAATATGTATATTTTTATACATTTATATATATATATATACTAGACTCATTGCATGCGCTTTATGTGTGCATCAATACTCTCTTTTTTCTTTTTTCTTTTTTCTTTTTTTTTTTAGGTTTATAATATTTAAAAGTGATATATTGTGTTTAAAAAAAATGTAAAGTAACATAAAATAATGTTTAAAAATGAGATAAAGATAGTGTCTTAAGTTTTAGATAGAATGAAACATAATTGAAGTATTCAGATTCAAATAGATAATTAATATACATAGAAATCAAATATTTGAGTACGAGATAAGAATGAGTAGTTTTTACGTGAGGTAATGAGTTTTTTTTTTTTGAAACAGTAATTTTATATATATATATTTTATAAACATAATTGAAGTATTTGAATTCAAATAGATAACAAATACAGACAGTTACAAACATTTGAATACAAATGAGATTAAATTTTTTTTCTTTTGTATGTGAGATAGTATTACTCTTTTAATCTTTTTTTTTTTTTTTTTTTTTTTGGTAGGGGAAAAAAAAACTAAAGGGTATCGTAGGGTCACAATTCGTAGCCCAAACCCAAAAGATATGAGATATGAGCCCAATGAGCCCAGTACAATGAATTTGTAGAGAGTGAGTGAAAGAGTTAGGTTTTTGGTGAACTAGACAATGGTTAATAATGATTTCAAAAGATGAACAAGCATGCAGCACACGTATACCTCAATAAAATAATTGTCCGAGGAGATAGATTATGAATTAGTCTAATAGTTTTGATGGTTAATGCAGTTCTTAGTGCTACAGTAATTCCTTTTCTCTCATTTTTCTCTCTTTTTCCCCTCCTCTTATTATGGGAGGTCTTTTACATTATATAATTCCTTTCAGGCCATCCTAATCGTACACTTGTTAATCATCTAAGCCTTCACTTGAGTGCATGTCCTATTAGACATCTTCTTTGGCTCTCTGTGAATGGTGGTAGTTGAAACTACACTGTTCAGGAGTCTTTTCCACATAAATATGGCCAGAAAAGTTGTTGCAATGCATTTAATGTGATGGTAGTAGCTTTTCTGTTAGATATTTTTGTGTTCTTATCTCCTTTGTACATGCTTGAGGCTCGTCCTGATCGTTGGAACTCCTTGGAAGGTCATCTAAATTATCCAAATGTGTGCTTGACCGATATTCATTGTATCCGAGAAGGAGATACTCCTCAGACTATATTCCTCCATTCTTTACTTGCAGGATTTTCAACTCTGGGGCCTCTATCAATCATTTACTCCTCCTCGAACATATCCACATTCTCAAATAGGGCCAAGGCCCAATATACAAATTTGGGCTCTTATCCCCATAATAACTCCTCAAAATTCTAATTTTCCCCTCGCATCTTAGGAAAAAAATGGGATTTTGATTTGCCTTAGAAATTAGGGCTAGAAATGTAAAAATACCTGAGTTTACACGTGTGGGAGCATAGTTTTAGGCACTTCATCATTGCTATTGACGTTTCAGAATCTGCGAAGCGTCATTAATTACTCCATGCGGCGTTATGTCTTTGACATCCAATAGTGAAACATTGATCCAACGGGTGATATTTTTCCTCAAGGTTTGGGTGGGATAACTCCCACTCATTTTCTGCCCTCTATATAAAGCCTTAAAGGAAATCATTTTTCCTTTACTTTACAATCTCTCAAACTATCGAAATCTTTTTTCTTTAGAAGTCTTTGAGAATTCTTCTAAAGATTCCAAGGATCATCCTCCACCTTAGTTCGTGTAAGTTCTAACTTCTTCAAACCCTTCTTTTTCTCCTCGGCCTTCAAATTCTCATTTCCCCAGTTGTCATTTTCAGTGTTTCCCTTTTTTATTTATCCGAAATTGGTAGATTTAAGTATTTAGTGGACAGCCCTACCCTAATAGAGATATTTAAAGAAACATATCACATACCGCAGGAAGTAGCCTGCGGTACTGTTCCCCGAAAGAAATAGCAACTGACCGAGAAGTGGGAGAAGTCATAATCCCTATGATAGCTTTCATAGAAGGGGGAATGACTCTCCCTATGGGTTGCATTATAAGAGATTACCTTCGTAACCATAGGATTTGTCCTCACCAGTGCGCACCTAACATCTTTAGGATCCTAGGCAGCATCAATGCCCTGAATCAGCACTTAGGCTTGGGGCTTACCTGGCTCGATGTAGTCCATATGTATGAGTGTCATAAATAAAAAAGGGCTGGATTTTACCTTAAATCTCGATCCAATATTGTCAGGCTCATCTCTTATCTTCTCAAGTCTAACAAGGGGATGAAAGACGACTACCTGATTGTATTGGGAGCGTGGCATGACGGTCTTCATTACCCTACCCAACCAAAAGAGCCAGTGGGATATCTTAGATTTAGGTTCCCTAACAATAGATTTAGGCTCTTTGTCCTCGGCCTTACTTTACTGCTTTTTTGTCTTATTATTTTATATTTTGTTTTTAAACAATGGACTTTAAGTTTCTGACTATGCTTAGTTTTTTTATTTATTATTATTAACAGATAAAAGGCACGTAGCTCTTCGGCTCAGTTTAACTAACGTAGAAGCCCTCAATTACCCGCTGAGATCCTAGATTTTTATAAGTGAAGACGGGCAACTTCGGGCTGTACATCTAATTTTGGATTTCAAACCTCTTTCGAACAAATTTCAAGAGGTCGGCAATGCTATAAGGCAGGGTGATCATCGGATAAATCAGATTGATGTGTCTCAGCCAAATTTTTTGGCTCTATACGATCTTCCCTCTGTAGCTTACCCAGTCCCACAGGGTATTCCTTTGGTCGCCCCACCAATTCAACAAGTTCCCCTTGGAGTAGCGGCAGCTGAAGAAGGGATCACATCTTCTACTTCCTCACTCGAAGAGGAAGCACAAGGCGTACAAGCGATTTTAATATCGGAGGCCGAGGAAGAACCGGATAGATATTCAAGTGTTCACGTCTCTACTCCTGTGATCACTTATTTGAAAGACACTTCAGACAAAGAAGAGGAAGACATGGCTTCGAAAGCAGATGGCAAGAGTTTAAGGGAACTTATGAAGGGGAGCAATAAAGTATCCACCCCGAAAGAAGCCAATAAGTCTGAACCCTCAGCGAACCTTCCTCCTCCCCCTACTCAACTTCCTGCTGACCTTGGACTAAAGCCAGTCCTTGAGTTGAGGAAGAAGAGGCCAAATGAAGTCCTTGAAGAAGGCGAGGTAGGCCCTTCGAAGGGAAACAAACAACAAAAGGTGGTCAAGGACCAGCGAGGCAAGAAGTCCTCTTCTGTTGAGAGCCGAGAGGATCCTCTCACGGCTGATGTGAGCCAACCACATCGCATATGGTCTCTTAAGCTGGAGGTAGATGGTGCCCCCATCGCTTGGGACACATTAGTCAGAAGCTATCAAGGAGTGCAGTTATGTCATATTGCTGAGGCCTTGGAGTAACCACTTCTCCTACCAAGAGATATGGATGCTTACAAGCACTTTAGTCAGCATGAACTTTTCCTATCCCTTAAGAGGGATCTGGCTATGGTAAGCGACTCAATCTGCTTTTCTAAATAAACATTTGATCGTTTTTACTCATTCCTCTTTTTTGTTTTATACTGAATTTTTCCATTTCTGTTATGTAGATTACCCAACAAGTTTACGTGGCCGAGGAATGGGTTAAGGATGCCCACAACGAAGCTAAGGCGAAGGCCCAATCTCAATCCGAGGTTGAGAAAACCTTGGGTAATCTTAGGGAGGACCAAGCTAAGCTGTCTGAGCAGCTAAAAGAGGTGATTAAGGCTAGGGACAAGGCTAATGCAGGCCTTAAGACTACAGAGAGATAGGCTGAAGATCAATGCCAGCAGTTGCACCTGACTGAAATTAACCTGGCTACAAAGAGGCAAATGGTGACAGATCTTTGAGCTGAGCTTCAAAGGGTCAAGGAGGCAGCCCAACTAGCCAAGGACGCAGCTGAGGCTGAAAAGTAAGCATTATACAAGTTGGGAATGAAGGAAACTCAAGTTAGGCTCACAGAAGAGTTCTCTGCAGTGTGTAGAGAATACTGCGATGTATCTTGGGGTAAAGCCCTTGATGCTACTAGGGTCCCTACAGACTCTGACTTGAGGTGACCTGAGAGCATATATTATGATCTTGAAATTTGTGAACTCCCAGATCCTGACTTCTCTCACTTTGAGCAAGCTCTAGAGGCAGCTGAACAGCCATTGGTTAATCAAGCCCCTCCTGCTCTCTTTGAAGCTTCTAAGGAGTCTGACCAAGCTGGTGGCCAGGGTTAGAGAGCCGAGGATCCTCAGGACAAGGGTAAAGGCCAGGGTAAGAAGAAAGCTCCTGAATCCAAAGATCAAGCCCAAGCCCAAGATGCTGCTGCCTCCTAGCCAAATCAGGCAGTTGACCCTCTTGCCCCCAAAACGAAGACTTAGATATTAGGACCTTTATTTTATTTATTTTTTATTATTATTATTTTTTAATATAATGTAAAATACTCTTTTTCTAATCAATGAATGTATTCCTCTTTTGTCTCCTATGCCTTCACTATATATACTATCAGGTTTATTCTTATTGCAAATAATATTGATTTATTGTTACTTTAACTTGAACGAAATCAATAATAACACTCTGCTAATGATGCAAATAACTTAAGTACTAACAAAAACTAGTTCGTATAAGAATTAGTAATAGACTTGATAAATAATGGGAGATAAAGGTGCCTTTTACATTCTTCGATACTTAAGCAAATAATTAAGTATTTTATCTTGCTCGGGGGTGTTAATCTAAGGACTTGGTTAGAGCCTTAGGCATATTTTTGTACTTAGTGACTTTACCTGAATTAGGCTTTGTCTAACACTTACAAAGAACACCACTAATTGTTAATTTAAACCAAGTAGATCTAACACGATTTAGGATCCGCCTAAACACTTATAAGAATTGTAATAGAGTGTTAACCAACTTATATCATCTGGTCCGAGGACTTTAGACATGATTGAGTTTAAGTTTAAACACTTATAAGAATTGTAATGAAGTGTTAACCAACTCATATCATCTAGTCCGAGGACTTCAGGCATGATTGAGTTTAAGTTTAAACACTTATAAGAATTGTAATGGAGTGTTAACCAACTCATGACTTTAGACATGATTGAGTTTAAGTTTAAACATTTATAAGAATTGTAATAACAGAATGTACAAAACCTTTATGTAACGGATAAAAATAATGATTAAGGAAAAACTCATTAATAATAATACCTTTTGAGGTTATTACATTCCATGGGCGTGGTACTACATGATCATCTAAATCTTCTAGAAAATATGCCCCGATGTTATCCCTTGAGGTAATACGATATGGTCCTTTCCAATTGGGTCCTAACTTTCCCCAATCTGGGTTCTTTGCAGTGCCCGTAACTTTCCTTAACACCAGATCACCAACAGCTAATGGCTTTAACTTCATGTTGGCATCATAACCCTATTTGAGCTTATTTTGATAATGTGCCAATTGGACCATTGCTTTTTCCCTCCTCTCTTCAATCAAGTCCTAATTCTTCTCTAGTAGCTTATTGTTTGTACTCGGACTAAACGAACTGGTTCTTAATGTTGGGAAACCAGTTTCTAAAGGGATGACAGCTTCAGTCCCATAAGTCATTAAGAAGGGGGTCTCCCCAGTAGATCTACAATGAGTGGTTCGATATGTCCAGAGAACATGTAGCAGTTCTTCCACCTATTTTCCCTTTGCATCATCTAGTCTTTTCTTTAATCCATTCACTATGACCTTGTTAACAGCCTCCACTTGTCCATTCCCTTGGGGATAAGCAGGGGTGGAATATATGTTCGTAATTCCCAATTCACAGCAATAACTTCTAAACGCTTTGCTATCAAATTAAACGCAATTGTCCAAGATGAGGGTGTGAGGAATCCCAAACCGAGTAATGATGTTTCTCCAAATAAATCTCTTGGCATCTACATCTTTAATGTTTGCCAAATGACAGTTTCGACTCATTTGGTGAAATAGTCTGTGTCGACCAGCAGGTATCTCTTGTTTCCTGTCGCCTTGGGGAACGGACCTACAATGTCTAAACCCCACTTAGAAAATGGCCAAAGGTTGGATAGTGGATTAAAGATCCCTCAAAGTTAGTATATGTTTGGTGCAAACTGTTGGCACTGATCACATTTCTTCACATATTCTTGGGCCTCTCTTTACATATTTGGCCACCAATAGCCTTGGGTGATGGCTCTATGTGCTAAGGATCTACCTCCAGTATGGCTTCCACAAATTCCTTCATGTAGCTCCTCGAGGAGTAATTCAATTGTCTAAGGATGTACACACAACAAATACAGCCTTGAAAAGGAACGTTTGTATAATTTCTGGTTCTCGGACAGCCGAAACCTAGTAGCCTTTCTCCGTACTTTGTTGGCTTCTGACTTCTCTTCAGGCAAAATATCTTCCTTCAAGAACTGAATTATAGGGTCCATCTAACTAGGCCCTACTCTAATCTGATGGATTCGGACTGTCTCTCTTCTTATCTCCATGGGTTTGTACAAATCCTCAACGAGTATAACTCGGGACAGATTCTATGTCGAGGAGGTCACAAGCGTGGCTAAGGAATCAGCATACGTGTTTCCACTTCTGGGGATGTGCAGCAAGTTGAAAGATTCAAACTCTGATTGCAGACATCTTACTTGACTAAAGTATCCCTGCATTCTTTCATCTTTTGCCTCGAATTCTCCTTTTACTTGGTCGACGACTAACCTTGAGTCTGAGAATATTTTCACTACCTTTCCACCCATTTTTTGAACCATGACCATTCCTATTAGTAAAGTTTCATATTCGGCCTCATTATTTGTAGCCGAGAAGTTCAGCCTTAATGACTTTTCAATGGTGATTTTCTCAAGAGATACCAACACTAACCCCACTCCAAAACCTTTCTGATTTGCTACACCGTCAATGTATACCTCCCAAGATGAGAGGCCTTACTGGGAAATCATGTCAACCGATTTTTCATCAATGTTCTATGTTGGTACCAATTCTTCTAATGGGGGTTCAACGAACTCAGCCACCAGATCTGCGAGGACTTAGCCTTTGATGAAGGTATGAGGCATATACTAGATGTTGAAAGCCCCCAAAACTGTACCCCATTTAGCTATCCTCCCTGTGTAATCAGCACTTCGGAGTATGGCTTTAAGCAGAAGTTGGGTGAGGACAACAGCTATATGTGCTTGGAAATAATAGGGCAACTTCCGTATACCATGCATTACTGCTAGGATGGCTTTCTCCAACGATAGATAACAAATCTCGATCTCATGCAGCAATTTACTCACCTAATAAACTGGCCATTGTACACCACGATCAACTTATACCAACACCAAACTTACAGCATAAGGGGCTACAGCAATGTAGGCAAATAGGACCTCATCTGGCTCGGGACTGGACATGATTGGTGGCTGAGCTAGATAGTCTTTAAGTTGCTAGAAAGCTAAAGCACATTCTTTAGTCCACTTAAACCCCTTCCACTTGTTGATCAATAAGAAAAAAGGTATGCATCTATCTGCTGATCGAAAGATAAATCAGTTCAAAGCAGCAGCCATTTCAGTCAATTTCTGGACTTCTTTAGGATTTCGAGGTGGTTGCAAACTGTTAATAGCCTTTATCTGGTCGGGATTGACCTCAATCCCTCTATGAGTTACCATATAACCCAAGAATTTGCCTGATTCCACACCGAACGAGCACTTGGAAGCGTTTAGGCGCAACTTGTATCTTCTAAGAATTTCAAAAATGTTTCCAATGTCTCCCACATGCTCAGAAACTACCTTACTTTTCACCACCATGTCATCTATGTAAATTTCAATATTCTTACCCAACTGTGGCTTAAACATCCTCGTCATCATTCTTTGGTAGGTGGATCCCGCATTTTTCAAATCAAATGGCATCACTTTGTAGTGGTAGTTCCCAATGGGAGTGACAAAAGCAGTTTTCTTCTGATCATCCAAAGCTAAAGGTATTTGGTGATAACCTTAAAAGGCATCCAAGAAGCTCATCCGAGGATGGCCTACAATTACATCTACTAGCTGGTCTATTTTAGGTATAGGGAATGGATCTTTAGGGCAAGTCTTATTCAAGTTTGTGAAATCTACGCACACTCACCACTTCCCACTCTTCTTTTTCACCACCACAATATTCGCTAACTATTCAGGATAAAAAAAAATAAAAATTAAAAAAACTTCCTTAATAGCTCCAGTTTGCTTGAGCTTCGTTATTTCCTCTTGTACTGCAGCGTGCTCCTTGGATGGACACTGAGGAGGCTGTTTCTTAGGGGTGGCCAATGGGTTAACATTCAAGTGGTGACAGATGAATTCTGGATTCACTCCTAGGGTTTCATAAGCACTCTAGGCAAATATATCAATGTTTATTCTAAGAAATTCTATAAACTCTTCCTTCTTTTGAGGAGGCAACTGAGATCCAACTTGAAAGAACTTTTCTGGATCGTCCCCGATAGCAATCTTTATCAAATCTTCACACTTCGCCTCATCAGCTAAATTATCAATGGGCAACACCAGAGGTTTTAACTGTTATAAATCCTCTCCAGCATAGGCCAAGGACTCAACCTCGAGCTTATGTTGAATGGCAGCCACCAAGTATTGTTTGGCCACAGATTGATCTCCCAAAATCTCCTTAACCTGGCATTTGGATGGATATTTAACCTTCTAGTGGAGAGTAGAAGAAACAGCTCCTAACGTATGAAGCCAGGGCCTGGCCACGATTATTGTATAGAGTGAATATGTGTCTATGACTATGAAATCTACCTCTACTACTTCCAGACCAGTTTGCACAGGTAGTTGGATTTGGCCCTTTGGGATAACAATTTTCCTATCAAAACCCACCGGGGGGGAACTATAGGGCGTTAAGTCCTCAAGCTTTAAGTTCAACCCCTTATACAGGTCGAGGTACATTATCTCAGCCCAACTGCCTTGGTCCACCATTACCCTCTTCATATCATACCTTCAAATTCTGAAGGTGATTATTAAAGCGTCATCGTGGGGTTGGATGGTTCCAATTTTATCTTCATCCGAGAAGCCTAGGACTGGTGGAATTTCCATTTTAGCCCTCTTTGGATCCTAATTAACGTCTCCTGTGGATAGATGGGCTACAAACATTACTATGGACGGGCAGGATCCTGTTCTCCCTAGTGCAGCAAAAATGACATTGATAGTTCCCAAGGGGGGTCTTGAAGAATTGTCTCTTCGAGATTTCGAGTTTGCTTGGCTTCCCTGACCACTAGAGTGATGTAGGAGTTGTTTTAACTTGCCCTCGCGGACTAGCTTGTCCAAATGGTCCCACAGACTCCTATAATCCTCTGTAGTGTGTCCATGATCTTAATGGTATTGGCAGTAAAGATTGTGATTGCATCTTTCAAGATTTTCCACCATTTTATTTGGCTGTTTAAAGAATGGCTCATTCTTGATTTTCTTTAGAACTTGAGGTATTGGTTCTCAGAACACGGCGTTGATTACTTGACGGTTTGCTGATCCTAATTGCCCAGCATAGTCCCTATGTGGTTTGTTATTATTGTACCGATCTAACCTGAAATCTCTTCTCTCCTGAGGGATAACCTTATCCTTCGCTTTCCCCTGCTGCTAATCCTCTTCAACCCTTTTATACTTATCAATCCTATCCATTAGTTGACACACACTGATGATAGGTTTGCCAGTTAGAGATTTCCTCAAACCGTGATCGGCGGGGAGTCCGAGCTTAAAAGTACTAATGACCAATTCATCAAAATCGCCATCTATCTCACTAAACATCTCCCAGTACCTATCTAAGTACGTTTTTAGAGTCTCACCCTTTTGCATGATCAAGGATAGTAGGGAGGTCAACGGCCAAGGAACTCTGCGACATGTGACAAAACGGGAACCAAATGCCTAAGTGAGTTCCTTGAAGGAACTTATAGAGTCTGTTTTCAGGCTGTCAAGCCACCTTATTGCAACTGGTCTTAGACTGGAGGGAAACACCTTACACATCAAAGCTTCATCCTTGGAATGGACAGCCATCCTCTGGTTGAAATGGCTCACGTTCTCCATAGGGTCTGTTCGACCATTATAGATGGTGAACATTGGATGATGAAAATGACTAAGAAGTCTTGCCTCTTCAATCTTACGCATGAAAGGCGAACTGGAGATTTGGTTCAGGACCTTGCTCATAGTGTCATTTCCTACACCTCTTCGTGACGGGCTTTGAAATCGCTTCTCACGATGATACTCTTCTCATAGGAAAAGGGTTCACTGGGTGGGGTTCGAGACCTCTGCCTGTAATCAACATCTTGTTCATCGTCGAAATAATCGTCAGAATTCGAAGAAGTCCGCTTCCTCTTTGCATGGCGTAATTCCCTTTTTAGTTGATTAATTTCCAGCTACATGTTTTTATTATTCTCTACATGGGAAATATGACTTCCACCTCGTGGTTGACTTCAGTCAGTGTGTGTGGTGTGCACACTTCCTTCACGATCACCTCTCTGTTCAAGGGTGAGAAAAGGATCGCCATGTTGGGGCGCCTTTGATTCTGCTAGTTGTGGACCTGGTTCTACCATCGTTAATCGTTGCTTTCACTATTGCTCAAACTTTTCCCACAGACGACGCCAATTGTAGGGTCACAATTCATAGCCCAAACCCAAAAGATATGGGATATGAGCCTAATGAGCAAAGTACAATGAATTTGTAAAGAGTGGGTGAAAGAGCTGGGCTTTTGGTGAACTGGACAACAGTTAATAATGATTTTAAAAGATGCACAAGCATGCAACACACGTAAACCTCAATAAAATAATTGTCCGAGGAGATAGATTATGAATTAATCTAATAGTTTTGGTGGTTAATGCAGTTCTTATTGCTACAGTAATTCATTTTCTCTCATTTTTCTCTCTTTTTCCCCTCCTCTTATTATGGGAGGTCTTTTACATTATATAGTTACTTTCAAGTCATTCTGATCGTACACTTGTTAATCATCTAAGCCTTCACTCAAGTGCATGTCCCATCAGACATCTTCTTTGGCTCTCTGTAAATGGTGGTAGTTGAAACTACATTGTTCAGGGGTCTTCTAAGCCTTCACTCAAGTTCATTTTCTCTCATTTTCTCTCTTTTTTCCCTCTTCTTATTATGGGAGGTCTTTTATATTATATAGTTCCTTTCAGGCCATCCTAATCATACACTTGTTAATCATCTAAGTCTTCACTCAAGTGCATGTCCCATCAGACATCTTCTTTGGCTCTCTGTGAATTGTGGTAGTTGAAACTACACTGTTCAGGGGCCTTCTCCACATAAATGTGGCCAGAAAAGTTGTTGTAGTGCATTTAATGCGGTGGTAGCAGCTTTTCTGTTAGATATTTTTGTGTTCTTATCTCCTTTGCATGTGCTTAAGGCTTATCCTGATCGTTGGAACTCCCTGAAAGGTCATCTAAATTATCCAAATGCGTGCTTGACCGATATTCATTGTATCTGAGAAGGAGATACTCCTCGGACTATATTTCTCCATTCTTTACTTGTATGATTCTCAACTCTGGAGCCTCTCCCAATAATTTGCTCCTCCTCGAACATATCCACGTCCTCGAATAGAGCTCAAGGCCTAATATACAAATTTGAGTTCTTATCCCCACAAGTATGTTATTTTAGAATTTGTATGAGAATATTTTGGTACGCCAAAAATTGAAGACGAAACAATGGATGTGTCTATATATATAAAAGATTATATATACTTAAATCAAGCATCTTACTTACAGTTTATTTATGAGCATATTATTATATTTGAGTTTAGGTTGTTTAATAGTTGAGCCTAAATTTATTTTTGAGCTTAGCTCATTTGCTAAATAAACAAGTATAAAAAAGATTTTTATTGAGTTACGCCCAAACAATTTTTAAGCAAATTGATTAAAATGAATTGTTATTTTGACTAAAAAGATATGGATGACTTGACCTATTTGAATTATTAAAGAAAAATAATTTTCTATAACTTGTTGGTCCTATGCCTCTTTCCTAGATTTCCTTATTTAATAACATGTCACCCTATCTTTGAAACAACAAGGGGCGCATATACAATCCAAAACCTAAACAACATGACTAATTTTATGCTCTTTTTGTAATATGCCAACTTGTGATTAAAGTAATATCATTTTAATATATATGTGTGTATATATATATTTTTTAACAAATTACCAAGGAAATAAGTTTATTTATTTTTATAGATTCAATTGGATTTGAAATATATTGTGCTTTCCTTATGGTGATCGTGATTTACTATTGTGGGGGGAGTGAATATTACCACCCCGTGGATTATGGGTAGAAGAAAGAATGTCGCGAAGACATTTCCAAAATGAGAAAATGGCCCAAGATCTCAACATTGAGAACCCAAGCCTGTGGAGTAATAGGACAGCCTAGACAATCCACCAAGGTAATCCGAGGAATATCTAACCAAGGAGAGATTCAACTGGGCTGCCGAAAACATTATCTCGGCCCCTTTTTCTCAAGGAACTTGAAAAGGATGACGCAAAACCTAGAGTAATAGTCACCTCCGCATTAATGAGGTGCTCCTAACTAATGTCAGTCATATTAAATGATGAATGACTGGCCTAAATAGTAGAGACACAATAAAAGCCTCTCTTCATGATCAAGCAAGTCTCTCTTGCCATCCAACCATAAAACATACAGCTGGAAAGGAGGAAGGAGGGAGAGATAAAAGGAGTGGTTAGCTCATAAAGGTGGGGATCTAGAAAAATTGAGGAGAAAGAGAAAGAGCAAGAGTTTGTATTCCTTTTTTCTTCATACTTTTTATCTCGAGAGAAAGATTTTCTTAATTTTATTCATTTTGTTCATCCATCTTTGTCCTTCAATTACCTATCCAATCTTCCCATTGTGGATTTTTCATCCTTTCTTAGAAATTAAATTAGTTGTGTAAATCAAGAACTTTTGGTTTGCTCACCTCAACCTACCCCACAACTATCAAACCAAATATTATTAGATTAATTTTGATTTAGGCAAGATTCAAATTGACCAATTAATTGTATATGCTTTAATTATAAAAAGAGGTTCAATTCTTTTAAAAAGATATTTATATGAATTTAGTATTTTTTTGAGTACACCCTTCTCTACTATATTTATTTGAAAAAATAAAATTAAAAAAAAAAGTTTAAAAAGCAAAATAAAATTGAGACAAACATATTTTTTGTTTTTTTATATGCTTGATGTGGATTGTGGAGTAGAAGTTTAAGCCCTCATTTGGGAGGATGAAATGAAATAAAATGGAAATGAATGAAAAGAATAATCTTAGAATATTCTTCCCTTCTCTTGGTTGAAAGTTTTAACAGAGGGAATGAAAAGTTTTTTTTTTTTTTTAACTAAAAGTCTATTCATTTATTCGAGATTTTAAGTGGGGAAGAATGAAATGAGTATGAGAGAATACTTATTCCTTTATATTCTCTTAAAATCTCAAATGTTCACTTTCCCTGAAATTAAGAAAAATTAGAGGGAATAGAATTTGATTTAATTTTTTATTAAAATTTCCAAAATACCCCTATACATTCAACCCTTTATTTTAAAATATATTCTCTTAAAATGATTCTATTCCTCTTCCTATTACTCATAAAAAAAAGTTATTTACATTCCATTTCTTTATTTTAAAACATCCAAACAAAACTATTTAATTTCATTCCACTCATTTTCCTTATTTAAATAAATCCAATTCAATTTTATTCATTTTCATTTTCTAATAATCGTTCTTTTACTCTATAAATTTCCAAAAAGTTAGCAATGCCATAGAATCGAAGAAATTAAAATAAAAAGATTCTCATTCGAAGTTGGTAGTTGGGTTTGCTTCAGCCACCTCAGATATTGGGCAGTTCGGTCACTTGCCCGCGGGCAGCTCAACAAGTATCATTAATTTTTAAAGTTTGTAAAAAAGCACGTGTAATCAATAATTATCAGAGAATTCTACAAAAGCAGGCGACCTCTCTTTCCTTGGGATTTTGTCAAAAAACAAAACCAAAGGAAGTTGAGGGGAATACAGAGATCCTTTCTTTAATTATCATAACAGCAGAATCTGCCCAATTCCCTTTGATAACAAAATACAATTCTTCGGATTTTTATTTTACGTACTGCTGGGGATGCGGGCAGGTTTGGTCTATATATATTAGATTAGATAGATACCCTTTGTTTTGTATGTAATTAATAAGTAAAAAATCTATAGTCTGATAGAACAATAATTCATATTCATATATATATTTTTTGTTGTGTGTGTGTGTGTATATATATATATATATAAATCAACAGCACAAGTTGTTGTTGTTGTTGTGTTTAGTTTCTGAGATGGGTCTGTTGGGTGATTCACAAGAGGGTGGAAAAGGAAAAGGAAGTTCATGGGGTGGAGCTGGAGGTGGAGCTGGAGGTGGTGTTATTAGTAGTTTGATTAGAAGGAAGCAGGTGGATTCTGTTCATGCAAGGTCTTCAGGTCACCAATTGGCCAAGGCCTTGTCTGTTCCTCATTTAATTGCAATTGGTAATTCCTTTTCTTTCTAATCTTATTATTATTCCTTTTCTTTCAATTTTGGGGTTCATGAGTTTCATCTTAGGTTTTTGTCCTTGTTTTTTCTTTTTGGGTGAATGAATAATCATTTATTCAATCAAATGGGAAATTCAACACACAAAATCTGCAAATACATGATACCCTGTTCAAGTACACGGCCCTATCTATAGTTGCTTTTTTAAAAATTTTTAATAATTCTTGTTACTATGAGAATTCCCCCCCTTTTATTTCATCTTTTATAAATACAGTCTTCAACTCAAATTCCAGCTTCACGTGTGGCCTTGGTTTTTTTTTTTTAAATAAATTTCTCTTTTCTTCTTCTAATTAATTGATAGTGCACTATTTTTTTTTTTTTTTTAATAAGCTTGTATGCTGATTTTTTGATAAGTAATAAGCTTAATTAGAAAAATAAGGAAATCCTAAAAAAATTGATAACCATTACAACCCACTTTTTAGATTGTAATTTATCTACTTTTAACATTTGGTCTTTTGGTTAGGAGTCTATTGAATTTTGAGTTCACAGCTTACTATTGAATTCTTATACATACAATATGATTAGGAGTTGGCTCAACCATTGGAGCTGGAGTGTATATTCTTGTGGGAACGGTTGCTAGAGAGCATTCGGGACCGGCTCTCACCATTTCCTTTCTAATAGCTGGAATAGCAGCTGCTCTTTCAGCTTTTTGCTATGCAGAGCTTGCAAGTCGTTGTCCATCTGCTGGGAGTGCCTATCATTATACGTACATATGTGTTGGTGAAGGGTAATTTGATACAGCCTTTTTAATCATTTGACTGCTGTTTGGTTATCATTTCAAAGGTTCCTTTTTTTTACTTATCAAAGGATAGTTCACTTGATAGTAAGTAAACCTTTTCAATCAAAAACTATTATTTTTAAATTAATTAATTTCTGGCAATGGACGCCTGGAGTTGTCGACTTCAAGAATTTTGATGATATGATTAATGTAAAATGAGCATTCTTCACCACTTAATCTACTTTTCAAAAAAAAAACACTTTTGACATACCTTCTGTTGATGATTTGGGACTGTGGACTGTTGTTTTGTGCAGTGTTGCTTGGTTGGTTGGTTGGGCCTTGATACTGGAATATACAATAGGTGGTGCTGCTGTTGCTCGGGGAATATCTCCAAATCTGGTGCAGTAAATTTCTGTGTCTTTAAAATGTTTAATTTTGACATTGGAATGTCTTCATTGAGCTGAAATCAATTGTGAATGTTTCTACTAAGCTAAAATTGGTTCATCTTGCTTGTTTTTTTAAGATTCTCCAACACAACTTCTTGATTTAGATTTATTTGCTCTAAGTCATGTTGTTATTTGCCACCAACTTCATTATAGATACAAATAGATATGTAGGAAGTTCTTCTTAGATACTAGGAAATGGCAATATTTACATGAAACTGCTCGAATCATGGTGAAACAAAACGTGGAAAGTGATGCCATTTTTATCTTCATCTTTTTTCTATGTATTATTCATCATTGAAGGGAAGAAAATGTAGATTATTGGGATTGAAAATAGTGATTTTTTTTTTTTTTTTTGGTATATTGATTCCCATCCATATGACTAAATAAATAATGTAAGTAAGATGGATACTCAATGTACATCCTGGTATTTATTATGGATAAAAAAAAATATTTTGGTAAAGTGATTCTAGCATCATTAGCTTTGTCCTTGAGATTTTTGAAGTCTTGAAAATCCAAACTCTTATCCATTTGCCATTTGCCATCTGCTAGAAATGAAACAATTATGAAATAAATAAGCCTGTGCAAGATTCAATGTGTATAATGTTGCTTTGATTCTCCTTTTAAATGCATGGTAGAAGGATGATTGGCAGATTCTCCTTTGGTTTTAATGGTCTGGTCTAATCAAAGTCAATATCTCACAAGGAATAAGGTGTCAATCAAGTACACTACCGTTACAACACATAGATAGAATGAAGCTTTGGTCTTTTCTTTTCCTTCATTTCTTTTCTCTCTTTTGTTTCTCTTTTAAATTTCAGAATTTCTCTTCTTCTTTTTTTACAACTATTATGGCTATAATTGGAGGATGTACCTTTGTTTCTTTTTTGAATTCTAGTTAAAGATTATAGAAGAATGGTCTGCTTTATTATTACAATATCTATTTTGTTGTTTCCTTTCTTTTTCTAGGCTTTGCTTTTTGGAGGCGGGAATAGTTTGCCTGCTATTATAGCCCGTCAACATATTCCTGGGCTCGATATCGTCGTTGACCCATGTGCAGCAATTCTAGTATTTATTGTTACTGGACTATTATGTGTTGGAATCAAGGAGGTATATATGTGTATCGTTTTTTCTTTTCTTTTTTTTATTTTATTTTTTTATTTTTTTTTAAATTTCCGTATTTCCTTTTTTTCCAAATGGCTTTCTTCCTATTTTAAGAAATTATTTTCTTCATCTTGAATGCTTAAAATTTTGCAGAGCACACAGGCACAAATCATTGTCACTACAGCAAATGTATGTGCTATGAGTTTTGTCATAATAGCAGGTGGTTACTTGGGATTCACAACTGGATGGGCTGGTTATGAACTTCCAACAGGGTACTTCCTGTCCCTGCTTGTATATTCACTCGGATGTGATGGGATTTCTTAAATTAAGTTCTCTCCTCCTCACCCTAAAATAAAAAATTCATTAATTTGATAGGTATTTTCCCTTTGGGGTTGATGGGATGCTTGCTGGTTCTGCAACAGTCTTCTTTGCATACATTGGTTTTGATTCAGTTGCCAGCACTGCTGAGGAGGTATAGATGTGTTTTGGTTTGCACATTTGTTTTGTCATTGGTAAAGGGGTTTAATTACTTCAGGGGATTTCAATGTTTACAATCATGTCTTTGTTTGACCCAACAGGTGAAGAATCCTCAACGAGATTTGCCTCTTGGGATTGGAGCTTCTTTGTTTCTTTGTTGTGCATTATATATGATGGTCTCTGTTGTAGTTGTTGGTTTAGTACCTTATTATGCAATGGATCCCGACACCCCCATTTCCTCCGCATTTGCTAGCCATGGGATGCAATGGGCAGCGTGAGTGTATATTTTAGTTTAAATTCCTTGCTATGTTGAATTCTTTATAATTTTTTGGCAAGGAGGATGTTGTAGCTTGAAAAAGCGTCTTTGCTTGTGATTACAGTTACATAATAACTGTTGGAACTATTACTGCTCTCTGCTCAACGTTATTGGGTTCCATTCTTCCTCAGGTATATAAGTGGAATCCTCCCTGTGTCTTCATTTAGTTTACAGAGTGTTAAGAGACCATATTTATGGTTCACATATCTGATTATTTTGATGAATTGAAGCTGACTTGCTAAAATTGTTTATGTTAGTTGGTTCTAGCATCTAGAACTTGTTAGGATGAAAAATGAAGTCTTCGATATAAGTTTTGTTCATGGTTTGGGTTCTCCGTGTTGTTAAAATAAAAGTGTTTTGGGTTTGATAAGTTGACCCTAACACAAAATATTATTTATATATAAAGAAGTACAGTGATATTATTGTTTTGCCCCTAGTTTATATACCCATAACACTCCCCCTCAAGCTAGAGAGTATATATCATACAATCCTAGCTTATTACATAATAAACCCAAATGAGTCTTACATAAATCTTTGGTAAACATATCAGCAACTTGGACTCTTGTAGAAATATATGGAGTTGCGATTATACCATCTTCTACTTTCTCTTGAGCAATATGACAGTTTACTTCTATATGCTTGGTTCGCTCATGGAACACAGGATTGGAGGCAATGTGAATTGCTGCTTGTTATCACAATGCATGGTCATAGCCACCTTGACAACAAATTTTAATTCCTCAAGTATATGCTTAATCCACATAAGCTCACATGATGTGTGTGCCATGGCTCCATACTCAACCTCAGCACTAGATCTAGCAACGACAATTTGTTTCTTACTTTTCCAAGTAATCAGGTTTCCTCCTAGAAAAGTGCAATACCCAATATTGGATTTTCTATCTGGTAGTGATCCTATCCAATCAGCATCAGTATAGGCTGGCTTGTACCTATAGATTACCGTTAGCTTTATACAAAAGTCCATGGCCTGGATGTGCTTTAAGTTACCTCACAATCCAAATAACTGCCTCCGAATGTGGAAGGCGAGGATCTTTCATATACTAGCTCAAAACACTGATTGCAAATGATATATCTAGGCGAGTGACTGTGAGATAATTTAGTTTACCAACCAGATGGTGATATCTCTCAAGATTAGATAACAACTCCCCTTGATGTTCGTACAATTTGACATTAGGATCCATAGGGGTCTCCACTAGTTTAGATCCTAACAAGCTAGTTTCTTCCAAAATATCCAACACATACTTTCTTTGTGATAAACTAATGCCTTCTTTAGATCGTGCTACCTCAATACCCATGATATAACGAAGTTTACCTCCTTAGTTCAAAAGGAGTTCTGAAGGTATCTTTTCAAATCATCAATACCCTTTTTGTCATCACCAGTGATTATAATATCAACATGTACTATCAACAAAATCTTTTTTCTTGCAGAGGTATTAGAAAATACAAAGTGATCAGAGTGGCAATGTCAAAATTCAAACTTTTACACTACTTCATTGAATTTACCAAACCAAGCCATAGGATATTGTTTAAGATCATAGATGACCTTATGCAACCTACACACTTTTCCAAACTCCCCTTGAGCAACAAACCCAGGTGGTTACTCCATGTACACCTCTTCCTTCGAATCAGCATTCAATAAGGCATTTTTAATGTTTAACTGAAACTATGGCCAACCCAAATTAGCAGCCATGTAGATCAAAATCCTGACGGAAGAAATTTAGCAATAGACAAGAATGTCTCTGCATAGTCGACGCCATATGTGTAGGTATACCCTTTAGCAACCAAGCAACCCTTCAAATGCTCAATAGAACCATCAGGTAAGTACTTCACAGTATACACCTAATGACACCCAACAATAGTTTTCCCTGTATCTCAGTAAAAGGGCCTTGTTTCCATTTAGTATTTCCAAGGTGCACTGTTGCTTTGATTTAAAAGCCATGCAGATGAGGAATTGATATAGAACAGATCTAGAAACCTGTCTAGATTGCCTTATTCAGAAATGGTTAGTGTTAGGAAAATTATGATGTTAGGATTTGGGATTCTACAGGAAAGGGTAAAGCTAGTTTAATTTAGAATATGGTGGGGTTTTGGAGGCAAAAATTTCAAGAATAGTTAATGGATTAATTGATGGCTTGAGTAGAGGGAATATTTTCGTTTCAAGTGTTACATTGACTTTTCTCACATGCTTTTTTTAATTTTATTTTATTATTTTTTAAATTTCTTGTATATTTCTCTTAAGACCCTCACCTAGTATGGGCTGAGTTCCTTTCTGCTTGTTTATCTTCCCAAATGTTTCATTGCTTTTATCACAAATGAGGTTTTTTTTTTCTCCCTCTCCTCCTGCCTGATGAGATATAAATTTCTTCCATCTTTCTGTGTTTCTCAGCCACGGATTCTGATGGCTATGGCTAGAGATGGATTGCTGCCGCCATTTTTCTCAGAGGTTAATATAAAGACTCAAGTTCCTATGAAGGGCACAATAGTGACTGGGATTGGTGCTGCAATCTTAGCATTCATTATGGATGTTTCACAGCTGGCAGGGATGGTGAGTTAACTTCTGTGATCACCTTTCAAAGTAGTGATGGTAGTGTAATTAACTTATGTGCTTCATAGTTATGGGTTACTAGACAGGGCCTCTGCATCAGGGTGGAAAATGGGGCATGGTAATTCTGATCCTTAATATTGTTCAAATCCAATGTTGCAGCCAGGATTTCAAGATTGGAAGGGTAAAAGCAATTGTGATGATGCAAAAATATGTGGGTTTTTTTTTTTTTTTTTGGGGGGGAGGGGGAGGTCTGGGTTGGGGCGGGTGGGGAACTAAAAATATTGTAACAGTTGTGAGGTGGAGACAATAGCTCTCTTAACCATGTATGTTGCTTCTTCCCTGATTACATTTATTAATGGCTGTTTAGGAAATTTGTTGTTTTAATACTTGGGAGTGGACAGAAATCCAATTGGAGAGGCCCTTGTTTTCATCTATACCAATATGTTTCCATTCCAGAAAGCCTTTGTTTTGTTGGGGGGAAAAAAATCCTATAACGTATGTTAATGTTAACAAGGCATAATGTAGATTACTCTGCTGAATGGATTTGTTGGGCTCCTGAATAGCCTCTGAGATTAGTTGAAGAATGGAAATTTAAAAAGCTGCCTAAAGCATGATAAGAGTGATTTGTTATTGTATACTGAGTTGTTGGTTTCTGCCTTTTATATGCAGGTCAGTGTGGGTACACTTCTTGCATTTACCATGGTAGCAATATCTGTATTGATACTCAGATATGTCCCACCAGACGAGGTGCCATTGCCTTCATCTCTTCAGGGGTCAATTGATTCAGTATCATTAGAATATGGTAGGAGTGGCCAGGGCAGTAATGGAGAACAATCTAAAGTTAAGTTTGGCACTTCTATGGATGATGATAAACCTTTACTTGTCAAAGAGGATGCATCAGGTGATTATCCTCTTACTGCAAAACATCTATTTCTAGGTAACTGTAAGTTACTCACCTGCACTCACTTTTCTGTCTTATGCATGCCGGGCATCCTTTCTGTAAGTTACACCCTATCCACTATATCAATCTCTGGCATTTGTATGATGGAGCCAACCTGAGACACACTAGTCCAGCAAATACATTTAAAAAATATCCAAGTATGAATATTCCTGCATCGATTTTGATTCTAAACAATTAGAACGCTAAGTTTTGTTGGCTTAATGAGAGCTTATACACCTGTTTTCATGAAGTAGTCTCTTTTCAATAAAATTATTCTTGCCTCTAAAAGAAGAAGAAGAAGAAGAAGAAGAAACCATTTTATGGAGTCTGTAATGTATGTCCTCCATGGACTTGGTCCAAATTAAATGAACTAGAGATTTTCCAAGATTTCCATATTTGGGGATTTGTTGGGTGGCTACTAGATGCATATCTGGACTAGAATCCACACAATGTTATGCCTTACTTTCTGTCATCTAGAACCTGCTTTAATGGTTTTCTTTTTCTTTTTCTTTTGTGTTGATTGCCAGACATATTAAATGAGGAAAACAGGCGGAAAATTGCTGGTTGGACCATAATGTTTACATGTGTTGGGGCTTTTCTCCTTACATACGCAGCTTCAAATTTGGCCCTTCCCAGGTGGGTTTAGCTGCAGATTATCTTAGAACATTATTTTCATGGGAGTGAAACTTTGTGATTACACAATTGAATTTCTTGAAGCTTTTGCTTGATATAGAATCCAGAGAAAACAGTTTAGTTTCTCACAAGATGATAATGCCATTCGTTCTAGAAGTGTAAGCTATTAGGCTTAACACTTCTCCTGCACTAGCTTGTATTCCCATGCAATACATAGATTATTTTTATCTGAACTATTTTATTACTTATCAAAAAATAAATAAATACACAGGTTATTATTCATATCAATTTTGTAATTGTTTAGATATAGTTTTAAGAAATCAAATCTATATGGTCATAGATTAAAAGTTCCTAGATTACCCAATAACTAGGTTTGGCAGGTGGGGTTAGTTGCCCGTAGGAGTTTGATTAACCGTGAGGATTGTGTACAGAATGCTCTGCTTTGTGCAATTAATATGAGTAAAGTCTCCTATGTCATGAAAAGATTTTTAAAAAAATCTAATTTGAAATGAGGAATTGAACAAATTTATGGAGAGAATTTGTTTTTCTTACAAATTTTTAACCTTTGTTAATTTTATTGTCATTAATTAATAATTTGTGTATATAACAATCATATTAGAATTACTTTGTTAATATTTAATTTTAAAAAGTATAAATGGGGGATGATTGATGCAATTTAACTAAGATTATAAAAAAATATATATATGAAAAGAGAGGAATATGATTGGAAGAATGCTTTGATGCATAGCAAAAGGGTAGTTTGAATGTTTGATGGTTTCTTAGGCTCTGTTGCTTCAATGATGGTATGACTTAGGTACCAAAATTGTAAAATAACATTTGGAGATATTCATTGTTAACGACTAATAGCTAGAGCATAATTGATGCAGATGGAGTGTTTTGATTCAGAATTGTAAAATAATAGTCAGAGATATTAATTGTTAATGACAAAAAGCTAGAGCATAATTGATGCCAATGGAGTGTTTTGATTCAAAATTGTTTGCAAGCAGTTCATGCTTTGGAATTAGAGGTATTCCTCCTATTAATTAAGCTTGTGGCTTGGTTGCGTAAAATGATTTCAGCCATTGATGACAATGAGTGGCATCCCGTGACTATCCTCCTTCCCTTGGTTGATCTTTTTGGATTAACCATCTCAACAGGTCTCAGCTTGCATCAATAATAATAAATGATGTTATTCGAACGTGATATTAAACCCTACTAGGGTAGAATGCTAAGTGAAAAGCATTCTAATTCCCTTTCAAAGGAGCATGATATGTGGAAGAAACTCAAGCAATCACAGGTTTAGTTTTGGCTATTATATATATGAAAAATCTATGGTACTTCTTTGTTTTCTGAGGGTATGGTACTCACAATAGTAATAACCATGTAATTTTAGGTGTTTTAATCTTCATAATTCATTCATAAATGTTAAGAAAATGGTTAGATTAAAATGCTTGAGAAATATACAATTCTGATCTAAGTGGGTACCAATACTACAAAGGGACCATAGAAGAATATATAGACCAAAGACATTGTATTTTTTAGTCATAGGGACGGTTTAGGATTTGAAGACAGGATGTCCTACTTTGATATCATGGGCAGTTTCTGGGTTTCCTAAAAGATTACATTAGAAAATGGTAATTTTTACCAATTATAATGCAGGATTTGTTAAGGATTCTGAGTGTGTGAGAGCATGTGTTAGAGAGAGAGAGGTGAATGGGAAGTTTATGTTACACACCACATGGCAAAAGAATTTTTCTGCATTTTTAGCTTTAGTTTTATTGTGTTAAATTTTCTTAATATTTTTTTAATTGAATAGCAGATCTCTTCGTTTCTCATTGTGCGGTGTTGGTGGTACTCTTCTTCTATCTGGTCTGGTTGTGCTGACCTGTATAGATCAGGATGATGCGAGGCATAGCTTTGGGCATACAGGAGGTATGCTTGACATTTTAACCTATGCAGTTGAGAACGTGACAAAGTTAACTTATACTTAAGAACATATTGGATATCAATGCTTGTACACAAAATAGCGATGGGTATAGGCTATGGATTGAATATGTTCACGATGTTAAAAACAGTATCAAGTTCCCCCCCCCCCCCTCCCCCAGTATATTCTCTTGTTCTATCTATATTTAACGTATGTGGTTTGTGTTAATTATCCGTGTGATGTAATACAGAGACATGAATACACATTGGAATCCATGTCACTATTTGTTTTCCAAAACAAGTGTTTTTAGAAATTTAATTCTTGATTTGGTATAATAATTGGCTTATTAAGCATACATGGGGGACCTATATGTTACGCTTTATAAAGTTAAATCAGAAATTAGCACCAAATGTAAATTTTAATTTAATTTTTTATTATTTCAAACTCATAAAAGTTGGCTATATGGTGGAAAATAACTTGATATATTGACTATTTTTTCTCTATTACATATGAGATGATCAATTGATCTCTTTTCAGGTTTCGTTTGCCCGTTTGTGCCACTGCTACCTATTGCTTGCATTCTCATCAACGTCTACTTACTGATTAATCTTGAGTGAGTAGCCAACTTGTTTGCTGTTCATAATTGATTTAGACCATCATGTTCTTTTTTTGGTTTGCTCTATCATGGAATTATTTTGACTTTGTCTGTAGAAAGGCGAATTCATCCTGAAATCGTTTGTTCTTTTTATATTGGTTGCATTAAAACAAGTGAAAACAGTTTACCATCTGTGTTGACAGGAGTTCCTATTATGTAATCATAGATCTCATCCTCTTGCCTTCTTTTGTGAACAAATAAAGCATTAGATTAAGTTAGTTTTATGACAAAAATGTTGGTTTACAAGTGCTGTCTTGCACTTGGATCAACCAAAATAGATATTAAGTAAATAAATAAGGACAAATTATCAGTATAATGAGGGTGAGAATAAGTAACAGGAAGGCTTTTGCGCATGTAGTGGGTAACCTAAGTGAGAGAGCCAGTATATTCATGTTGTTTCTTTTGAAAGGAGTTTACAGAAATTTTATTTTATTTTCTTTCACAAATGTTAGCTGCCAAATCTGTAATCTTCTAATTCCTATTCTTATGTTTATTATGATGTGTGTTGTGTTTTGTCAGAACTGCCACCTGGGCCCGTGTTTCTATATGGCTGATAATAGGAATACTGGTTTATGTATTTTATGGCCGAAGGCACAGCTCCTTGCGTCATGCAGTTTACGTGCCTGCAGCTCATGCTGATGAAATCTACAACAGTTCTGTGAGCAGTGTGGCCTAACTTTAACTGTGGAATGCTGTTTCAGCCTTGTATATGAACGGTCCTCAGTGACCTTGTTTTATAGAAGAATCTCTTTGTTGTATGCTTGAAATCTTAGACAGTTTATTCTTTTACTTCTCATTGTTCGTTACTTTAAATATTATTGTAAAACGGACTGAGATATCAGTCTCTCATTTGTATTATAGCTATCATAGGCGGGTGGATAGGGCCTTGTTCAAATAATGTAAATTGTCTGCAAATGAACCGTATTTATCAAAAAAGGAAAAAAAAAAATGCAAATGAATTCCTTTTGTAGGAAGTATCTCACATGGAGTCATTCTTTGTTCTTTGTTGCATGGAAAGTAGATTTCAAAAAACAACCATGAAAAATGAAAAGCAGATTGCCTTTACGCTGTTTAATACTCCCGCCTCCATAAAATCTGACTCCACAAATCCTAAACATAAGACAACGTAGTAGCCGGGCTTCTCCTTCTCCAGCGACAGTTCAAGCTATTTCATTCTCTCGCTTTCTTTAGCACTCCTCGTTTGCCACAACTGAAAAATCAAGGTTAAACTTTTTCTTTTGCTAAATTTTTTTTATTGATTTCTAGGTTTTAGTTCGATAATCCTTGACAATTTACGTTGTGATAGATCAATACCTAACCCTCAATGAGAGAGAGAGAGATAATTAAGGAGTTGTTGAGGGCAAAATTTTCCATTTGACAAATATAGTAATTGGAGAGGCCAAAACTGAGACTTAATGTTGTGCTTAAAACATGGCCTAAAAGCTATCAGTGAGGTTTTGAAAGATCACTTTTTATATTTTACACCTAGGTTTCAACAAGGATCATAAGAAGGTCCAACATGTTTCCTACAGCAAATGGATTTGCACAAAGGGAAAAGCCCACCACAACAAAGAAATAGTCCAGCAATGAAAACACTCCAATGGTAAAGTAAAACAAAACTGGATAAGCCTCCAGCTGTCGGTGATTATACATATCAAGGAAAGTATCTATATCACTAAACTCTTATGTATCATTGGAAGGATCTTGTGAAAATTCCTCTTCCATCATTGTGGGCGCAACGAGGGTTTTAGGGGGTACGTCTCGGTCGAGTGGACCAGGGCGAATAAAAGAATGGAGTCGTCACATAGATTAAGTCTAGGAACCATATATATAGTGCCCTTATGTGGAAGGAATGATCTTACTACCAAAGTATGGGTTCGAAGTTTAGGTACTATTTGGGAAGGTGTTAGGCACTCAGGACCGCTCGACCTGAGGGTCGACTTTCACTCATTGTGTCTTACGTCTTAATTCTATTAAAGACATGTTCAATATTGTATTCTATACTCAGGCACACGCTAACATTCATTTAGCAATCAACATGACATTTGCATCCCAAAACCCCAACATACATCTATCATGGCCTCTCATCACATCATAAACCCTAACATGCTCCTATCAAGGCATTTCATATCATATCTCATCCAGGGCAGCAAATAAATCATGACATAAACATAGACATTTTAAGATCAAACAAACATATTTTCATATTCAAGAAAAAGCATTGCAAATATACATTCATGTTCATCAAATTAAGAGCATAGTCAAACAAATAATGCATGTTTATATGAATACATGACTCTTACTACATCACAATACCTATGTATCAATGCATATTCATATTGTATGCATGTCCATGGCAAAATGAATAAAGAATTGAAAAGAAACATTCATCTAGCATGTGAAGAACAAACAAACAGAGGAACAGAGACTTATAAGCATAAAACAGGACAAAACAGAAGCATATGATATAAATACAATAAAGAAACATAAGCAAAAATGTTGAATTAGGGTTTCTGGGCAAAAGTATGCATGTGCATACATAGGGCCTGCAAACGCAGCCCAGTTGTATGCGTGCACATGCTTTGAAATATGCATGTGCATGTAGAAGGCATGCGTACACATACTCACCCTAAACCCTAACCCAAAAAAGCAAGAACATAAATATAGCATAAATAAATCTAATAACTTAATATGCTTTAAGACATAAAACAGAGAAAACCTAGACTTGAACAAGCATGCTATATCACAAATAAGCAAGGAAAACAAAGAAAAACAAGAATTAAAACAAGGAAAGAAAGGAAAAAAGACTTAGAACATATACCTTGAACACAAAGCTCGTTGGCTTGATTATGACCGTTCCCCTCAGTTAAATCCATTCACAATCAAATACAATAGTGATTAGTAATCTTAAAACTTAAAGATCAAGGCTCGAAAAGGCCCAAATAAAAAAATATTGACTTGGGGATGTTTTGTAAAAAACTCCTTTTTTAATTCACTATTTCTAGTGAATCTTGTGTTTTCCCTTAGGATTTTTTGTGTGTTTTCAAAAGGTACCATGTATGGCTTTTTATATTGAGAAAATAAGGGTTTGGAATGGCACACAAACGATGTGAGAGTTGTTCCAACCCTCAATTTTATTACAGAAAAACTTGTCTTACATAGTTTTTGGAACCCTAGGGTTTCTGTGGCCTTTATTTTCCAAAAATAGCTTTATTCAGTCCATAAAATACTTTCCTCAAGTCAATTTTTAATCTGATTGGGCTCTAAACCAACCATGGGCTTTAGAATTTTACCATCATTGGGGAATGGGGGCCTGAGTCATAAGGGATACAAAATGTGGTATCTACAATCATACTAACATAAGGGAAAAATTATATAGTAACAAATACATTACAATCTTCAATTGTAAAGCAATAAACAATGACAATAGGTTCCATTTTAGTAATTATAAAAAATAAATAAGGAAAGCTTAATATGGAATTAAGGGAGAAGGAGAGATTCTAACTAGTGTAGAAAGATCACTTTTATGCCGTGCCATGGTCATGATGGTAATTGTACATATAGTGAGTAGTGAAGGCTATTCTGGTAATGTGGTAAGTAAAACAGGAAATGGAGAAATTTCTAGCCATTTTTGGTTTGTATTCATATATGCCGCAGTGATTCTTCTGCTTGAGGAGAGATGAGTATTTATGGGTAAATGTATGAAAGATATTTATGAACTAAGAGTTAAGAGGCTTATGGGGTGTTTGGTTTAGGGTGTTTTTGTCACTCATTACTCACGTTTTTTTGTGGGATCCACACCAAGTGATGTTGTTTGGTTAAGTTTTCATTCTCAATTCCATAACTCATAACTAAAAAAAAATGAGTTAGGGTTGTGGAAAATGAGAACAACTTTTATTTGTTTTTAAGTTACAAGAATTGAGTTTTAGTGGCAATTTGTGTAAAAATAAGCAAATGAGTGGGACCCATCCATGAATTGTCTCATCAACAAATTAGAATATTTTAAGGCCAACAGATCTTTTTTTTTTTTCTTTTCTTTTCTCTTTCTTTCTTTCTTCTATACATGGTCACAACAGCTTCTCTTTCTTCTTTTCTCTTTCTTTCTTTGTTTCTTCTTCAAGCCTAGTTTTTCTCTTACTTTCTTTCTTTCTTTTTTTTTCTTTCTTCTTTTCTCTGTGTCATTGAGAAGAAAAAAATACATAATGAAAAAAAGAAAAAGGAAGATGAAATGGCCAAAGAGAGAAATGATCAGTGGGTGTGCAGTGGGTTAGTGGATCTAATCTAATCTCTCTCTCCGATCCATGATAGAATTTTCAGTTCTCTCTTTCACTGATCTAAGATTGGAGATTTGATTCAAGAGAAGAATGAGATTGAAGAGGTGATTTTGTGTTCAATGTGTTTGTGAATTCATTTATGAGTGTAAAGCAAGGAGAGAGAGAGAGAGAGATGGTGGTTGTGGGTTAAGAGAAAATTGCTTTTCTCAATAGGGGTGAGAGAATTTTTTTTTTTTTTTTTGATATGGGGTTCCAAACACAATGGTATTTGAGTTAGGGGAAGATTGGGTAATAGATATGAGTTAAGAGTTATGGAATATAGGATATGGATTATGAGTTATAAGTTGTGATGTAACCAAACATGGCCTTAGTTATTGAATTAAGAAGTAAAAATTTAGAATATCATTAACGAACTAAGAAGTTGATTTATAAGCTAAGAGCAAGAGAGTAAGTAGAGAATTTATGAGGGGTTGGTGTGTGTTTAAGGGGTTGGTAAAGGGGTTGATTTATAGCCGTGTTTAGGGGAGTAATTAGCAAAAAATCTCAAGCAAAATCAGTCAAAGTCAACAATTTTTAGAAGATCCATCCTAGGATATAGCTGAAAATGGTGTGTTCAGATTTTTGGGTAATGGCAATTGGAGGCTAAAATCTAGCTACTCTTGGTATTTAATGTGGGATTTTTGGGGATTATTCTCAGCCAATGGGATTAGAGCATGCATTAGGGCTAGTGATGTTTGTTAGCTGCTACTAGGATCATAGTTCCAAGGGTTGATTATGTCACCCTAAGCCAGTTGCCAATCTAAGAACCTATTGTTAGAAACTATGTTGGAGATTTCTTTGGTGCACTATAAACCGCATTTTCCTAAGTTTCTCCAATGGGGTTCATATGCTTGGTTCATGAACCAAACAATACATATTTTTAGTAAGATAATAAGTTGTTCAAGAGGAAGATAGATTAATTGATTAAAATAAGAGAAGGTGGAAAGTGTTCATTTAGCTTCTTATGTTAAGGGAAATACTAGGTAGGGTAAGAATGCCTCTCAAGTGAAGAAGAAACACATAAAGTAAAATGACTATAAAAATAAAATTAAGTGTTTTTTCTACAAAAGGGAGGGGCATATGAAGAATGATTGCCTAAAATACAAGAAGTGGCTTGAAAAGAAAGGTAATCTCATATCTTTAGGGTGTGTTTGGTAGGGTGGATTTTAGGGAGGATGAAAAAAAAAATGAGAGAAAATGAGGAGGGAAAACTTTTTGGAAGGTGTTTGGTTGGGAGGGGGAGAGGAAAAAAATGTGATAGGATCTGGGTGTTTTTCTCCCAAGCCCACCAAAATGGGGAAAAACTTGAGGGAGAGAGTGTGATTTGTTAAATGGGCAAAAATGCCCCCAATTGCTTTCCTAGGCAATGTTGACCTTTTTCCTTTTTTCTTTCGCATTTCTGGACACTTTGCCTCTTTTCTTTTCTTTTTTTCTTTTTTTTGATTTCCTGGGGCGTGGGCAAGGTTGGTTTTTACTTTATTTTTTGGGCAAACATTGGCTCTTTTTCTTGGGACACTTTTTTCCTTGGGTAAGATACTATTTTGGTCCCTAAACTTTACCAAAAGCTTGTTTTTCATCCCTAAACTTTAAAAAGTTCTTTTTTTCATCCCTAAACTTTGTAAAGAGTTTTTGAATAGTATAGAGACAAAAATATGGATGAAAAAAAGAACTTTTTCAATAGTTTAAAGATGAAAAACAAACTTTTAGTAAAGTTTAAGGACATAAATAAAACATTTTCAATAATTTAGAGACGAAATATGAATTTTTCAATAATTTAGGGATGAAAAATGAACTTCTTAAAGTTTAGGGATGAAAAACAAACTTTTGATAAAATTTTTAGGGACCAAAATAGTATTTTACCATTTTTTTTTCTTTTGATTTCCTAGGGTGTGGGGTGACAGTGATTTGTTTTGGTTTTGTTTTTTTTTTTTTTTTTTTGTTTAACTAGATGTGAATTTTTTTTTCTTAACATGATTTTTATTTTTAATAAATTTGGGTGATTGATTTTTTTTTTTTATTTTTTGCTTATTTGTCACTTTTTTGTTTTAATTGGACATTATTTTTTAACAAGGATATGTGAGTAAATTTATATAAACTCATTTTTTTTCATCCCTCCACTTTTCCACTCTTAACCAAACAAAAATGAGTGAAATTAAAATCTTTTCTATCCTCCAACTTTTCCAGCCTCCCACCATTTTCTATCCTCTCACTTTTCCACCCCTCCAATCAAATAGACCATTAGTGTGTCATGAATCATTTTTTGTTGAAGCTCCAAATAAAACATGGTGGATTGACTTCAGTTCTACAATTCATATTATCAACTCCATATAGGGTTTTCTAAATCTAAGGAAGCGAAAAGAAAATGAATAATGCATCTATTCAGGTAATCAGATGTGTTCTCAAGTTGAAGGAGTGGGGACTTTTCGTTTGATTTTAAAAACTAGATTTGTATTAGAACTTAAGAAATTTTTATGTACCCTCATTTTCTAGAAACTTAATTTCTATTTCAAAACTTATTGTAGTTGGATATGGCTTTTTATTTGTAAACTCAACTTTATGTATTTTAAAAATAAAATTCATATTGGTGGTGGAACATTAATTTATGGTTTATTTAAAATTGTTTTAGACCCCACTTTTGAGTATAATTATTTGAATATGCTCAAATGATTAAAATACCCTCGAAATTGATAAAATAACCAAAATACCTCAAAACCATTTGAATGACCAAAATATCCCGAAACTTTTAAACTAGCCTAAAACACCCTAAACCTTCAAATAACCAAAAATTTAGGGTTATCTTTGGTCAACTTAGAGGTTTTAGAGACGTTTTGGTCATTTTAGAGGTTTGATGACTTGTTTTGGCCATTTTAGAGATAAAGGAGTGTTTTGGCAATTTTATAGATTTTTGGATATTTTGGTCATTTTAGAGATTTCAAGGGAATTTGGGTCATTTTAGAGGTGTGGGTATATTTTGGTAATTTTAGAAGTTTCAGGGTATTTTTGATTATTTTAAAGGTTTTAGGGTATTTTTTGTCATTTTTAGGATTCAGTGGTTTTTTGGTCATTTTGAGATTTTAGAGGTATTTTGCTCAAATTAGAGATTTCCGGGGTATTTGAATCATTTTAGAGTTTTTTTTTTTTTTTTTTTTTTTTTTTTTTCTCATTTAGAGGATTTGAGGGCATTTTGATAGTAATAGCAATTTCGAGAGGTATTTTATCATTTTAGAGGTCCTATTTTGGTCATTTTCAAGGTTTAGAGATTTTTTTTTTTGTGCTCATTCTAGTGGTTTTAGGGGTATTTTGGTAATTTTAAAAGTTTCGGGAGTATTTTGGTCGTTTTACAAGTTTTAGTGTATTTTTGGTCATTTTAAGAGGCTTCGGGGTTATTTCAGTCATTTTTAGAGATTTTCAGGATTATTTTGGTCATTTTAGTGATTTTCAGGGTATTTGGCTCGTTTTAGTGATTTTGTGAGTATTTTTGGTCACTTTAAAGGTTTTTGGGACTATTTTGGTCATTTTGAGGTTTTCGATGGGTATTTTGGTCATTTTCATTGGATTTAGGGTATTTGTTTTTGTAATTTTAGGGGTTTCATATCTATTTTGATCATATTTTATATTTCAAGTGTTTTTAAAGGTTTTAGGGTGTTGAAGTCTTTTTTTTCACGCCACATGACATTATTTTGTTAATAACTCGCGTCACATCAACATTATCATAAATTTTGGGTAAATCTCCTTTAAACCTCAAAATGACCATATTTTATTCAACTACATTGATTAGGCTCACATGGCCCATAATATCTTCACTTCAAGAGGTGAATTCATGATCCACATTTTCTCCTCATCAATTGGGCTTATAACCCACGACATCATCAACGAATGCCCATATTTGCATAAAACAACATCAAAGTCTATGACATGTTATCTCATTGAATCTCATGGTAAGCCCGCACCACATCAACATTATAATGAATTTTGGATAAATCCCCTTTAAACCTCGAAATGGCCATATTTTATTCAACTATATTGATTGGGCTCACATGGCCCATAATATCTTCACTTCAAGAGGCGGATTCATGATCCACATTTTCTCTTTATCAATTGGGCTTATAACCCACGACATCATCAACGAATGCCCATATTTGCACAAAACAACATCAAAGTCTATGACATGTTATCTCATTGAATCTCATGGTAAGCCCGCACCACATCAACATTATCATGAATTTTGGATAAATCTCCTTTAAACCTCGAAATGGCCATATTTTATTCAACTATATTGATTGGGCACACATGGCCCATAATATCTTCACTTCAAGAGGCGGATTCATGATCCACATTTTCTCTTCATCAATTGGGCTTATAACCCACGACATCATCAACGAATGCCCATATTTACACAAAACAACATCAAAGTCTATGACATGTTATCTCATCGAATCCCATGGTAAGCCATTTCATCTTCAGTTCATGATTTAAGCTTATGAGTCTCTCTGAGAAAACTTTGGGAGTTGTTGTTTTGAGGGTCAAGAAGTATGTTTAGTAAACTCCAGTAGTTTAAAGTTGATAAACGAAACATGTTACTTGACACGTCTTCTCTAACTCTTTGAACTTTGATGGGTAAGTGTGTAGTGGGTAACATCTGTAAGCCTCTCTTACCGCATAACACTTAAAATGATAAAAGTCTCCATTGCTTTTCAACTAAAACTTAATACTCATCATATAACAAATACTTAAAAGCTCCAATCATTTAAATGCTGACCAAATAACTATTCATTCAATCTCTAACTGTTCCTATACGAATTTGGAAACCTAATCATATTATTTCACATAAATTACATTTTCAGCTAAAATTCGACTCAAACACATGGCTATATCTAATTCGTTATCTTTAATTTTCAAATATAAAATATTTATGATATCTTTAATATCCAATTGTCATTTGTCATAATCTCAAACCTGATCCAGCATTAAATGCAAGATTAGCCCAAATATTCCCATGCCAATTGCTTGATTAGAGTATTAAGTGCTCTTTTTGCTCACCAAGATCAAGTTACAAGACAATGAGACGTTGACTAGATCTTGAAATCTTCATTAAATATCAATCAATCATTTTATTACTTACTAAAAATGTCTTGTAATAGAATCATGGACCAAAAATGTAAATACCCAAAAGAAGAAACATTTCCAATAGAACACCAATAGTGTATTCAGCTTTTGACACCTGGCTGAAAGTGACAAATTACATCTCTCACAAATTATCCACACATATTTCTCACACACACACACACACACATACACACACACACCATATATATATATATATATTACAAACTCATCTCTCACCAAGTACACATACTTATTATCTATAAATATTACAAATACTATAATCCACAAAACATTTATATATTTTACCATCTCTGTACTTCTCAAAACATATCAAACATTCATATTAGGTTTTTGTTACCGTGTGCCTTAAGGGCACACGGTAAGCCAATGATAGTGGGTGGCTTTATGCATAGGAAGTTGAAATAAGTTGTACAATGTGTACTTTTCTGATCTAACAAAACAAAATGAAAAATATGGCCTCCAATTTTTTTAACAAGCCAGATTTGTCCTCCAACCAGCCCTATCCTCCAACCAGCTGGATCTGTCCTCTAACCTCAATTTTTTTAACAAGACAATAATGCTCTTTTTGCAACTTACTTTACCAATACTACTTTCCCTCCATTTTCTATTTCATCTCCCACCAATACTTAATTTACCAATATTTACTTTTCCTTCTCCTCCAGTTTACCAATATCATAGAAAAAACTAAAAGAAGAGTTCAATGTTCAACAAAAAGACAAGAAAGAAAGAAGAGTTCAATGAATGATCAAAGAATGTCTACAAAAATATAATGTTCAAGAAATTATAAATAAGGTACATATATTTCTTTTGTTCTTAATTTATTTTTCAAATATATTGAAATATGAAGTTAGTATTTATTTATCATTTTTGTTAAATTATTGTAGACTCAATGGATGAGAATTTTGTTGAGAAGCTTTCAATGAATGATCAAAGAATGTCTACAAGAATATAGTGTTCAAGAAATTATAAATAAGGTATACATATTTCTTTTGTTCTTAATTTATTTTTCAAATATATTGAAATATAATGTTAATATTTATTTATCATTTTTGTTAAATTATTGTAGAATCAATGGATGAGAATTTTGTTGCAGGTGAAATTCATCAATTAGTTCCAATGAGTTGTTTTGACTTAAATGAATTACCTGAAGAAGGTATACTATTTTATTCTATTTTATTTTATTTATAGTTTATATTTCATTTATAATTAAATATGATGATATTTTTTTATTTTTTATTTTTTATCCTTGTTACAACATAGAACGAATGAATGATATTGTAATTGCAAGTGGGATTTATCAAAGTGTTTCAAGGAATTGTGTTGACTTAAATGAGCTTCCAAATGATGGAGAAAATAATGACAGTTGTGGGGAGGAATTAGTGGTTTGGAATGAATATCCAATGGAAGAAATAGGAGTTATTGAAGAAAATGAAGATATTAATTCAATAGAAAATGAGTTTGAGCCTTTTGTTGGTCAATGTTTTCTTAGTGAAGAACAAGCTTTCATTTTCTATAAAAATTATGCAAATCGATATGGTTTTACAATTCGAAAATGTCATTTGTCACAAAAAATAGAGAAAATGTAAGACGTGATTTCTTTTGTCACCAAGAAGGTAGACAACAATTAAAAAGAGTGGATTCATCTAAGGAGCAACGAAATAGGATATCTACAAGATGTGGATGCAAGCTCATCTAAGAGTCACATTATGAAAGTCATTTGCCATTTTTCCACAAGAATGACATGTCACTAAGTTTGTTATAGATCACAATCATGAATTGTTGTCCCCTTCGGAAGTGAGATTTCTTCCGGCCAATCGAGTTATCACTAAAGAAGATAAAGATCGCATTCTCTTATTGAAAAAGGGTGGACTTTCAGTTAGGCAAATAATACGTGTTATGGAGCTTGAGAAAGGTTTGAAGCATGGAGATCTTCCATTTTTTAAAAGAGATATCCATAACCTTTATGTGAAAATGAGAAGGATGCATGTAATGAATGATGCTATGGGTCTCTTACAATTGTGCAAAGTTGTTAAGGAAAAGAATTCTAAATTTCAATATGCATATACAACTTATGAAGAGAGTAGGTTGGAGCATATTTTTTGGATGCCTACTCCTTGTTTTGATTGGTACCAAAAATATGGAGATGTGATTGTTTTTTATACTACTTACAAAGTAAATGCGTATGACATGCCTTTTGGTATTTTTGTTGGTATCAATAATCATGGAAAGACAACTCTCTTTGGTTGTGCACTTCTTTGAAATGAAACAACTAGTGCATTTCAATGGTTAATGAAGGTACGTAAATTATTTAATTATCTTGTAAGGTTGTGCAATTATTTTTCGATTTTATTTGATTAATTAGTAGTTTAATAGTATATATCCTACTATATTTTTTTTATGTGCTAATAACTTTGTATTTGATTTATAGACTTTTGCAAATTTAATGAAGAAGTCACCTAAGGCAATTTTAACAAATCAAGATCAATGGATTACAGAGGCAATATCAAAAGAATTGCCATCCACAAAACATGTTTTTTGTATATGGCACATTATTGCTAAATTTAGTGGTTGGTTTACGGCAATTCTTCGTAGTCAATATTCAAATTGGTGCACAGATTTCTACAAGCTATAAGTTAGACTCATGTGAAGAATTTGAGCATCAATGGTCTCAAGTAATGGCAAAATATGACATGCTTACTAACAAGCATGTAAGTGGTTTATATCAAATCAAGCATTTTTTGGTACCATGTTACCTTCGTGTCTATTTTTTTGGGGGAATGACAACAACCGGAAGATCCGAAAGTATAAATGCATTTATCAAACGGTTTGTTAGTTACCACATAAACTTGACGCAATTTATTGAACAAGTAAGTCATTATTTATCGTTGCTTTCTTTTATTGTAGAATTTGATTTATTTTTTTATTTGTTAATATTTGTAGTCGTTATGTGTCTTTAAATTATTTACAATTTGTAATTTTAGGTTGACCTTGCCATTGAAGATATTGAGCAAACACAATCACATGATACAATGTTGGAGAAATATAAAGGTTCTTCTTTAAGAACATGGTCACCGATAGAAGAACAAGCACATAGTGTGTTGACACCCTATGCTTTCAAAAAATTTCAAGAGGAGTTTGGAAGAGCCACACAATATTCGGTGCTTCAAGAAAACAGTATTGAATTTGTGTTGCAATATTATGAAGAAAAAACTAGTCAAAAGCACTTGGTCTTATGGGATCGTGAGATGACTAGTTGTAGTTGCAAGAATTTTGAATTTTGGGGTATACTTTATCGTCACATACTTAGTGTATTCATTCACAAAGATTGTTACCGAATTCCATCTTTGTATCTTCCACCACGTTGGTGTCGCGAAACATCATTAAGTGGAAAAGAATTGATAGTGTTGAGTGATGAAAATTTAGTGGACAAGGAAAATATGGTTGATGCTAATGCTAATGATGCTATTGATGGAGATTGTTTTGTTCGTTGTCCCCCGCTCTCAAAGACGAAAGGTCGCCCAAAGCAAAAAAGAATGAAATGTGAAAAAGAATTGGGAAAGCAAAAGAGAACTTGTGGGTTTTGTAAGCATGTTGGCCATAACATCTGTACATGTCCGGAGAAGGAAAAGGAGAAGGAAAACCCAACTTCCTCAAATGGTGCAAAGAAAATGAAAAATTGTACTTCAATAGATATGGGATTGAACCCAATATTTTACTATAGAAATTTTGCCATAGAAATAATAGTGTTTCACTAAATTTGAAATCTAATGTCCCATATCATATCATGTATCATGACACTTTTTCAATTCAAAGCAAACTGGTCTTCTTACCACATTTGAAACACAAAATAGCGAGGTACTATTTTTAAACTTAAAATAATTTTAAAAATTACTATTTATGTTTTATTGTCTTAGGACACTAAATCTCTAACACCTCTAACCCACTACTAATCAATAAAATATTTTTATTTCTTTCATTTGAGATTTTATTATTTTTACTATTTAAATAAAATAAATGTCAACTCTATGTAAGACCCTAAATCTATTGGGAAATATAACGGGGCACCAACACAACGCCACCAATTCATGTAGGTTTGTCCCAACAAAAAGTTGGTGGATTGAGGGTGGGGCCTCTCACATACTTACTATGATAAGGCTAGTGGTATAGGACCAGGAAAAAAAAAAAACGATGACTCAAGCTTGTGCCATCACATATACAAATTGAAATTGCAAACTCAAAAGGAATTGGTCATTGTTGCAAGAATCAAGATTTTATTGTCATGATACTTATTGACCTCATATCATCTTGAAATGTTACAAGCATAGAAGTTATAAGAAGAAAATGTAGTGCGAATGTGTATTTGTCAAAATTCACATTCAATAAAAACTTAAAATTTAAAGATTTTATTGATGTGATCTTTATTTTTCCTAGAATTTTAAAATTTTGATTTTACCTCTTGAAGATGTATTTTGTTTACATCAGTAGCCTCTTCATTTATACTTTTCCATTAAGTGTCACAAAATAATGTTACACGTAGGGGTGTTCACAAAACCGCATAAACCACAAAAACCGCCCACAAAATAGCATAACCACACCGCACCGCATGTAACAATACACTGCACCGCACCCCACCGCATGGTGCAGTGTGGTTTGCAGTTTTATAATAAGAAAACCGCATAAACCGCACCGCACCGCACACTCTCTCTATATTAATATATTTATTTATTTTTAATATTAAATATATTATTAATAGTTTAATAACCCTAGTTTCCAAAAAAAAAAAAAGTTTGATAACCCTAGCAAGTATTAACTAGAAAAGCCAACCCAAAATAAAGAAAAACTAGTTAAATAATTTAAAACTTGGCCCAAAAAAAAAAATGGAAAAAATTAGTTTTGGGATGGGTAGGAAATGCCCAAAATTTGAAAAATATACCGACTTCAAAATGCATTTTATATAAAGTACTACACATGTGACTGCAAAAATAAGGTGTGGTGCGTTTATGGTTTTGGCAAAACTCTAAACCGCACCACAAAAATAAGATGACGTGAATAATAGACACAATTGATACTTATAATAAATTTCACAATAAATTTAGTTTTTCACAAATACTTATAATAAATTTCACAATAAATTTCATTATAATTAAAATAATTAATTGTAATATAAATACTTAAATAATTTCACAAATACTTAAAAAAAGTTGCATTGGTAGCATTATTTAATCATTAAACTTAGATAATGGTTTGGAGTAGGAGCTAAGGAGTCAAAAAGTTATTCACTGTGTACTGTGTAGGCCTTTAGAGCATTCACATCAGATCAGTTATAGTCTTCTAAAATACATATACAGTGTAAATTTTGCACATTTTGAGCAAAAAAACACCCACATTAGTGGGTGTAAAAATATGTAAAACCATCCATATTTTTCCCCGAGCTACAGTACCCGTGTAAATATACACGGGTACTGTAGCTTGTGTATATACTAAAATAATATTATCCAGTTCGCACCAAATTTTCTCTCCCCATTCCGTGCACAACGACCTCAGACACACCCACACACAAACACATATCAACACACAAACAAACCCACACACAAATAAACCCACACAGACAAACCAAAAGACACAGAGATCGGAGCTTGGTTCGTGGGTCGTCGGAGCTTGGTTCGTGGAGCGTGGTTCGTGGATCGGCTGGTGAAGACACGATCTGGGTCGCCTGGGCTTGATTCTGAGTCGCCGGAGCTTGGTTCGTGGAGCATGGTTCGTGGATCGGCCGGTGAAGACGCGATCTGGGTCGCCGGGGCTTGGTTTTGGGTCGCCGGAGCTTGGTTCGTAGATCTGTCGGTGAAGACGCGATCTGGGTCGCCGGAGCTTGATTTTTGGACCGGCCGGTGAAGAAAGCTTCTGAATCCGGTGACGAACGACCGGTGAAGACGCGATCTAGGTCGCCGGAACTTGATTTCTGGACCGGCCGGTGAAGAAAGCTTCTGAACTGAATCCGGTGAAGAACGGTCGGTGAAGAAAGCTTCTGAATCCAATGAAGAACGGCCGGTGAAGACGGATATCTGGGCTGGTAGTTTTTTGAGAAAGAACGAGACGGAGAGAGAGAGATAAGAGAGAGGGCTGTTAAGAAAAAAATGAGAAGAGAGAGGGAGAGGTGATCTGATAAGTGAGGGGGCGCGTAGGGTAGTTGGGAGATATAATAAAAAATAGGGAAGTGTGAATATTTTATTTAAATAGGTGTGTATAATAAACAGACTGATGTAGGTGTCTTGTAAAATTAAGTGTGTAAAATAGAAAAAGTAGGTTTTGAATGTGTAAAATGGAAAAATTTATAAATGAGCTGATGCGAATGCTCTTACGAAAAAAAAAAAAAAAGTTGTGTGGCTCTTTTTTGACCATGTATCCACATGAGAACAACATTTTTTTTTTTTTTCAGAAATTGTGGTATAACAGTTAAAACTTGTTTCAGAAATTTTATCTTCCTTTCAACTGCTACACCGCCACCTACAAGGGAGGAAAGTCTTGGTCTTTTTTTGACGAAAAAAGGTAGAAGTCTTGGTCTTCAATGGTAAATGTCTCTTCTCTTTCAATTTCACTACATTTTTTTTTTCTTTCTTTCCCTCATTTTCTCTCAGATCCCATCTCTTACTCTGTATTTTTTCTTTCTTTCTTTCATTTCCTTAACAGATAGAGACCATTGAAATCAAAGAGAACTCAAGCATGAAATGGGGATGGCTTCAAGGAACACCCGATCATGAACAACGCCTGGTTGACGCACCCATTTCAAGGTCCCTCCTGTCGTCGGCAACAAATAGTTGTTCAGCTTTGAACATTTCCAATGCCGAGATTCACAAATATTTAAAACCCATATCGATTTCTTTTTTTAAAATATTTAAGTCATAATTTTTTTTTTATTGATTATATGTTCTGGTTTTGTTCTAGTAACATCTGAAATTTGTATGAGGTGTAATTTTTGTAAGAGGATTTTTTTTTGTAATGAGAATTTTTGTAAGAGGTTGTTTGGTGGTAGAGTGTGAACTTGTTTCAGTCGTGTAACTTGTGTTTCAACTTTCGAGGAGGAGGAGGAGAAATGAGTGAAGGGTAGTTTAGTCTTTTTGGAAAAATATAATTTGTCAGATGCTTTTCTCTTGTCCCATAAGTGTCACTGTTGGTTTGTGAAAAAGCAAAACAAAACTAATAAAGTATTCTTTTATATGTACGGTTAATGTGTGCCCTTAGGACATTAACCGGACCCTTCATATTAATAGCCATTTTCATGGAAGGCTTAAACTTCTAATACTAAAGCCCTTCTCCTAAAAGACACAGACCTTATACTAAAAGCCCTTCTTATGGAGGGCAATATCACACATATTTTTGCTAAGATTAAAAGAGTATTATCACGGGGAAGTTTATTTAAGTGCGTGATAAGAGGGATAAACTTAATTAGCCTCTACATATGGTTGGGCATATTCTCTCTCCCTCCAGTTGCATCCATTTTTTCCTTTCAATCATGAACTCATCATGGTGAGACTTATCATGGCATATTACCTTTCCACTGCTGGAGTTATATTGTTAGAATGTTATCAGCTTACTGATGTTATACAGATAGAGCTACAAACAATACAAAGATAAGTGACTATGTTTCCATATTTCTAAATATACATAACTGAGTATATAATTACTTCACCTTTAAATACAAATTACTTTAATATTACATTATTATCTAACAAAAAAGATTTCACTAGTGTTTCACTAATAAACATATGTACTAATAAATTGATTTGCCATTGTTGGAAATATATTATTTGAATGTAAACCTCAGCTGGACATACATTATTTGAACATATACCACAGTTGGACATAAATGACTTGACATACATTATCAGGACATATTCCACTGCTAGACATACATTATTTAAACATAAACCACAACTGGACATGAACTATTTTGGACCCATCCCAATGTTGGATATACATGATTATGATCTTTAATTCATTATTTAATCAAAATATTTCACTAAATACATGTTACCATTAATCAAGGTTATTATACAAAACATATATTATTTACTTTATTTTAACTATTATCATGATTTTTAGACTTTGGGCGTTACCCATTTTGTAGGCCTAAAATACATCGGAAGTCATTGGACTATGCAGCCTAATGTCGAGTTCTAGACTCAACTCCCCAGATAAATCCGAGTCTAGCAAGGTCACCCTTCCAACAAACAAAGCAGACAACACATGGCTGCATAGTGAAAAATGGCCCCCAAACATAGGGTAATTTGGTCATTTAGGTATTTCAATAGTATTTTGTGGTTTAAAGGTAATTTTGGATTTTTTTTTTGGTGTTAAGGCAATTTTTTAATCAATTTGTTATTGTAATAATTTTAGTTGTTTCTAAGAATGTTTATGAATCAAGTATATGAATGTTACATTCTTGAATTAAGATTGGAAATTTGGAATGTAATTAGTGAATCAAACACCTTAATTTTATATTGCTGTAATGTAATGTGATTACATGAATTTAAGGTTACAAGAATATAACATTAAGCCAGCCAAATACCATCTAAGAGCATTCACACATGCACTTGCATATTGCATGTGTTGAGATATTTTACCATCAAAGCGCAAAAGACATGCTTTATCTGCATTGCTAATTGCAAAAAAATTTGCAATAGTGCTACAGTACTGTCTTACATATAAGACGGTACTGTAGTAACTTGTAAAACTTTCTATATTTTATTAATTTCTCCTCTCTCTCTCTCTCTCAATCACTTTTGGGTTATATATTTTATTGAATAAATATATTATTTTAATGTATTGTATAGGAAAATAAAAGTTAAAATTTTAAATGTGTTGTAAAATTGTATGGTATAAATAATAAAATAATTTTTGAGATGGTGAAATAAATTTTTTTTTGTAAAAACCGGATGCAAATATTGGTTAAAATAGGTAAAATAATTTTTTTAATGCGGCAAATGTTTTATTTTTAAATAAATTTTTTTGGGTAGGTGTTAGAAGAATTACAATACACGTGTAATAAAAATGTATAGGCAAGCATCTCAATTTTTTCTTTTTTTTTTTGGGTAGAAAGCTTATCAATTCTCTGCCACTTGAAAAAACGATAAACCCACTCTCTCACTCTCACTCTTCTTCACTTCACTGATTTTCTTTCAATTCCGTAGAGAAGATGCTTCAAACGGCATTGTCCGCTGCTCCAACAACTCTCTTATTCGCTCCATGCGGTAACAAACTAAGTCCCGTTCTCTTCTCTCAACGACGTCGCTCCCTCGCGCTCCTCCCTCGCTGGCATTTCAATCGTACAAGACCTAGACCTAAACCTAAACCTAAACCTTTTTCAGCGGGTACTTTTCTTTGTTTGCTCTCCGAGAAAGTGTTGAAAATGCTATACATGGAAATAAAATAAAAATGATTTTTGTTATTGAATTCAGTGCGATAATAGTTCAATTGTAAGTAAATTTCGTCACTAGCGTTGGTTTGTCTAATGTCCTCTCGTGTGTTTATTGTGTATTCCACCCGCTGTTTGGTTGCAAGGAAAGTGGAGGAAACCGAAAATTTGAAATATCAGAAATGCAAGAATTTCAGTCTTCTTTATTTTATTTTTTGTTACAATTTCTTGGCAACCAAATGGTGTTGAATTCTATCAGGGAATTTGTTCAAATATTGTTTGGTTGCTGAGAAAATTGCACACAAGTGATGGAAAGTGAAATTTGAAGTCTTACACCGTTGCTAAGAGTAAGACTTGGTTTTTGAAAGTTTTGTATTGAACTTGGAGCCTTATTCATCACTTGTTTTTTACATTCCAGTTGCTGCAACAGAGAATGGTGTGTTTTCTTCTCCAGAGATGGCAAAGTCATTTGATTTCACTTCGGAGGAGCGAATATACAATTGGTATTTTATTTTGTGATAGAGCTCCTGCTAATATATGCGCTTGAATTGATTTTTATTTTATTTTATTCTGTAAGCCATTAACTTCCCAGTGAATAAGTGATCCATTTTGCTTATTCTCTTTATTTCTACTCTGATGTATATATGTTAAATTGTTATATTTGTTTCTTCACTTTGGTTGATGAATAGATATTTTGTTTAAGTTAAGTTAAAATCTTACTACAATGGTCAGTATGACATATTTCATAATGACCACTCCTTTGTTTTAATATTATTATTATTATTATTATTAGTTATGCTACTGCTGGAAACCAATCGCATTCTATATTGCCATTGTTCTATTTGGTTTCATGTGTGGTAATACTGTGTGTGGAGCCTGATATATTCCATAATGGTGATATAATTTTCATAAGCCCGTTATACATGGATGTATGCATTCACAAAATGCAACCTATTTTGCTCCTGGAGGAAACTCAAAACTGATATAGAAGCCTGTGAATCTAACATGGCAGTAACACTCCATAACAGTAGTATACAGAAGATGGATACTATAGCTATTAATCTAGTGCTGTCTAATAGCTTTACAGTTGATGGGTATATAGCAATTTGTGTATTTTTCTCTCTCACCCCTTATAAATGCATGGGTGCTTCTTTTTATGGGAAAGGCCTCCTGTTTATTGCATATCCTTTCATATATATATATATATATATTCTCTTTTTGCCTATTTTTTATGTTTAAAATTTTAAATAATTTACTATCTACTTAATAAAGAATGCAATACCTTTATTCTGTATAGAATGTGATTTTTATAAAACCTTGACTTGGTCTCAAAATGAGGTATAACTTTTAAAAGCATCACTTTTTTCAAGATACAACTGTTCTCTTTCACAATAACCAAAACAAGCTCATCCAAGCGCACACTACAAGTTTCAAGAGGCCAACTCATGTATTTAAACATATATTGGACCTAATTGTACTAATTTAAATCTAGTTTTCACCCTTCCTTAACCTCTGTGTGTGTTTGTGAATTGAGTGCAGTCTTGGGGTTTTTAACTTTCCTTTTTTCTCATTGTCTCATGTCTTGGTGTTGGTTATCATACTGCTGCTTGCATAATTTCTCAAGCATGGTGTTGATTGTATTTTCAGCTTTGTAATCTGGTGTTAGTAATTGTTGGAATTAGGTGGGAGTCTCAAGGGTATTTTAGGCCAAACTTCGACAGAGGAAGTGTTCCATTTGTGATATCAATGCCGCCTCCTAATGTTACTGGTTCACTGCACATGGGGCATGCAATGTTTGTTACTCTTGAGGTTGTGAAGTTGCTTTTAAATTCTTGTTCTGTTTATTATGATTTTGTCAAAATACATGCCATTTGGCTTGAAATCCTGAAAATGCTGATTGTATACCCAAGCTATACTTATACTGCTTTTGGAGTTGTTAATTTTGTATGTTAAATGGAATTGCTTTTGTTTACTCTTTGTATACTGCCTATATACTAGGGTGGTGTTCCTTTGTGCTTTTCTAATAAAATTTATAACATAAAAGAAGAAGAAGAAGAAGAAGAAGAAGAAGAAGAAGAAGTGATTATTCAACACCTGATCTCCTGCATTGTCATAGGGATTACTACACTTAAAATGCTCTAGGACTTCGTTTGCATGTACCACTATATCCTACTTACCATTATATGCTCCAGAAAAACCTTGAATTATTATCCTTAAAGCTTAAACTAGCTCTAGCTATTATACTTTTATGAATATGTGGATGCCATAAATGTCACTTTTCCCTCATTCATTGAAATCTATTGCTTAGCTATGTTTTATCTTTTCCCTTATTGTTGTTTTCTTTAAAAATGCATGGTGGATTTTTACTTTCTTCTATCAGTTGCTATAAATCAACTTTCCATTAGTGTGTTATAGTGATCAATCTGTTCATGTCAATATCACACATAATCAATCCTCTGTTTCTCTCCTCTGTTGTTATTATTTGGAAGTTTTCTTGCAAGGGTTCAAGATCAACTGATTTTATAGTTCATGGTCATTACTTTGTGGACTAAGACAAGTAATGACGAAATTTTTTTCTTTTCTCCTTGTGTGTCTATATATATTGACGTTGATAAAATATAGGCATTCTGTGCCTCTCCCTCTTTTTTATTTGTGCCTTTGGTAAGGCTTAGTTTTTTTTTGTTTTGTTTTGTTTTGTTTTTTTTTGCTTTTATTTTTTTGTTTTTTTTTTTGGTTTTGATAAGTAATTAAGATTTATTAATATAAAAAAAGAGACAGCCAAGCATATAGGGAGTATAAATGGGTGTACAGATTAAATGCAAAAATTACATGCATCAAGTAAATCCAAAATTGAAGAAAAGGGTTGGTTTCTCCACACCGAGAACCAATCCAATAAAGTTTAAAAAAGTAATAACTTGAGATTAGGCCTAGAATGCTCACTGTCTTCAAAGAACCTACTATTTCTTTCCTTCCAAATACACCACCTCAAACAATGAGGAACAACGATCCATATATATCCATTACGATGGTGACCAAATTGACCTTGCCAGCAAGTAAGAAGCTTAACAACAGACTTTGGCATGGTACATCTGCACCTAGAAAGAAGTTAAAAAGTTGTATATAAGAAATAGGCTGGCTTATATATAAAAGAAGTTTAATCATTTTTGGTTGTAATGTATACGCATCATGTTATTGATTAATAAAAAGATTATCTGTTCTTAGTTCTTTCCTCATGATGTCAATTTAATTAGTTTTTATGTTTTGCTCTACTAGGATATTATGGTTAGATACCATCGAATGAAGGGAAGACCAACACTTTGGCTTCCTGGGACTGATCATGCTGGCATTGCAACTCAGGTTTGTGTCTGAATTATGAGCTTTTGTATCTGTATCCATGTTCTAATTGGGTTTGATATTCACAACAAAACACTATTTTGCACTCTACATTTTGGGGTCATAGTCAATTTGGTCTTTATAATTTGGTAGTAGTCAATTTGGTTCCTGTTATTTTTAACTTGTAGTCAATTTGGTTCTTACCGTTAATTGACTTACTGAAAATGTTTATGTGGCACACTCGAGGCTTATGTGTCCAATAAAATAATATTTTAAAATTTTTAATTCACTTTAAAACAGGCCAGATAAGTATTTGACTGATTAGAAAGTCTATGTCAAAAAAAGAAAAATTAACCAAAAAAAACAATAATACACATACCAGTCATTTTTTTTATAGGTAAGAAAAAATATTATTGAAGATGTAAAAGCATGACAAATATACAATGTTCATGATAGTGAACAAAGTGAAAAAAGAATTAAAAACAAACAAACTGACACTAAACTATTCTAAGAGACAAAAGAAAATCCGTAAGTGTACCTGAGAGACCCCAACACTGAGACCAATCAAAAAGGGTCCGATGGCATAAATCTAACAATTGAGCTAGAAATTTCCTAGTATCCTCAAAAGAACGTTGATTCCATTCAGTCCAAATAGTTCACACTAAACAACTCGGAACCAAATTCCAAATGTTAGAATTATGTTTCCCAAGCTAATGATACCAAAAAAAAAAAAAAAAAGTCTGCAACTGAGCCTAGCATGACCCAATCAATCCTAAACAACCGAAGCATATACCAGTCATCAAACGCAGAAACACTATTTCGAATCCCTTAAGCTGAAACACAGCAAATTCTTGTTGAAAATGGTCATATCATCAAATCATTGACCTGTGTTTTATGTTGTAAAATGCAAAAATCATGTCATGTGCAAGATTGGAACCTTAGGCCTTGTTTGGGTATTGACTATCTACCACTCATCACTCAAATATCATCACTCATTACTCATCACTCTGTAACTCATTTCTTAAAACTTAAAAATACCCAAAACACACCCCAACGTTGTTTGGCACCTAAACCCGGTTCAATTTCCAATCCAAAAACTCAAAAAACTCACCTTTTGTGGGACCCACTCATTGACCATTGTGTAGTGCACATTGAACGGCTACTTGCGGATGCCTTCACTTTTGTTTGTATTGTCCTTACTACTCCTCTTTTATTTTCATTATTTCCTTGGGTTATGTCATGGTTTTTTTTTAACCCCATTTTTTTGTTTTGTATCATGGATGATGTAATTATTTATGTTCACTCAAATATCATTTTTTTTCCTGTTCAATTGTAAAACCCATCCCCACATAACTATGTATGAGATTTGTTTAAACTTGTGGGATCCGGCCAAAGTTTCACAACCCACAACTAAGAAAAATGAAAGAAGAAAAGAAAAAGGATGACCAAAGAAACCTAGCACCCAAACCGGCGGAGCCAAGAAGAAAGATTGTGTGTCTAATCTGTGGAGGCCGAAATTGGTGAGTTTGTTGCAGCTTTATCCTTGGTCTTTGCCATCACAGGTAGCGGGGAGCTGTCAGATGGAGATCTCCTTCAGCTATGGTATGAATCTCCTTCAGATGGGTGTTGTAGACTGGAGCTTTTGCTTTGGGTTTGGGAGCTTCTTCAGAAGAGAGTGAAGTGTGAACAAAAGGAAAATAGTTGGTTGTAAGGAAAAGTGAGTTTTGACTGTTGGGGGGAGTAAAGGCTGAGACGGATGAGACAAGCCTTTGTCCGTGGGGCCCAACCTGTGAGGAAAATTATAATTGTGCCATCTTAACTCAGTTTTGATAACTTGAAAACAACTTTTTTTTTTTTTTTTTGAATTCACTAACCCATAACTCAAAAATGTGAAATATGAGTGATGGAAACAAAACATGAAAACGCAGCCAAACAACTATTAGGTATGTGGGGCCCACATATTTTGAGTTAAGAGTGATGAAAACAGAGATATGAGTTATAGAAAACTCTAAATCCAAACAACCCCTTAATTATTTAATAGGATTGTAAGTGTTTTAAGAATTGGGATTACTCAACAAAGAATTAATGTTGCTTTGCACTTGTGGTTAGAAATTTGTTCATGGGTAGAAATCGATTGAAGCTATGAGATACCAAATCAAATACAGCATCAAAATTAACTCCTTGTATCTTCTCCATTTGCTTTTTTCTTACCACCCATACATAAATTTTATCATAAAACTAAAATCCATCACATCCCAAAGCAAACCTATCAACCCAAATCCATCGCAATCCAGATCCACTCATGGTGCTATCGAGCTGCTCATGGGTACGATTTGATTGCGGTGGTGCTCGTGCTTTGTCGCTATCCAGATCGCAAACCCATGCAACAGACCCCATCACTCCTAATCGTAACCTTCAGAGCAAAATTGAAGCAATCCCAACCCACCTCCATTGCTTAAAGAGAGAGCACAGATGAGAGAAACCAAAAATAGGAGAAAAGGAGAAAGAAATGAACTGAGAAATTTTGAGGTGTGGGTTTTTGAAGGGTAGAAAAGATCAGATCTGTGTTGCTTTGTATGTTTGGTTTTTGGGGATTTGGGTTGGAAAGTGATATTTGATTTACAGACCTATCTCGTTGAGGAAGAGCCAACCAAAATAAGCAAACTGAGAGATGGCCATGGAGTGGTGTTCAGCAGGTCACGAAAGTTCAAGAATTTTTTTTGTCTCTAGGAAGCATTGTTTGTTACCAAGAAAGTTGGAAAAAAAAAAAATTAATTCCTTACATTCATCCAAAAATTTTATTTAAATTTTTGTGATATGGATTTTTTAATAAAATTGTTGATGTGGCTTTTTTTAGTAACAATTAAATATTTTTTTAATTACTTTATTAGCCACATGTGTGCTAACTGTACACACTGTTTGCCACGTAAGTATTTTCCGTTATTGTGTTAACGGTAGGGACCAAATTGACTGCAAGTTGAAAATAACAGGGACTAAATTGACTGCTACCAAGATGTAGGGACCAAAATATTATTTTCGTCTATATATTCATTCATTCCCCCAATCTTGTACAAAATATTTTATTCTTCCAAATTTGTTTAAAACTTATGATGATTTATAGACTTAATAAACTTTGTTGGTTACATATTCATGATTAGGATTAGATTTTATTTTATTTTATCTTTTAAATGCCAGCTAACATTCTTTGACTAGCCTCTATTTGCACTTACTGTGGATTATATTAATCATTTTTTTTTAATAATTTCTCTTCTTTATCACAAAATTTCTTTCTGAAGCTATTATATTGGTTTTTGTGATTTTTACTTCATTTCCTCCCAGTTGGTTGTGGAAAGAATGCTTGCATCTGAAGGAATCAAAAGGGCTGAACTGAGTAGAGATGAGTTCACAAAACATGTTTGGGAGTGGAAAGAGAAGTACTAATTCTCTTATAACCTCTGTTGTTAGTTTTTCTGCTGTCTATGTTATTCAATTATGTGTGGCAAGGCTTTTGTGCTTGCATTGATGTACTACTAGTATGCCCAGTTAAGCAAAACATTTTGAGCGCATTCTCACTATGATTAATATCTTCTTTCAAGGAAGAAAATGGAGAGCTTTAGAGAGAGAGAGGGGGGGGGGGGGGGGGGGGGGGGAAGAAGAGCCACCTTACTTGCCCTGCATTCAAAAGTATAATTGTTAATTTTAATTAATATTTTGACATAGCTCTATGTGTGTGTGTGCACCTCTCATGGGACCCTTTTCTATATTTATTTTTATTAAGAATTTACAATTCTTAGGAACTCATAGTTTACAGATTTTGATTAGTTAAATTTTGTTCACAACTAGATATGTGTCTTTGTCTAGATAGAAAAGAGAATTACATGTTCTAATGAAATAAGATGTGTTCTTCCGTATCTTCCCTTCACCTATATATATATATATATATATATGTATATTTTGTTGTGATAAATAACGGAATTTTATTAATGAAAAATCTAGGTACATCGGGTGTGTACATGGATAGCAGAACATCAAACTCCTAAATTACAATGATCAATCATTTCTAAAAAATTAGAACAAGGAAAAATATTAAAGGACGAACGCCACTCTAGCAAGGTGCGGAAAAGGAGAGATTTAAGTTCTGAAATAATCCGTTCCTTCCCCTCGAAACATCTTGAGTTCCGTTCTAGCCAAATACACCATAAAACACAATGTGGTACAGCCCTCCATAAATTAATGCTCTGATGTCCACCTAAGGAACCTTGCCTACTTGAAAGTAAATCAGTAACACTTTGCGGCATAGCCCATAGAAGACCAAATAGAGTCCACACTATAGACCATAACTCTTAAGCAATAGGATAATGAAGAAGAAGATGATTCACCGATTCCCCACTCTTTTCAACATAAGTTCTCAATAGCCAGAATCTTACCTAATGCGGCAGCCCATGAGAAGAAAGCAATTCTAGGAGGGATCTTTGAACGCCACACAAGTTTTCATAGGAAAAGAGTGTTAGGAGTAGAGGAAAGGGAGAAATAGTACTCACTCACTTTAAAACTCTTATTCAATGCTGGTTCCCACCTAAGGTTGTCTTGACCTTCATCATTAAGAAGCATAGAATTGATAAGATGTAGAAAAGTGTAAAAATGTTTCAATTCCCAATCTTGGGCATCCCTAGAAAATTGAAGATCCCAGTGAAGCCTCTGGTTAGGAAAGTGCATAACATCCTCAATAGAAGACCCCTTATTACAACTAATGCTATAAAGTTTTGGAAATGCCTTTTGGAGAGTACACCCCCACACCACACATGATGCCAAAATTTAATTCTATTACCAACACCAACCTCGAAGTGAATGGATTTTGGAAAGGCTGGTCAGCCTTGTCTTATGGTACTCCAAAGACTAACACTGTAAGGATTAGAGACTCCTTTTGTACCCCAACCAGCCCGATCATTCCCATAGTTAGTCTCAATGACCCGCATGTAGAGGTGGGTTGTCTCTGCTCCGTATCTCCACGACCATTTTACCAACAAAGCTTGATTGAAAATTCTCAAATTTCTAATGCCCAAACTGCCGGATTGCAAGGTTGTACAAACTTGGGCCCACTTAACTAGATGAAATTTAGGGGACTCATCTATCACACTCCATAAAAAATTCCTCCGAGGCCTCTCAATATGGTTAGCAATATCCACGGGAATAGGGAAGAGTGATGGGAAATAAGTTGGCAAACTTGAGAGAGTGCTTTTAATTAAAGTAATCTTACCTCCCTTTAATAAATATATCACCTCCAACTAGCTAATATTCACTTCATTTTTTCTAGAATAGAGTTCCAAATCGCCCTATCCTTGAATTTAGCACCCAAAGGATGTCCCAAGTATGTCATTAGACACCTCTATAATTGGAACTAACTCTGACTTGGCCAGGTTAATGTGCAGCCTCGGCACCGCTTCAAATGAGGATAAAATCTCCTGAAAATTATCAATCTAACTAGTAGAAGCATCACAAAAAATTAAAGTGTCATTCACAAAGAGAATATGGGACATCATCAGGGGATTATTAGTCTTAGTACCAACAGTGAAACCAGAGATGCGTCTAGCCAGAACTGCACCATCCAACATGCGCCTTAAAGCCTACATAACAATAGCAAATAAGAGCAGGGAGAGAGGATCACCTTGGTGTAGCTCCCTAGAGCTCCTTAAGAAATCCTTAGAGGTTCCATTTATCATAATTGAAAATCTCACCGTGGATATACAAAACATAATCGACTTTCTCCATTTCTTAGAGACTCCACAGCGCTGCAACATATATATAAGAAAGTCCCAACTTACATGATCAAAAGCTTTCTCCACATCTAACTTACATAAAACACCTTGTATCCTTGCCTTGAGCCTACTATCCAAACGCTCATTAGCAATTAAAACAGAACCTAGGATTTGCCTATCCTGGAGATTTATTGCCTTTACAACCTTGGATGACACCATATACTTCATCTTCCTCAAAAGGTCTATCTAACCAAACAACCTCCTCCTAGAAATTGAAGAGAATTCCACTTCATCTAGCACAAGCATTTGACCCTCATTCTCAGAGTATAATTGTTTGTAGAAATGAGAGACGCATGCTGATATGGAATTTGGATCCCATCACAACTCACCATCCACCAAAAGATTGTTTATGGGATTAAACCTTCTGTGGGAGTTTGCTGTTCTATGAAAGAACTTAGTGTTTCTGTCCCCCTCTTGGATCCAGAGGGCCCTAGATATTTGTCTCCAATCTCAACCATAAGAGTTACCTTTTTAAGCTCAACGAGGAGTTGTTATTTTTCCAAATTCTCATCATTGGTTAGAGGACGGCTATCTTCCATCAAATCTAATTCTTCAAGATCCTTCCATAACTTGTTCGTCTTATCCTCCACATTGCCAAATTCTTCCTCATTCCATTATTTCAAATCTAGCTTCAAAACTTTCAATTTGCTAGCAATCCAAAAGCTAGGGGAACCTTGAAAATGATAGGACTCCCACCAGGTTCTCACTTTCTCCACAAAACCCTCGGCCTTCAACCAAATATTCTTAAAGTGAAAAGGGTGGTTGCCCTAGTGAAAATTTTCCCCTTCTAAAAGAACTAGAAAGTGGTTTGAGAGTAGCCTATGCAGTCTTTTTTGACAATTGTTAGGAAAGTGCTCTTCCAAATCTAAAGATAGAAGAAACCTGTCAAGCCTAGACTGTGAAGCCACCTCTCTAGAATTAGACCAAGTGAAAGTACCCCTTCCAATGGTAAATCTATAAGAATGTGTATAGAAATGAAATCTGAAAATTCAAGCATGGCAAATGAGAAGGAATCTACACCAAGCCCCTCTGAAGGAAATCACAGTACATTAAATTCACTACCAATGCACCAAGGCACATTCCACCAACTATGAATACCAGCCAACTTTTCCCAAAGCAATCGTCGGTCACGATCAGAATTTGGTCCATAAAAACTAGTGAAAGCTCATACAAATTGATCTATCACATTCTTAAATTTGCATGAAACATAAAATCTTTCCACTGCTTCACTAATGTTTTCCACCATCCTTCTATCCCACATCACCAAAACAACCCCTGAAGCACCAATAGAGCCCAAATATAGGCAATTCAAATGTTGACAACCCCACAAGCTCTATATCTCCCTCCTTGTTATCAATTCCATTTTTGTTTCCTAAATACAAATATTTTTAGCACCCCAACTCCTGATCATATTCTGAATTCGAAGTCTTTTGTCATGATCGTTCAACCCCCTAACATTCCAATAGATAATTTTCAGATTCATTGATGCCCCACTAAATCCCGTTACCCACTTGAACTTCTTGACAAAGCATATATCTTCTCAAGATTCCAAGAATTTAGCAGGCTTTTCAATCCCTGATACCCTCTAGAACATGTCTTAGCCTCTTTCTTCTGAGAGCATTCTCCCTGCATTTTAGTTTTCTTCCTAGCCTTCAAAGCTAAAAAAAATCCTAGTAATTTCTGCTTCAAAGCTTTCCAAGGAGATTCCCACAAATTTTCTAAAAGCTTTAATTCGTTTTTCAACCCTTGGTGATAATTGCGTGGAAGCACCCACCACCTCTATAAGTGGAACATGTAGGTTGGCCATGGTCAAAGGTCGCACAACTAGAGGTTCTTTGATCTTTTCACAGTTTACAAGACCCCCCATTAGAGTCCCACTGCTCACAATTCGACCTTGATACTACGGAAACATTGTCCAGAGCACCATCACATTCATCTACCCAACTAACAATATTCCCTTCTTCCTTGAAAGTGTTGTTACCCTGTCCCTTAGCTCCCTCAAGATTAGAAAAATCTGACATGCTCCCAAGTGAGTGGTAGTGATTGAGGGATAGCTATTTGCCTCCCACCACGAAGCTCCAAAACCCATTTTTTGGAATTACCCCAAGTGTGCTCCAGATCCTTAATGAAATTCTTAATTGAGGAGCGAGGCTCAACATGACCATCTTTAGAGGTATCTAGCATCGGAGCCATAGGTAAATCGGTCGACACAAATCCCATCTCTAAAGAATCGGGCTGGGAACTCATGTGATCCGAGACCATAGCACTGGTCAGTGCATAAGTACTTGACTAAGAAGGGAGAGTGATGTCATTGTTGGTCAATGGTGGAAGGAAGATTGGTGCCCAACTCAGACCCAATCTCCAAAGAATTGAACCGTGGCCTTATGAGATCTGAGGTTGTAGAATCGGTCACCGGATAAGAGCTCAAATGAAATGGAGGATTGCTCTCGTCATTGGTGGTCAATTGTGGAGGAGTGGGGATGGTCATTGTTGGTGGGGAGATATCGATTTCGGTCATTGGTGGAGAAGTGGTGCCATTAATGATGGTGGATGTTGGAGGTGTAGCGGTGCCATTACTGGTTGTGGTCCTCGGTGGATGAGAAGTGCCACGCTGTTGAGAGATGGGTGGGCTTTGGGCTTAGGTTTGGGGGTCCAGTTTTGGTCATTCCCATTTTGGCCCTTGAAGAAATAAGGTTTTGCAATATTGTCATCAACTTTTACTTATCAAAAAATGAAAAGAAATAAGGTTTTGTGTTGGGCCTCATCCCATTGTTATTTTGATTGGAGCCCACATCTTTAATATTAGAAGAAACAACAGCCCACTGCCCCTCATTGCCATGCTCCACACGTAAAAGATGTCTAGAGTCAGCAACTCTCTTTTGGCAATGACATTAATATTAGACAAGATATTGGCCCCAAACTGTGCCACATCCTTCCCAGAATAATTCTTGCCTTGATCACAGTGGGAATTGAAGATTTCAAATTTTGAAAGACCGTAACTTTCTCCTTTCCATTATTTATTGCACGACCATGATTTTGATGTTCGTCAGCCACCACCACTTCAGCCTTTGGTGCACTCTGTATTCTATGTAATGGTTCCTGACTGGTAAGAGAAGCTGGTTTTAAGGTTTTCCTCAGATTGAGGCCTAAGCCTTGCCAGCCACTACCCATCCTTCCCTCAGGTACCACTATGTTGCCCTACTGTCAAAGATGAAGAAGTTCAGAAACCATTAAAAACGTGCCATGGGCCAAGGTTCAATAATTCTATACCAATGGAAATTTGGTTTTTGGGACTTGGGCTTCCAAATTATTTAGCCTTTCATGGGAGTATGTACATTTTGAGTACACTATGTCTGCTGGCTTGATTACGTGTTACCATTTAGTTTGTGATAATTTGAGTTGTGATTCAATTTTTCTTCTACTATTGTTTTTGATTTTAAATTCATTAGATTTATTATATGTCAGGTATGGTGGAACCATCACAAATCAGATTAGGAGACTTGGTGCTTCCTGTGATTGGACTAGAGAACACTTCACCCTTGATGAACAGCTAAGTCGTAAGGCAGTTTGCTATTGAGTAGAACTCTAGCCAATATAGAAAGTGTCTAAGAGAGTTTATGATGATGTTATTGATATGTTGTTATGGAAGATATTTTATATGTGAATTATTAAGTGATATTGCATGGTGTTTGATTTTTTCTCGGTGATGCATAATTTTTCGTATTTGTCTAGTGTACATTAGATGCCTCTGAATGTGTCTTTCATTAATGATTGCATTTATTGCTCAGAGATGCAAACTAGCCTAAATATTCTTTGCAGTGTAATATGTACTGAGACGCAGACGTTTTACCTTTTGTAGGAGCTGTAATTGAGGCCTTTGTCAGGCTTCACGAGAAAGGCTTAATCTATCAAGGTATTACACTTGTAGCCCTAGATTTCCATGAACTTTCCTTGGGGGTGTGGGGTGTTTTTAGTAAGCTAACGGCATTGTGAAATCTGAAAAAAATTAATGGTTTTGGATATTAGTCATCATAAATCATGCTGTATATTTAGTTAGCTAGTACCATGATAATTTTGACTTTTTTTGTATAAGAGAGAAATTGGTCCAAAATGTTGTGCAGGAATGCCAACTAGGGCCCTGAACCTTTGTTTCAGTAGAATCACTAATACCCTCTCCATATTTGAGCGTCCATGATTTTTTTTTTCTTCGATTACCTCCTCTATGCTCCTTGAATGAAGTAGTCAACTCACTCCATCCATTTGCCATTACAATTAATATGCCACATTGTCACAAGTTATAAAGTTTCCTTTTTGCACTGTTATATTAAATAATGTAATAAAAGAATAGAATGCAGGGAAAAAAGAAAAGGAAAACTAAGGGTTTGTTTGGTTAGGGGGATAGAAAACGGCGGGGATGGAAAATTGGGAGGATAGAAAATGGTAGGATGGAAAAGTGGGGTGATGGAAAAGTGGGGTGATAGAAAATATGTCAGTTTTCTTTCATATGTGTTTGGCTGGGGGTGGAAAAGTGGAGTGGAAAACTCTTTTGTTTGGTTGAAAAGAAAAATGAAGATATAAAATGGTGTTTGTATGTTAGGAACCTAGTGGTTCCTAATGGGAATGGATGAGAATTGTAGGGAAATTAACTTAATTTAATGTAATCACCCTCCATAGAGATATATTAAGAGAGAGACGAAATGCACTAAGCAATCAATTGGATTATTCTTCAATGAATGGAAATGTGATTACAAGTAGGTATTTATAGAAACATAAAACTATTCTGTTGGCTCACATTACCTTATCCTAATGGTTCTATTATTCTCCATGTGCATTAATAATTCCAACATGTGTTAAACATGCTTGGAATTGTAACTAACCAACTAACTAACTAACAAAATGCCTAACTAACTAAATGCAACATTACACCAATTATTATCTATATATTTATAGGGTTCCTAACATTTCCCTCTCCCTTAAAACACTTTGTGGCCACCAGGTGTTGTTCTGGTTGGCATCTTTATCAAAGAAGATCTTCCAATGGACCAATACTTTAGTGACATTTTGATCACCATAATCATGCACTTCTCTTTGACAAGCGGTCCCATGCACATGAAGGTTACTTCTTCGTAGATCTTCAAACTTCGCTTAAATTCTTGAGTCTTTAATGGTTCTTCAATCTTTAAGGTCTCATTGGTTCTTTAGACCTTGGAATGTTCTTGAATCCTCAAGACCTCATTTGATTCTAGAACCATTAAAATTGGGGGCGCTCGCATCTTTGATTCTTGGATCACCAACACTTGGATTGCTGATTCTTGAATCATGGACTTTTGAGTGGGAGTCTCCATTGGTGCATCAAGAATTGGTTTTTGGTCCACCGACATGAAATTTACTGGCTCTTGCATCTTAGATTCTTGGGTGGTAGTCTCCATTGATGCATCTAGTATTGGTGATCGAAATTGATCTTGTAGGGCGCATATGAAATGCGCCCAATTTGTGCATAAACCCAATGCCTCCACATCTTGGAACCATTCTCGTGCTTCTTCTTCCATGTAATAAGAGGCAATAGAAACCATGCGATGTGGTGATGTGTTTTCTAGAGCAAAGAATTCATAGAGCTTGACAAGCCATCGAAAAGTTTCTCCCATTGAAAAGGTTTTCCACCTTTGAAATACAACTCCATGAAAGCTTGATGAGTTGCAATGGATTTGGTCATCTCAAGATTGACGGCTTTGATACCACTTGTTAGGAACTTAGTGGTTCATAATGGGGATGGATGGGAATTATAGGGGAATGTATGAGAATTGGAAGGAAATTGACTAAATTCGAGGTAGTCACGCTCTATAGAGAAATATTAAGAGAGAGAGGATATGCACTAAAAATCAATTGGTTTATTCTTCAATGAATGGAAATGTGATTACAAGTAGGTATTTATAGAACCATGAGACTATTCTATTGGTCCACATGGCCTTATCCTAATGGTTCTAAGCGCTCTATGGGGAGTAATTCAAGATGGGAGAAGTAACTCCCTTACTTTTTTTGGTCTTTAAGGGTTTTGATTTTATTTTTGGAACTATCACTTATCTCACAATTGTAGGATGATAACCAATTGTTGATACTGATACACAAATTGTTATTAGAAGTCAAGTGGACTCATGTTATGTTTATATTATTCAGGGTCTTATATGGTAAACTGGTCTCCAAGTTTGCAGACTGCAGTTTCAGATTTGGTAAGTTTTTGGTTTCATGTTGTTTACTTATTTTATTTATATCTCACTGTTCAAAATGAGCATTGAACCTTTTCCTTTTGTGCATAGGAAGTAGAATATTCTGAAGAATCTGGTACTCTTTATTATATCAAGTATCGTGTTGCTGGAGGTTCAAGGTAGTTACCAGACAATCTTTTCTAATCTTTTGTTGAAGATGTGTTCCAATTATATATGAAGCATGTACTTGCTGTTAAGTAAGCAATTTTTCATTCATGCATACTGTAGTTTTTTTAATATAATTTTTCTTACCTATCAAATATATATATATATATATCAATTATTTTTGGAGAGGTTCAACTATCAATTATTTGGGTTAAATTTACTGGCATGAGAACTTTGTGTATGTAAAAGTCATGATAAGTAGGATTGCTTATGTATGAAAAGATTACACCTGCTTGAATTGTAAACACCAACATTTTGAAAACCTTTGAACTAGGAAATAGTGTTGGAAAGTTGATGACATGTAGGAAATGGTCTTCTTTTTGTGGACTCATGAATCTGCAGTTTATTAGGTTGATGGCTGATTGGTGTATTTCTTTTGTACATTTCATGTACTAAGTGATAAAGAATCTCAATATTTTATAATTATATTCTCAATAATAATCTCTCTTCTCACAACCCCCTCCCTCTTACCCCACACCCCCCCAAAAAGAAAAGAAAAAGGAAAATGAAAATAGGAAATAAAAGAAAATTCTTGATGGTGATAATCTTGAGATTTCGAAACTTGTTTATGTTTCCTTTGTCTTTTTGATAATTCAATCAATCCTTTAGAATAGATTATTATTAGAAGATATAATTAATGTCATTTATATTTAGCACTTGAATCCTTTGGACATCTTTCAATATGGTCAGATAAACATTACCTTGTATGGATTATTGTGCAATATTACTTCATGTATGCTATATTTGTTATACATCCTAAACAGTTCTTTGTCTCTGATGTATACTTCTTGTATACTTAGGTGACATTTTTTTTCTCATATTAAATATATCTTTCATTACTTATCAAAAACAAAAAAAAAAAAAAAAAATATTGTTATACATCCTAAACAAGCTGTGTTTTATATGTTTGCACAGACTGTTTAGTAGAAGCTATGCTGTGTATTCATATGTTAACTTTTATTTGTCTTTTAGGAGTGACTATTTGACAATAGCAACAACACGTCCTGAAACTTTATTTGGTGATGTAGCTATTGCAGTGCATCCAAAGGTAGGGTAATTTGCTAACTGTGCAAGCTCGCACTTTTAGTTTAAAGGAATGAGCCCAGTGCTTGGAATTTATGCTTTGTTTATATTATTGCCATCATGGTTTTAAATTGTCTACATTAAGGTGAAGAAAGTAAGATGCCATTAGTCATGTTCATACTTATTCTGAATGTTATGACAACAAGGTTTAATTCAAATGGCACTTTCTCTACTTGGTGAATGGTGATGTCATGAGTTCAAAACCCATTGGATGTATGTGTTAATTACATTGATAGTTCATTTAGAAGGAAGTAGTTGAAAAGGACTGGGATTTCATTTTTTTGTTTAAAATAAAGTGACAATTCTTCTATTTATGAAATTTACGGTTGAATTTAACCTTTATTAATCTGTGGATTTGAAATGATTTTGTGTAGATGTTATTTTAAATCTAACATCATAAGTGCTTTTGTTAGAGAAAAATCCTCAAAACTCAAAGCCATCACATATATTCATTTAAAGCAATTTATGCTATCAATTGTGCTTCAAACTTTGATTTTAAATCCTCAAATCCAAATGTAACAACCTAAAAGATTTTTTCAATTGTTCAGTATGTTGAATTCAGGTTATCTAGAAAGATGGGAATAATTTACAGTGCATTAGAAACATATAAATTTTTGGAATTAGCAATGAAATTACCAGAAAAAGTATGACTCTTATGGTCTTATTTCAATGGAATGTTGCAAATATGGTCTTAAAAATGACAGTGAAATCACCATTGATTTTTTTTTTTATGTCAACCACCTTTTTTAATGTAATTTTTTTTTTCACTTGAAATAATATTTTTCATGCTTTTTCATCTTTTTTATATGAACAAAAAGTTATATTTGAATGTGTATAATGTGTATACTTAAATTTCTTTGAATATGACATAATAGCAATAATTCTGAAATAAAATGCTAGACCCATTCTTTAGGAGTGTGTTCCACTGCAGTGGGAAAACGAAAATGTCTTTACAAATGACATCAGCAACTATGTTTGGAAAATTGACATTGACTCTAAGTCATGCACTCCCTATATTTCCTGCCCCCCCTTCTTTTTCTGGTACTTTTTCCATCCTATAGATAGTTTCACAAGACTTTTATATTTGTTTACTTTTGCAGGATGATCGGTATTCTAAGTATGTAGGTATGATGGCAATTGTGCCTATGACATATGGCCGTCACATCCCTATCATCTCTGACAGGGTAAAAAGCATCTTGATGATATTTATTTAAGTATTCCATTTTTAGCTTGTTTTATTGGTGGTATGATGTTAAGTGCTCCTGGTGCTTAAAATTTCATTTGGTCTATGCACTGTACTGCAATAGTAGTTTTGAGGACAAATTTTGAAGCAGAACAATGGAATTGATAAATAATTAGATGCTTCATGGCATGGTGCTTGGGCCTTTGTTCTTTTTGACAATAAATTTCAGCTTTTGTGGGAGTTTATTTGTCTACAAACTGTCCCTGACCTAGGTTTAGTCTGCTTTTAAGCCTTTTCACCTTCTTATTGTTGTTAATACATTTGTCCACAATAGTTTGGTAGTGCTTTTCATTAATTTGGTGTACAGTTGATGACTGTTTGCTGATGTTCACACGTCTTAAATTCTTATCAAGTAAGGCGTGCTCTATGCTCATCCTTTCATGGAGCAAGCTTGATTGACACTGGGCTGACTGGCCTAGGTGTTTGAAAATATTATTTTCCTCAAAAAAATTGTGACATGTTTATCACATTGGATTTTGAACCTGTCCATGATTGGCTAGTTATTAAAATTTTAATTCATAAAAATAGCTTTTTTACTTGTTATCCAATTTGTAATGCATAAAATAGCTCAACACCTTGACTATTGATGCCTACCTGGTCTCACAAGTCATTATTGCCTTTTGGGCCATTAGCCTTGTAGCTCAACTGGCACCTCCTAGTGTTTTCAATGGGGACGTCTAAGGTTCAAATCCCTTCACCCCTAATTATTGCATTATCAAAAACAAGTCATAATTGCCTTTTGGGATCTTTTTTGGTTCCTAGAAAATGAATATGTTGTAAGTTTATCAAATTTTACAAAACAAATATATTTTTCTGAACTTTTTTTATAATTGGCTCCTGATTAATTGATGAGGATCAGTGGCCAACTCCAATTTAGTTAGGATCAGATTAGTTGAGTTGATGTATTTTCTTAATTTTCTGATTTGTCATTTTAAAGCTTATTTCATATAATTCCTGGATTGTAATCCATCTTCTGGATTTATTTCTAAATCTGACAGCATGTTGACAAAGATTTTGGAACTGGTGTGTTGAAGATAAGCCCTGGACATGATCATAATGATTATCTTCTTGCTAGAAAGCTTGGTCTCCCAATACTTAACATAATGAACAAGGATGGGACACTTAACAAGGTTGCGGGCTTGTACTGGTAAACTTTGCTTTTATTTTGTTATTGAACAGTATTTTGGAGAAACCTTTCTATATTGCACCTAATATATGGCATTGACACCTATGATAATAGTGGCCTTGATCGGTTTGAGGCCCGGAAGAAACTATGGGCAGAACTGGAGGAGACAGGCTTAGCTGTAAAACAGGAAGCGCACACCCTGCGAGTTCCCAGATCTCAACGTGGTGGAGAAGTGAGATAATACTGTATTTCACTTTTTTGTTTTTGAAAATTTGATACAGGTAACAGTTAACTATTTCTTTGGGGATTTGCTCTCTCTCTCTCTCTCTCTCTCCCCCCTCCCCCCCTTCTTTTCTCCTAGATTATAGAGCCACTTGTAAGCAAGCAGTGGTTTGTTACAATGGAGCCCCTGGCTGAGAAAGCCCTTCGTGCAGTTGAAAGAGGAGAGTTAACCATCATTCCTGAAAGGTTTGAGAAGGTATATGGTTTTGTGTGTGTGTGTGTGTGGCTTCATATTGATTTGATTCACTTGCAATAGAAACTTCTTTTATTAATCTTGATTTTCTTCTTGGTGTCTTTTAGCTTTTTCCTTGCTGTAACTTCCAATTTGTGGAGCTTTCAACTCATTATATGAAAATATCTATATATTTCTATTATTATTTAGCATAAGTATTTTAATGAGTAATGCTACATAGTACATACACAGCAATTTTCACAATAGAGGAGTTGAGAGGTTTTTATTGGTTCTCATTTTACTATCGCTTTATCATCTACCATTCACAACTTGTCACCTCGACAGTTATGAATTTTATGAAAATTGGTGTGACTCAAGACTTATGGTTCTTATGGTTATAATATCATTAATTATCCTCAGCCTGATTTACTTTGTATTGCAGATTTACAATCACTGGTTATCAAACATTAAGGACTGGTGTATAAGCAGACAACTCTGGTGGGGACACCGCATACCAGTTTGGTACATTGTGGGAAAAGACTGTGAAGAAGAATATATAGTTGCTAGGAGTGCTGATGAAGCTCTTGAGAAAGCTCGTGCGAAGTATGGAAACAATGTAGAAATCTATCAAGATCCAGATGTTCTTGACACTTGGTTTTCCAGGTCTATTTCTGAAAGATTAATAAGAATTCATGTCTTTTTCTTGTGCACACATTATACACTTTAGAGTACAAATGATACCACTTAACTAAATAATCCATAAATTTTTTTCTCAATGTGTGATTAAATGTGCACTTTTCCGATTTGTTGGAAGTTGGTTAAAGTATAGTTATAACTAGAAAAGATGAGATCTTAAAGAGCTGTATGTAAACAAAACAAATAAGCTAAAAAGCTAAAAGAAAAAGTTTCTGGCAAACAAGCTCTCAATTTAATTGTGTTTACATGAATTTGGCATACTTCACAAGTGGCTTATGATTTGGAAATTGGAAGAAGTTGTTACTCAAACTGTTCTGCAGTAAGAGACCATAATTTTTATGGTTTGAGCTATTATGTGTTTGTCTTTTATTTTATCTTATTTTTTTTGAGTTTTGATTCATCTTTTTCCTTTCTTGGCCTTGGATAATTTGACCGGGGGAAATGGTGAATATTAGACAAAATAATAGTTGCAATAAGTTATGTTCCATTGTGTCCTCTAGTTTACCTAAGTATATTTTTTGTCTCTTTTTCCCTTGTCTATAGGGTTTGAGTTTTGTTTATTTAGTAAATTGGCATAGAGTACCCACCCCTATCTAAATGGGTGGGTTGGGGATTAAGAAGTTGGTGGTGTTTAATCAGGCATCATTGGGAAGGTGGTTATGACGTTATGGGTTGGAAAAGGAGTCCTTATTAAAAATAAGGGTAAATTGCAAAGTGCACCTCTAAAGTTTGGGGTTGCTTGGATTTTACCTCTTGAAGTTGGAAAAATTGGATTTTACACTTTGAAGTTTCCCTACGTTAGCAAAAGCAGCCCCTCCATTAGTGACATGCTTACATGGCCGTTAAGTGACATGCTAGTGTTTGACGTGTAATTTTTTGCCAAGTCAGGCCACCACATGTTAATTGGCCCAATTGAATCGTGACACATGTATTTACCCATTACTTGTAATAAAATAATTTTAAAAAAAAATTCTTTAAAAAGGCTTAAAATAAATATCTAAAATCTAAAAAATCATTAAAAAATTAAAATAAATCTTTAAAATCAAGAAAATTAAATCATATTAATTCATTGGGACAAACTACAAAGCACTAAAAAATAATAATTACATAAATCTGACTATGTATCAGATGAATCAAGCACCAAATCATCAAACTTATACAAAAATCCCACAGAACCTTCCCCAATTCTAAAACATCCAATCCCTCTCTCTCTCTCAAACTTAAACCTCCATGGCAGAGAGCTTAGAGCTCTGCCTTTCACTGCTGCTCACAACGAACTGCCATTGACATTGTGGTGGTGGCTTTGAACTCAAACCCACTTTTTCTGTCCGTTGGATTGTTGTGCTCTAATGGGTCATGGTGGTTGATGGGTATTTGGTTTTTGTGTTCTGCTGGGTCACAATGGTCAGTGGGTATGGGTTTTTTTGTGGTTTGATGGGTTACGATGGCGAGGGAGAGGATGGGTTTGCTGGGATTTTGTTGGTTTGGTTTGGTGGTTGGCTTGGGTTATCCCGCGAATGGTTTTGCTGTTTGGTGAGTGGGAGGTGCTCTTGTTAGGTGAGTGCTCTGGCAGTTGGGTTTGTTTCAATGGATTTGCTTTGATGGGCTGGTGGATTCAAAGGGTTTTTGGGTTTGATGGCGTGCTGTGTTTCATGGTTTGGTTGAGTTCGGTTCAAACTGAATTGCTTTGATTGTTCAATTTGCCTGGGTTTGATTATTTTTGGGTTCGAAGTTTATGGTTTTGATTTTTTGGTTTCGAATTTGCTGGGGAAATCAGTTTGTTGCCGATTGAACTTAATGTGTTGATTTTTTTGGGTTTGTTCATCTTGTTCAAGGTGTTGGATTTTTCTGGGTTTGTTCAACTGTTTTTGTTTTTATTTATTTATTTTTAGTTTATGCAATTTTAAATTTTTAGAGAATGTATTTAGATAGTTTTTTTAAATGATTTTTTCGATTTTAGATATTTATTTTAAGCTTTTTAAAGATTTTAAAGTTATTTTATTACAAGTAATGGGTAAATACATGTGTCACAATTCAATTGGGACAACTAACGCGTGGCGGATTGACTTGGCAAAAAATATTACAAGCCAGACACCAGTGTGTCACTTAACGGCCATGTTGGTGAATCACTAATGGAGGGACTGCTTTTGCTAATGGAGGGAAAATTCAGGGAGTAAAATCTAAATTTTCAAATTTCAGGGTGTAAAATCCAATCAACCCCACACTTTAGGGGCGTACCTTGCAATTTACCAAACAACAAATATGGGAATTCTTTGGGAGGTTGATGCTCGAATGTTAGTAGGGCTTGTATGGGGTGAGTACTTGGAAGCACTACAAGAATTTTATACATTATGAAGTTGGGGATGGCCTTAAGAGTAAGATTTTGGCATGATCGATTGAGTGATGACTTCAGTTTCTGGTCGAAAATTTCTGGAGCTATCTGTGATGTGCCAAGATTGGGAGCTTGAATCTATGTCATTATTTTTAAATGAGTTGTATTTGGCTCACATCTTCCAGGGGTCTGACGATAAAGTGTTATGGTCTCTATCCAAGAGTTGTGGTTTTTGTATGAAGGATTTTTATATGGCTTTCAGGGAGAGGGGATTCTGATGATTTCCTTTGTGCAGTATTTGAAGCATTAAAGTTCTTCCTCAAGTAGCTTTTTTTGGATGGACAGCAACTTTAAACTGTGGGTCACCTTTTCTTACATTGTGACATTGCGGGTCATTTGTGGTCTTTTATTCTTTGTCTGTTCAGTGTGACATGGGTTATGCCTAGTTCGGTGTAGGATCTATTGGCCTGTTGGATTGGGAAGTTTGGTAAACATGACTGGGAAAAGGTTTGGAAGTCATTAACATTATGTTTGATGTGGATCATTTGGTGGGAAAGGAATGCACATGTATTTGATGATGGGCACTCTTGACACGAAAAATGAAGCTCCGTTAGGCCAAAGATTTTACTTCAGCACCTAACCTTGCAGAGTTTTTAGATCAGCTGAATTTTCATTCTTGACATTCTTTTATTTTTATTTCTTTCCCTGTATACTATCAATCTGCCATGCTTGTATTTTTTTTTCTCATATTTATTTTTCAATAATTTCATCACTTATTTAAAAAGATTCTATTATGTCCTTCCTGTTTATGGAAACCTTGATTTTATTTGTCTCAAACGCTAGTTTCTGCTGCCTCACACTCACTTGTTATCAAATTTATGATGCAAGGAAAATTATTGCATGGTCTGTCTTCTTTGAAGAACTCTAAATGTTATTATGAAAACCAAGCTTATGTATTAATTTTTTTTAACAATAAGAAAAGAGAGTGAAATTTGACCAATTTTTTTAGATTAAAAATTGTTAAAGAAAGCATGGATTTGGTTTATATATTATGTCTCAGATTACTGATTTCATCTTCCAACCAAACTTTTGGATAAAAAGTATTGCTGAAAATTAATTTTTGATCAATTTTTTATTTTATTTTATTTTTATTTATTTATAAAAGATTATAAAACAAATGAACATTGGATCTTTATTTATTCATGTACTTATTTACTTTTCATGTCTTAAAATAGGACTTCCATGACTTCAGCAAAATTTTAATTTTGATCTGCTAGGTAATATTGATTATCAATGTGCTTTCAATGATCATGTAGCTGCAAATTTCTAATCAATGAGTTAATTATGATATGCCATTGATAGTTTGTCCAAATAACCAGATGGTTAATATGTCTTGCCATTGAGTTCTAGCTCAAATGACATCTCCTCCTCTTGTAAGAGCATGGTGGAGGGTAAGATGGTGGGTTCGATCCCCATTAAGTGCATGTGTAATTGCTGCCAAATAAATGTCTTATTCAAATTTTATATGGCTTAAAAGTGATATTTTTTACAAAATATTCAAATTATAAGTTTCATTCAGTGGTTTAACAGGATTCTGCATTAAAAGTTTGCATTTATAGGTCATTTTATGTTTTTTTTTTGAATGATTGTATTAATTGTTATTTTAAGAAATAAACCAGATTCAGTAGCTGCTTAGATGATTTGATATTTGATTGTATTACTTGATTTCTTAGTTCATGAATTTAGAATTTTGAAAATGAAGCATCCTTTTTATTTGTCTTATAGTTTTATCAAATCTCAGCTCTTGATGTTCTACTTTGTGGTTCCACACATGAACACTTTGTCCCTGGTTGTTCACATATTATCTCTTTTGTTATCTGTAAATGATACGTACTTACATTCATACACACATATACATACATACATACATACATACGTAGACATTCTTTTGAATAAGCTTTTTCTTACTCCAATGTTCAGTGCACTATGGCCTTTTAGTACTCTTGGATGGCCAGATGTTTCAGAAGAGGATTTTAGACGGTTTTATCCAACAACAATGCTTGAAACTGGGTAATGTGTTTCCCTAGCTAGCTTCTCCTGCCCTATTGATCTCTCTCTCTCTCTCTCTCTCTATATATATATATATATATTATCGGATGCAGTAATGCCAGATGTGAAACCTGGGGCTGCTTTCTGAGGAATATTTAGCGATGGTAACTTAATCTGATTAGTAGGTGCCTGTCATCTGCTAGGTGCCATTTATGCTGCTAATGAACTACAAATTTCTTTTTGTTGCCGATGAACTACAAATTGCTAACTTTATTTTGTGTTTTTGAGTCCATGAATAAAGTTTTACTATCTTTTTTGAAAGATTGCAGAAGTTGATACTGCTTTCATATATGGACAGGCATGACATACTGTTTTTTTGGGTGGCAAGGATGGTCATGATGGGAATTGAGTTCACGGGGACCATTCCATTTTCACATGTTTATCTACATGGACTCATCCGAGACTCACAAGTGAGTTTAGTGCATAGGTGAACCTTTTGCTTTGACATTGGTATTGTATTTACTAATTGCAGTGCTCAATGTGTTGTCTTTCTAGACCTCTCTCAAAGTTCAGCATACTATTTCTTTATTTGTTTTAGGTATTTGTCTCTATAAATTTCACTTTTTAAGCAGTGAAGTCCTATGTGACTTGAGCAATGAAGTCTTGTCCAATTTGATAATGGTGTCATGGAATTTGATGTTGTGATAGATGTTGAGACAAACCAAGCCATCAATATAGGCATTGTAAGTCTATTGGACAAAACGACTACATTGCTCTAAATTAAACTTCCAAATATAGAACTGAAATTTTTAAATCTAGGGAGCAAAGTTGAGCCAACTTTTCTTATCAAAAAAAGAAAAAGAAAAAAAAGGTTGAGCCAACTTTATTTTGGAGGGGTCTGTCTGATTTGCTGTAGGAAGTAGAGATTTAGCCGTAGAACTTTTGTGATATAAGAGTTTTAGATTACAAGTGGTCTAGTGATGAAGTGTTTTTGGATGTGGGAAATGACTAAATGAGACATAATAAAAGTTCTTTGTATTTTCAACTTTGAACCCAATTAGTTTAATTAATTGCCAATGTTTATTTAGTTAATAATAATGATGATAATAATAATTATTATTATTATTTAGTTGTTATTATTATTATTTTTGTTGTTGTTGTTATTATGATGATGATGATGGAATGGATTGAGGTGAGGGCAAGCTAAAGAAAATAGATCCTTCCTTTTATGATTGCTTCTTTGTGTCACTTTATTTCATTAACATGGTATAAGAGCAGGAGAGTTGAATTGACCAAATACATTTTTTTAAATTTTATTTATTTATATATTTTATATACCTCCCTTTTTTTTTTAATTCATTTTTTTTATTTGCTGATTTTTTTTTGAACTACTTTGCCGGGTTGTTTCTAGGTAAACTTTTGTTTTGTTTAATGTTCTGCATAAAGATGTTAGAAAGGCTTGTCATCTTCATCACAATTGTTGTCGTTGCAATTTGGTAGTGAAATGGCAGAAAAATGTCAGTGGCTATGGTGGTGGTTGTTTCTTGATGTTACAAATTTTTATAGTTGATTGGTGTCCTCTGTATTGATTTCTGGTAGATTCGAGGAGGATCTTAGTGGGTTCAGTCTATTCCAGTCAATTTTGGCTTTTCTGGTCGTCTGTACAGTGTCAGTGATTCTTGGTGAGAATGGGTTCATAAGTTTTTCGATTGTTGGTGACCAATTTTTGCACTAGTAGGGTGGTTGTAGGATGTTTGTGAGATTCTTTGGCATTATTGTTTGTCGAAGTTGACCCTTGTTTGGTTCTTACTGTTGGTCAGTCCCTGTCCTGGATATGGATAAACTGCGTCTTGTTTGGTTGTCTTGTGGTGTTTGGCATTGGTTTGAGCATGGGCTCATTATTTGATCGCCTTTTATCTGAAAAGTGAACATCCTGTGCCTCTGTGAGTGATACCACTGATTTTGATTGCTTCACTACTACTTCCTCAGTTGTCCCTGCAAGTCTGTGAGACCAAGAGGATAGTTTGATCATTACTCTTATGCTATCCGGTTGAGAACCTAACATTGGGATTGCTCTAATGCACCTTCAGTCTGCAGAGGCTATCTGATATCTTTTGTAGCAGCACATTTATTCTTGATCAGAAAATGTTGCTTGTATGGTATGCATAAGCAATATTTCGATCTTGAGCAAGGTAGCCAAAGTTTGGCAGAATATTACTCTCAAGTCACGTGTGTACTCAAGGAGAGAAATATGTATTAACCAGTTACGACTGTTACTACGCATATTCAAAGGGAGGCAAACACTTTGGAAACTAGGAACCTTAAAAGTGCACGCATTGCAGCAGCAACAATCATACAGTGGACTATTATTGAGATATAATGGCAAACCCTCTGAGTTGGACAATTGGGCCTTCTCATAGGATGACTACACCATAGCATCAGGACATCTGCCACCCAGTAAACAAGGATGAACTCTACACCAAAGGATGGGTATGTTCAATTTCCAGCCCATCATTAGCAAGTAGCTTCCTCCCTTCCTCCTATATAAGCACTCTAGCCCAATTAACTATATCTTTTTTTTTTTGATAAGTAAGAGAGATGTATATTCAAGAAGCTACCTCATGCAAACAACATAAGGTAGAACAAAGATTACAGAGAAGGAAACAAACATGAAAAAACAACATAACAAACAACAAAAAACATAAAACTAAGAACAAAGAAGGGAGTTAAGGAACATAGGGAGAGAATCACTAGAGGTGAGTTCCCAGGCCCTAGACCAATCAAAAAGGGAGCCCTTAAAAAAAGTGAGCAGCTGGTCATCAGATTTGTCCAAGTCCTCAAAAGTACGCCAGTTTCGCTCCCTCCAAATACACCACATTAGGCACGGAGGAACTAAATTCCAAATACTAGAAGAGTGCTTTCCCAACCAATTCCACCAACCAAAAAGCGTATCTGCAACTGAACTTGGCAATACCCAATTGATCCCAAAAGATCTGAAAACCAAGCTCCATAGTTGATAAGCTTTGTCGCAATGGAGTAGCAAATGATTTACCGTCTCTCCACTACAACGACACATAATGCACCAGTCAACAAAATCAAAGCCTCTACCCCGCAGATTATCCCCAGTAAGAATCTTCTCCCAAGCTGCATTCCAAACAAAGAAAGAGACACACGGAAGAACCTTAACCTTCCAAACACCTTTCCAAGGAAAGATAATAGATGAGGGACAACGTAGCTTATTATATGATTGGTGTGTTCACTCATTTCTTTGATTATCATCCTGTCTCATCACCTCAGAGTGTTACTTTAGCCAATGGTTCATTAGCCACTGTCTAGGGCTTTAGAATCACTCATCTAAGTTCCTGATATTGGGTTTTTCACATTATCGGTTTTCCTTTAATTTGTTGGCAATTAGTAAATTCACCAAATAACTTAAGTGTTGTGTTAGTTTTTATCCTTCTATTTGTAATTTTCAGGATCTTAAGACAAAGTGGATGATTGGTATGGTAAGGGGCATGAAACTGGAGGTCTCTATTAGCTGGATTTTGCACCTTTCTCTCCTCAACAATCCCTTTAATATTCACTATATTTTTTCTAGTGGCGTTGTCAACTTGGTCATCCATCTATATCCACTTTGAAATGTCAAGTTGATGGAAATCTAGATCAAATAATTGAGAACTTGAACTAGAATTGCCTTAGAATTGAGAATCAAAGCTGGAATTACAGAGGAAAACTGGAGAAACAGAGATACTGTCCAGGTCTGAAACAAAGTTAAATCTACATATAAAAAAAACTGATTTTTTTTTTTTTTTTTTGATTCTCAACTTAATACTTCATTAAACCGAAATGTGAGCCATACAGTTTACATCATTTTGCACTTGGTTTACAATCATAGGTGGCATGTCTTCCACCCATATATCACACTCGTGTACAAACTTGGCATGTCTTGCCATAATGTGAGCCGCAGAGTTGCAGCTTCTGCGTATGTGAGACATCTCCCACGCTTCAAAGCAATTCAGTCCTAGTCTTGTGCCTTCAACAACTTTTTGGACTCTACTTTGCATCATGGCCTGTTCGCGGAAGGCGCTAATCACCAACAGAGAGTCACTTTCAATTATTACCTGACCCAGGCTAAGGTCCCTTGCAAATTGAACACCTTCTTCTCCAGCTTTAGCCTCCACTTCCAACGCTCTCAAGGGCAGCTCCAGTCTTTTGCTCAGTGCTCCCATGATCAGACCCTTTTCGTTTCTAACTACCACCCCAATGCCACAACTCCCTGACTCCCTGAAGACTGCCCCATCCGTGTTCACTTTGAACCAGCCTTGCTTCGGGGGAGACCAACGTTGTACAGCACTTGGGTGAACACTCCTCTGAATTATCCTTTCGCCTTTAATCTCTTCAACATAAGCAGCCGCAGCCTTGATAAGCCCAACCAGCCCTTTGCTTTGTCCACCATGGATCACCGAATTTCTGTTATTCCACAAGCTCCACGCGGTCACTGCAAACAGCACCCAATTGACATTTGGGTGAGATTCCATTACCTCCCACACAACAGTCACAAACTCAGTCACAGGTTCCGGCAGAGCTGGGAGCTTGATTTTTGTTTCGCTCCACACCTCCTTTGCAAATTTGCAATCCCACAGGATATGCCCCGATGTCTCACCAGAGCCACACAGCGCACAACAGTCCTTACAGCCAACCCCCCTCACCTTTAGTCTATTCCTTGCAGGCTCTCCACATGAAGTGTTTAATTTTATTTGGGCACTCCAAATTCCAAACCATCCTCCAGAGAGCTTTCATCCTCGCATTATCCGAATTGTTACCAATGTCCGAACTTGTCGGCTTCTCCTTAAGACATCTCTGCGCTACCCCGTAAGCACTCTTCATTGAAAATTTTCCATTTGAGGTCCAGGCCCAAATAACTGAATCCTCCGGCAGTCTATAGCTGATTGGTATGCCCAACACTAGCTCTGCATCATGTGGAAGTAAAATGCTTCTGACCTTAACAACATCCCAGCACCTCCTATCCGCATCAATGAGATCCGAAACCATCATTTCAACATCCTGAGCTCTCTGAGGCCTGATTACTTTGAAGGAAACCAGTCTTGGGACCCACCTATCTTCCCAAATGTTAACTTTTTGGCCATTGCCAATACACCACTGAGAACCCTTTGTGATTATATCTTTTGCTGCCATGATGCTTCGCCACGCGTAAGATGGCTTCCTACCCACTTGAACATTTAAGAAAGACTCCTTTGCAAAATACTTGGCTTTGTACACTCTATGAACCAGTGAATTTGGGTTCTCAAGGATTCTCCAGCCTTGTTTTGCTAGGAGTGCTAAATTGAACGCCTTGAGGTCCCGAAAACCCACACCTCCCTTGGACTTTGGCTTGCATAATTTCTCCCAGGAGACCCATGCCAGCTTCCTTTCCCTTCCTTTTTGACCCCACCAGAAATTACTCATCATTGAATTCAAGTCTTTGCACAGGGAGTCCGGAAGCTTGAACACGCTCATCGTGTATGTAGAAGTGGCTTGTGCCACAGCTTTTATAAGAATTTCTCTGCCTGCATTGGATAAGAGCTTGCCCTTCCACCACGCAATTTTTCTTCCCACTTGATCCTTAATCCGGTTGAAGGCTTTCCTTTTTCCCTTTCCAACTAATGGTGGAAGTCCCAAGTATTTCTCATGATGTCTGACCACCTTAGCCCCAAACCTGTGCTTGACCTAGTCTTGCACCTCCCTACAAGTATTCTTACTAAAATATAGGGCTGTTTTTTCTTTATTTACTTTCTGACCCGAATCTCGTTCGTAGTCCTCCAACACCTTCAAAACCCTCTCACACCGATATAGAAGCCCGACAAAAGATAATACTATCATCGGCAAACAGCAAGTGTGAGACACTCGGGGCACCTTTACTCACCGCTACACCTTTAATGTGTCCCTCCTTTTCCTCCTTTTTCAACAAAGCCGATAACCCTTCTGCACACAGTAAAAATAAATACGGGGAGATTGGGTCCCCCTGCCGAAGACCCCTTGAAGGGATAATCCTTCCTTTTGGCTCCCCATTTATCAAGACTGAGTAGGATACCGTATTAACACACATCATCATAATAGAAATCCACCTCTCATGAAACCCCATTTTCCTCATTGTAGTTTCCAAATAGGGCCATTCGACACGATCATATGTCTCGCTCATATCGAGCTTCACTGCCATTAGAGCTACCTTACCCTTCCTTTTCTAGTCAATATAGTGCATAGTCTCAAAGGCCACAAGCACATTATCAATTATTGATCTGCCCGGCACGAATGCACTTTGAGATTCATCAACTACCTCCTTTAATACTTTTTTTAATCTATTTGCAAGCACTTTAGAGATAATTTTATACACTACATTGCATAAGCTTATCGGTCTGAACTCCGTAATTTTCTGTGGTGAAGCTACCTTAGGGATAAGGCATATAAATGTTTCATTGAGAGTACCAGGTGAAACACCAGAATTTAAAACTTCTAATACATTGCTTACCACATCAGGACCTACTATATCCCAATAATGTTGATAAAAGATGGGAGACATACCGTCGGGGCCCGGAGCTTTTATGGGGTGCATCTGATGTAAAGCTTTCCAAACCTCTTCTGCCTTGAACATTGCCAACAACTCCTTGTTCATAGCCGCAGTGACCCGGTTGGAGATAGCACTTAGACTTGCATCAAAATTTGAGGGGTTATCAGACTTGAAAATCTTCGTAAAATAGTCTAAGATTGTGTTTTCAATACCCTCCTGGTCCTCTATCCACTCCCCTTGAAGGTTTTGCAAACCATCAATTTTATTTCTCCTTCTCCTCTGGCTAGCTGTAGCATGGAAAAATTTCGTATTTTGATCCCCCCACTTCAGCCACAACGCCCTAGACCTCTGATTCCACATAATCTCCTCTCGAATTTGGATCTCATTGATTTCCTTTTTCAACCCCTGAATTTCCTCGGCTTTATCCAGCATGTCATCCACGGCTTCAAGTTGTTGAAGTTGGTCTCTCTAATGTCTTAGAGTATTATTAACATTTCCGAACACCCTCCAATTCCATCTGCTCAATTGCTCTTGACAATTCTGTAAACGATCCATGATCGTAGCCCTACTGTCTCTTCCCACCGGATCCCACACATCCTCAATTAGCTCTCTACAACCTGCCTCCCTTGTCCACATAGCCTCAAAGAAAAACCTCTTCCTTGCCGGTTTTCGAGGCTTCCTCCGGTGGAGGCAAAGAGATAACAAACAATGATCAGAAATAGACATACTAACATGATGAACACTTGCATTCGGGAACCTGTCCAGCCAGCTCTCACTTGCCACCATCCTGTCCAATCTAAGCTTAGTTCTCTGCTCCCCTGCCCTTCCATCACACCAAGTGTACCTTTACCCAACAAAACCCAAATCAACAAGACCGCATCTACTTAGACATTCCCTAAATTCTTTCATTTGTTGAGCTTCTCTCTCAGGACGACCAAGCTTTTCGTCGGGATGGAAGATTTCATTGAAATCCCCAAAAACCACCCATGGTAATGGACTCTGCACTTTCAACACTTCCAAAAGCTCCCACGAAATAAATCTTTTAGCTGCGTTGAGTTGACCATAAAACCCAGTTGCACGCCACGGGGTTGGAGCAGAATTATCGTGGATCTCGACGTCAATGTGCGAGTTCGAACAGCTCTTGAAATGCACCTCGGTGCCTTCTCTCCACAGCAACGCCAAACCCCCACTACGACCGTCGCTTGGAACTATAATACCCTGAGTATACTCTAGCTTGCTCTGAATACCTTTAATCCGATTCGTTCCGGCTTTCGTCTCCGATAGGAAAACCAGCAGAGGATCTTTTGTCCTCACCTCATCGGCGAGTGTCTGAACTGCCAAGGACGATCCTAATCCTCGGCAGTTCCAGGCTAACAAGCTCATTTGGCTCGGCGGTGCTGCACAGCAGCCACCGCCACACTGCCAACCTTATTCTCCTTTCCATTTGTTTCGTGTTCACCTACACTCTGTCCTTTCCTGCGTTTTTGACATCCTGAGTTTGGATCAAGTTCCTGAAGGGGTGTTGGGCCCTCCCTTTTGGGATTACTTGGGCTTTCACACTCCTGAGAAACCCCTTTGTTGCCCTGGCCAGCCTTTTCCAATGCCTACTCGCTGGGCCCAGAGTCTTCGAAGTCCATCCTTTTTTGTCATCATAACACATAGCTAATGGGCCTGGAATTGGATTTTCCAAGGCTGGCCCAACTACCGTCATTTTAACTTTGTTCTTTGGCGCCAAATCCCCCTCAGAAATTAGCTGGGACCTCTGACCCAATGCAGTTTCCCACTGCATCCCCTCCGCAAAATCGGCCTTCGCAGCAGGCTTTTCCTCACTGAATCTCCCCAAAACAGCTGCTTTCTCCTCTTTCTTTCCAACCAACTCTTTGACCTTACCCTCCTCAGCTAACACATCTGACAAAGGCTTAACAGAGGTTACTGCCCCCACGTCACTTATGGATTGACTGGCCCCTTAAGTTGACTTATCTGCCACGTGACCTTCCCTTCCCTCAAGACTTTCCTTCACCGTGTTTTGTTGCTTCGCCGGGGCTGTCGGACTAACCTCAGTTGCCCCATTACATTCTGTAGCTTCTCTTCTTGCTCCCTGCGCTACCCCTTCTCTCCCTCCCCTTCGCATTGGCTCCCCCCTTAACCAAGCACCATATTGAAGTTGGCATGCTCCGTCCTTATCACCTAGTGCCTGCCCTTCACTGCACTCTCTTAGGGAATGATTGAGAAACCCACACCTGTAGCAAAAATTGGGTAACCTTTTATATTTAAAATTTACCCATTTAGGCTCGCCTCCTTCAGCTGTGATTCTTTTCCCTCGCACCAGTCGCTTAGTAACATCAATTCTCACTCTAACACGGAGACATTTTCCCCACTGTACTCCAGAATCTGGAACATCCACATCTAGCACCGACCCTAAACACGACCCAATAGCCCACCCTGTCTCTCTCGTCCTGCTGTTCAGGGGTAGGTTGTAAATCTGCACCTAGAAGGGGGCCCATTTGACTTCAATCTCCTTCGGTGTCAACTCCCCTTCGAACTCTTGAATGAGAACTAGTTGCTTCTCATAACTCCAAGGGCACATGTCCAACACCTTCTTTTTGTCTTTCTCATCTCCGAACTCCACCAAGAACAGTTCCTCCTCAAGTTCAGCAATTTGAACCCCTTTATTTGGTTTCCACAATATTCTTAACTTCTTTCTTAAAGCATCCACATTAATGCTTCTTTGGGACAGAATCTTCATCACCACACAATACTTCCCCATCTTTCTTGCAGCACTTGTGCTTCTGCTATCTAGCTCTATGCCTGTGTCTTCTTCCTCTGTAAACGTTAGTTTCTTCCACAGCTCCTCTAATTCATCAGCCATAGATGGCAAACTTGTTATCTGTCTACCTATGTAGTACTCCTTGGAAAACTCCCTCCGCGCCACCTAGAAAGGACCCAAAGACGACTAAAACTTACCACTGCCTCACACGAGGGAGGTCACTTCCCTTCTTGCAAGGAACTGCAAGACTCCCACCGGCTAAAAAAAAAAAAAAACTGATTCTACTCTTACATAACAAGCCTATTTATAATCTTTAACTACTAGGAAATAAACTAGGTAATAGTCACATCTAGGCAGGCTATCACAGCATAAGTCAAAGATGAAATTAATGAGAATATATGGCAGATTTGAGAAGTCAAAATAAGGGGCTGGCTGGCTGCCCTAAACAGTGGCTGTTTAGGGCTGTTTTGGGGCTGTAATAGCAGATACAGGACCTGTTGGTTGCTGTCCAACACCAGAAGTTTCTCCTCTCCCATTTGTACTTGAATTCCCAACCTTATATTGGTTAAAAATCCCGACCATACCTGGAACCCCACTCTCCAGATCTCAAAGTAGGCCTAGTTTGTTGTTTCTCCACCAATAAAGCCTGGTTGTAGGCTTCCGGCATGTTTCACAATGATTGAAGGCTAAGGACATCTTGGATGGTTGGCTTCAATCCACTCAAGTAACTTGCAACCATTTGTTCTCCACTTGCATTTAAATCTACCCTTACTACAAGATGGTGAAATGTCTCCGTATACTTCTCAACACTACCTTCTTGCCTAAGGTTGTGTAGGTCTTTGTAGAGTGCTTGGGTGTAGTTGGAAGGAAGAAATTGCTCACGGAGCTTTTTCTTCATCTTCTCCCAATTCTTGATCTTGACTTTACCAATTCATTGGCGATAAATTTGTAATTGTATTGCTGAGCAGGTGGATTGGGAACTTGCTTGTTGTCCTTCTAAGTTGAAGTGTTTAGAATAAGGAAGCGAAGGAGAAACTAGTTTTCTGGTTTGGTAAAGTATTTTTTTAGATTCAGCATGGGGGGAGTTCGTAGCTTCTTCATTGAGTCCAAATCCTTTAAATTAGTTTTAGAGGAAGGGGGCCGTTACTTCTTGCTAAGGATCTTTGAGAGGGGCAGATTCTTTATGAGATCAGTTTTCATGGGTAAGAATGCAGTAATATGGCTGATGAATAACGTTGAAGACTTTGTTGTTGGGAAGAGTTCCAAGCAGTTTTTCATTTTTAGAGATGGGGACACTGCCTTTACTCTCCAAAGGAGCTTCAACTCTTTTGGTTAGTTCTTGCTACTGACTGAACTCAAAGTGGGTGGATGTAGGAGGTTAGTTATTATCCCAGAAGGCAAAGAGAAGTTTGGTTGGAGGACCTTTGGCCTTGAACTAAGAAAGCTGCTGAACCCTCCCATTATGCGTTGGCTGGTTTTGGTCCTCCAAGTTTTTTTCCTCAGGTGCAGGGGTACAACTTGGAAGCCCAAAACTCTAGAACTTTTGCTGAAGTTGTGCAAGGCTTCCATGGAAGAACAGAAGTTAGCAAGCACATTAAGCAGCTGGATGAAAAGAAGGGGGTGACTCTGAGACTTCAAGGTGCCAAAGTGGGGGTTTTTCCGGTGGGTAAGGCTGAGAAGATGGAGGTGGGGAGAGGGGAGAGGGGACAGGAGGAAGCAGAGCATTAATGTGGAGGCTGAGGTTGGTGAGCAATATCTGGCAGACAGGAGGTTACGTTTCCCAAGCTCCAGTTTAATTTAAAAGATTATGAAAAGATGAAGAAGAGTGATGCTAGGAGATATGGCTGGTTAGGAAGAGGTCTTATCGTGGAGGTTGATGTGATAGGGAGGAGGCGGGTTTCCTGGGACAGAAACAAAGTGGGAGATATGAATTTCAGAGGGGAATCACGTGCACTGGCGTCGGATTGCAATAGAAGAGGTACTAAGGCCCTAAAATGGGTTGCAAGGGAAACCAAACAGGCTGAACAAGTCTTGGGCCTTGACACAAGCCCATTGCTGCCCGACCCAGGTGTGGGTTATTTTATTTGCTCTGGCCCAAGTCAGTTTGAAGAGGGAGAGAGCTCTCGGTCAGGAGAAGAGAGACTAACTCAGAGCCCGATGAAGGAGGCGAGCTCCTTGGCTTGTTCCCAGTGCTCCGATCTTGAGCCGGTGGTGCTGGGCCGGGATCCTCAGCCTCCGACGGTGGCCGGCGGCCCATATTTTGCCGGAAACAGCTCCGATGAGCACTCTTTTTCACCGGGTAAGTCTGAGCTGACGTTTTCGAGGTCACCGGTGGAGTTTCTCTCTTCTTTTCTCTTCCTCTCTGGCTTCTTTTGTGCTTTTCAAGGGCTGGGTTTGTGGACACACCCATGAAGGCTGTGGGTGATGCCCCTGGGGAGGGAGTTTTGGTGGTGGAAGAATTGGAAAACTTAGAAATGGGTTTGGGTGTGTTTCACACGAAGGCAATGGGTGAGGCCAGCGGGGAGGAAGCATTGGTGGTGGAAGAGTTAAACAATTCTGATTTGGGTTTGGGTGTGATACCCACGAAGGCAGTGGGTGATGCCCCTGGGGAGAGTGCTTTGGTGGTGAAAGAGATGAATAATTCAGATATGGGTTTGGGAGGAGAGGATAGCTTATCAATCCCTCTGAGGTCTATCACTCCCTTTGGGCTGCCTTTGGCAGCTGAGTTGGACTGTGATTATGAGGCATTGGAATGTGTGGATACGTTAGATATTTCTAGTTGGGTGAAGAACAGACTTCCTGGTTTTAGTAAGCTGGTGGGGTTTCCTCTGAGTCGACATGAGAAGTTATGTATTGCTTTGTTACAAAAGATTGAGAAGGAGACGGAGGATGTCAAAGTGTTGAACAGGAAAGCTGCAACTCCTAGAAAAGCTCTCATTAAAAAGAATAGAGGGAAGAGAGAGTTGAGGAACTTGCAATCTTCGGTTTAACTATGATGGCAAGTAGAGTGTAGGTTGCTGAACTATTTCATCAGTTGGGATTGTCATGTCTTTATGAATTTAAAAATTCTTTCTTGAAATGTTAGGGGTTTGAATGACTGTCGGAAATCGTCAGTTGTGAAAAATTTATTGCGTGAGTGGAAGTGTGATGTAATTTGCCTTCAAGAGACCAAGCTATTTGGCTTGGACAGACAAATGGTTGGCAGCCTGTGGAGCTGTCCCTTTGTGGATTGGGTGGCTTTAGATGCTGTCCAGACGGCGGGTGGGGTTTTGTTGATGTGGGATAGGAGGGTATTGGAGAGGTTGGACTTTTTTCTGGGTTCCGTTTCTGTGTCTGTTCTGTGGAAAGGGATGGGGGATGGCTTTACCTGGGCGTGTTCTGGGGTGTATGGCCCAATTGATAATAATGCGAGGGGACTCATGTGGGACGAGTTGGTTGGTACTCACCAATATTGGAACGTTCCTTGGTGTTGCATTGGGGATTTTAATATTGTTCGTTTCCCTAGTGAACGGTCGGGTAACTCCCGACTTACTCCGGCTATGGATCTTTTTTCGGAGTTCATTGAGGATCTTAATTTGATTGATTTGCCTTTGGAGAGAGGGAGTTTTACCTGGTCTAGCGGCTCCGATCAGCCTTCGATGTCTAGGATAGACAGAGTGTTGGTGTCTCACGATTGGGAAGAGCAATACCCGGATGTAATCCAGTGGATTTTACCTCGTCCTGTTTCAGATCATTTCCCAATTCTGGTGGAGGTAGGGGGAATGGCGAGAGGGAAAATTCCGTTTAGGTTTGAGAATATGTGGTTAAAGACGGACGGGTTCATTGATAGAGTTCACTCTTGGTGGAATCGGCATTCTTTCTCTGGTACTCCTAGCTTTGTGTTTGCCAAAAAATTGAAGGCCTTAAAAGAAGATATTATTCAGTGGAACCGGTCGGAGTTTGGTCATGTCGGACGCAAAAAGTCTCAATTATTAGAGGCTTTGAAATTGCTAGATGCCAAGGAAGGGGAGTTTGGCCTCTCTGATGCAGAGTTATGCGAGAGAATTGTGGTGAGATCCGAAGTAGAGAGTCTTCTCTCTTTGGAAGAAATCTCATGGAGACAAAAATCAAGAATGTTATGGATTAAAGAAGGAGATAATAATACTAAATTCTTCCATAAGATGGCTAATTCCCATAGAAGGTTTAACCATCTAAGAATTTTGGAGGTGGATGGGGTGGTGTATGAGGAGTCGTCTGAGGTGGCTGCTCAAGTGGTTCAATTTTATAAAAATTTGTATTAGGAGACAGAGGAGTGGAGGCCTTATGCAGAAGGTTTGGAGTTCGATCAGATAGATGGGTCGGAGAGGTGCTGGCTTGAAAGGAGGTTTGAGAAGGAGGAGATCCTTCTAGCTGTTAATGAGTTGGCTAGGGATAAAGCCCCAGGTCCAGATGGTTTTTCCATGGCCTTCTTTCACCATTGCTGGAGAGTGGTGGAAAGAGATGTTCTAGCAGTTTTTGAGGAGTTCTATCTCCACAGTAAGTTTGAGAAATCTCTGAACGCTACTTTCATAGCCTTAATTCCTAAGAAGAATGATGCTTCCAATATCCGAGATTTCAGGCCTATTAGCTTGGTGGGGAGCTTGTACAAGATCTTGTCTAAGGTTTTGGCAAATCGCTTGAAGACGGTTTTAGACCAACTGATCTCTGAGTCCCAGAATAGTTTTATGGGAGGTAGACAAATTCTTGACTCAGTTCTCATTGCTAATGAGTGTGTTGATAGCAGTGTTAAGAGTAAGACTCCAGGGGTTATTTGTAAGCTTGATATCGAGAAAGCTTATGACCACGTGAATTGGGAGGCTTTATTAGATCTCTTGAAGAGAATGGGCTTTGGGGAGAAGTGGTGTAGATGGATCCGGACTTGTATTTCAACTGTTCATTTCTCTATTTTGGTTAATGGAACTCCAGCTGACTTCTTTAGGAGCATGAGGGGTTTGAGACAAGGGGACCCGCTTTCTCCTATGTTGTTTCTGGTTATTATGAAGGTTTTAAGCAGAATGCTGAAAAGAGTTGAAGGGGCTGGTTTGATCAGGGGTTTTAAGGCAGATGGTAGACGGGGTGAAGGGGAATGTGTCTCTCATCTTCTGTTTGCGGATGACACTATCCTTTTTTGTGATGCGGAAGAGGAGCAGATCCTTCACATTCGGATGCTTCTCCTCTGTTTTCAGGCTGTGATAGGTTTGAAGGTTAATGTCCTAAAAAGCGAGATGGTTCCAATAGGAGAGGTTAATAATGTGCATGCCTTGGCAGAGATTCTGGGTTGTAGGATTGGGACTTTGCCTATGACCTATCTTGGTATGCCGCTAGGGGCTCCTCATAAGTCTCCCTCTATTTGGAATCCTATTTTGGAGAAAACTAAGCGGAAGTTGGCTGGGTGGAAGAAGCTGTATTTGTCGAAAGGTGGAAGACTGACGTTACTTAAGAGTACGCTATCTAGTCTTCCTACTTATTATTTGTCTCTTTTTACCATTCCATCGCATGTGGCAAATAAGATTGAGACGATGCAAAGGGACTTTTTTTGGGGGGATTCGAAGGCTCACTTGGTGGGGTGGGATAAGGTGTGTGCTCCTAAGGCGAATGGTGGTCTGGATGTTAGGAAAATAACCACTTTCAACAAAGCCTTAATAGAAAAATAGTTATGGCGGTTTGGGGTTGAGGAGACTCGTCTCTGGAGGAGGGTTGTAGTTTCGAAGTTTGGGAAAGAGTGGGGGGGTTGGTCTTCTAAGTTGGGTAGGGGTGCCTATGGGTGCGGTTTATGGAGAAGTATTCGAAAAGGTTGGGAGGTGTTTAGTAAATGCATTCAGTTTGAAGTAGGGGTGGGGGATAGAGTGAAGTTTTGGACAGATAGGTGGTGTGGGGACTTACCACTCCATCGATCCTTCCCATTAGTGTATGGGATTGCTTCTAATAGAGAGGCATCGGTGGCCTTGTCTCTCGAAAGGTTGGGGATGGAGGCTCAAAGAAGTTGGAATGTTCGCTTGTTAAGGGATCCTAATGATTGAGAAATGGGTGAGGTGGATGAATTCCTCCGTACCTAGGGTTCTTATTTGCCTCGTTCTGAGCTTGGAGACCGTATGAGGTGGACGTTGACAAAGAAGGGGGATTTTGACATCCGCTCTTTCTACAACAAGCTTCGTTGTCCTTTGCCTATTATCTTTCCTTGGAAAGGTATTTGGAAGGTTAAGGCTCTTCCGCGCGTCTCTTTCTTTGTTTGGACTGCAACCTGGGAGAAGATTCTTACAGGAGACATTCTGAGGCGTAGAGGAGTGGCTTTTGTTGACCGGTGCATTATGTATCGTAGTAATGGGGAGACGGTGAATCATCTACTTCTTCATTGTGAAAAAGCTTATGTGCTGTGGAGCTTGGTTTTTAGAACTTTTGGGATCTCTTGGGTTCTGCCAAGATCGGTTGCAGATACGCTTTTTGGTTGGTGGAATTGGTTTGGAAAACATTCTTCTAGCATTTGGAATTTAGCTCCTTTGTGCCTTATGTGGTGTATCTGGAGGGAGCGGAATTGGAGAACTTTTGAGGATATGGACAAATCCGATAATCAGTTGCTCGCTTTCTTTAGTGGTTCTCTTTTTGATTGGACTAGGGCTTGGGGAATCACCTCTAGTGACTCTCTCCCTTTGTTCCTTAATTCTCTGCTCTGTACTTAGTTCTTATGTTGGCTTTTGTTTGTTTTGTTGTTTTTTCTTGTTGTTTGTTTCCTTCTCTGTACTCCTTGCTCTACCTTTTGTTTATCATGAGGTAGCTCTTTGAATATACATCTTTTTACCTATCCAAAAAAAAAAAAATTTGTAATTGTTCCCACCAAGCGGAAGATCTCTCTTAAGGCGAATAGCGACTAGCTTCACTTTCTTTTCATCCATAACCTCATAATAATGAAACATCCTCTCAATTGTGTTAAGCCAATACACAAAATCTTCCCGTTTGAGACTCCCTTGAAATTCTAGAATTTCAACCTTGAAGTTGTAGTCTAGCTTTGACTCATTTCTTTCCACACAAGGGCTTTCCCTTGGAGGAACTCCAAAAGGATTCTCAAAATGTGAATGAGAATCATTAGACTCATCAGTAGCCTCATGAGGAGGCTGCAAATGTTGCACCACCTCTGTAAGTGACTCAATTTGTCTCCTTGATTCTGCAATCTCATATCCTCTCTCTATATTTTGATTCCATCCGCCATTCCTGTTCACCAGAGGGTTGGCTTTAACTCCTTCCCCAACTTCCATTTGATTTCCCTTTTTTCCACCTCTCTTTCCTCTCCTTTGGGCCGTTAGAAGCTTCAAAATTTTTTAAAAATTGCAAAAGGCAACAACAGTACAAGTGATCAAATCTGTGATATTTTGCAGCTGCAACAGCAGCACAATACAAATTTGATTGGTACAAGGAACCTAGATCTGGTTCTAGGATCTTGAATGGAGAGAGCAAAAAAAAAAAAAAACACACACACACACACACACAAGGAAATCTAGGGTTCAAATGATCAAATCAGTAGGGAAAAAGAGGACCGGATCTGTGCATTGATACCAAATGATGGAAGTCAAGATCAAATAACTAAGAACTTGCTAGAATTGCCTTAGAATTAAGAATCAAAGTTGGAATTACAAAGAAAAACTGGAGAAACAGAGTTTCCAGGTCTGAAACTAAGTTAAATTTACATTTGAAAAAAAAAAAAAAAAAAAAACTGATTCTACTTTTACATACGAAGCCTATTTATAATCGTTAACTACTAGGAAATAAACTAGCTAATAGTTACATCTAGACAAGCTAACCCCTTTGGATTAGTACTCTTCGATGTTTGGGTCCTATCCATGTTATGTTATGTCAAATTATGTTCATTACTTTGTTACCTTTGTTGATGACTACTGACGAATGACTTGGTTATTCTTAATAAAATCTCGCTCTGAAATCAAATTCTGTTTGGCCAGAAATTCATATCTTATGATCTGAAAATGTGAAAATCAAAATTCAGTTTGGCCAGAAATTCATATCTTACGATCTGACAATGTGAAAATATGTCTCATCCTTTCCCTCTTATATTTTTGACAAACACATTGTACACCAGACCACTTGTCACTTTGCTAACTTTGTTGATGACTACTGCTGAATGACTTGGTTATTCTTAATAAAAACTCTCTCTGAACTCCAAATTCAGTTTGACTTTAGAGAGATAAAGTTTGTGCGCCTATAGCCAATAGTGGTTTAGGTAAAAGGAAACTTACTACTTTCAATAAGGCCTTATTGGAGAAATGGCTGTGGCGGTTTGGGCAAGAGGAGAATTGGCTATGGAGGAGGGTGGTAGCTTCAAAGTTTGGGAAAGAGTGGGGGGATGGACTTCTAAGCTAGGTAGGGGAGTTCATGAGTGTGGTTTGTGTAGAGGTATTCGTATGGGCTGGGAGGATTTTAGCAAAAATGCACAGTTTGTTGTTAGGTTGGGGAATAGAGTGAGATTTTGGCAGGATGGATGGTATGGGGATCAACCTTTCCAATTGGCTTTCCCGAGGCTATATGGTATTGCTATTGACAATGAGGCCTTTGTAGAAGCTTCTTTGTCAAGGCAAGGGGCAGAGGGTAGAAGAACTTCGGATGTTCGTTTTATTCGGGAATTTAATGATTGGGAGATACATGAAGGGCTGCATTTTCTTCGTATCTTGGGAGCCAATACTCCTTCAATGGATGTTGGAGACTGGTTGAGATGGAAGTTGAAGTCTAATGGAGATTTTGACATCTGATCATATTATAACAAGTTGCGGAATTCTCTCTTAGTTGTCTTTCCTTGGAAAGGTATATAGAGAGTTAAGGCTCCTAGGCGTGTTTCTTTCTTCGTTTGGCGTGTAGCTTGGAATAAGATCTTAACAGGTGATAACCTGAGATTGAGGGGCTTAGATTTTGTGGACTAGTGCATTATGTGTCGATATTGCGGGGAGACAGTAGACCACTTACTTCTTCATTGCGAGATAGTTTATTGGTTGTGTTTTGTTTTTATAACTTTTGGAATGTTGTGGGTCATACCTAGATTGATTCCAAATTTGCTTTTTGGCTAGTGGAGTTGATTGGGGAAGCATTCGTCTTAGATCTGAAATTTAGTTCCGTTGTGCATACTATGGTGTCTTTGGAAGGAATAGAATCAGTGGACTTTTGAGGATTTGGATAGTTCCAGTGATCAAATGCTTGTTTCTTTTAGTGGAACTCTCTTTGATTGATCTCGGGCTTGGGGACTCATGACTATTGATTCTCTCATTTCTTTTCTTAGCTCTCTATCTCTTTTGTAATTAATATGTTGCTTGGTTTTCTTCTATGTATTTTCTCTGTCTTTTTCTTGTAATTTTCTGGTTTGCTTTGTGGTTTTCATGCATAGAGTAGCCTTTTGTATGTAGATCATTCTTACTTATCAAAAAAAAAAATCAGTTTGGCCAGAAATTCATATCTTACGATTTGACAATGTGAAAATGTCCAAAAGTCACCCTTTCCCTCTTATATGTTTGACAAAGGAATTGTACACCAGACCACTTGTCCTCACACCACAACAGATTGGTGTTACTGAGCACAAAAAGAAACAGCTTCTTAATGTGGCTCAAGCCCTCTTGTTTATACGAACATGCCTAAATGGTTCTGGAGTGATGCCGTATTGACTACATGTTACCTTATCAACAAGATGCCATCCACTGTTCTTGATGGAGCATCCCCTCACTCTATCCTATTTCCTTCTTCTTCATACTTCCATTCGCCTCCTAGAGTTTTTGGATATGTTTGTTACAATCCCAATTTTGTTCAAGGATTTGACAAACTTGGTCTTCACTTTGTGTATTTCTTGGTTATTCATTGACGATTCTTGATGTCCCTTGTGGCCAATCTTGATTTTCTTCTCTATCAGTTGGATGCCAGGAATGCATTTCTCCATGGTGACCCACCTGAGGAAGTATATATGGGCAACCACATGGATTGGTTGCTTAAGGAGTATTAGGGTAGTGTCTACAAGCTAAAGAAAACATTATATGGTCTCAAATAGTCACCAAGAGCATGTTTTGGAAAATTTTCTGAAGTTGTCATGGAATTAGGTCTCCGCAAATCATTGGGTTTTCAATTTACATATTAATACTAAACGCATACTACTTGTTGTCTATATGAATGACAATAATTATTGGGGATGATTTTGAAGGCATTACCAAATTGAGACAATTCTTACAACAACTCTTTCAAATCTTAACCAATTCTGTTAAGGATAAAGTTTAGTTACAGAATTAGTTGTAGCCTTAGACTACAAACTTACTTAATATCTTTTTATTGGAGGTGAATTTTGACAAATCTACCATTGGATTATTTATATATTTTTTTTGATAAGTAATAAAGATTCATTGATATCAAAAAGAGAGAGACACCCAAGTACACAGGGAGTATACAGGGGCGAACAAATCAAAAACGAACATTACAAAAATCAAGTAAATCCAAAATAGAAGAAAAATGATGGTTTTTCCACACAAAGAACCAATCAAGTAAGGTTCTAAAGAAAAGAAGCTTGAGATCAGGCATGGAACGCTCCTTGTCTTCAAAACACCTACAATTTCTCTCCTTCCAAATACACCACATCAAACAATGTGGAACAACCATCCATATATCTCCATTACGATGGCGACCAAAATGACCTTGCCAGCAAGCCAAAAGCCCAACAACAGATAATGGCATAACCCAGCAAACTCCAAATAAACCAAAAACCATATCCCACAACTCCATAGCAACCGGGCAATGAAGGAAAAGATAGTCAATAGTTTCAGTATTACATTTGCACATATAACACCAATCCAAAATGCAAACCTTTATTTTCCTTAAGTTGTCAATTGTCAGACATTTCCCCAAGGCTATGGTCCAAACAAAGAAAGCCACTCTAGAGGGAATCTTTTGCTTCCAAATGCTTTTCCAAGGAAAAAACTGCTCACTATGGCCAACTAGAAGATGGTAGTAAGCACTGATCGTGAACCCCTTACTCTTACAAGGCAGCCAACATCTCTTATCCTCACCATTCCCCCTTACAGTAGTGCAATAAATGGAATTGATGAAACTCCTGAAAGTTTCCAATTCACGATTATGCACCTCCCTACAAAATTGAAAATCCAAATGGAGGACTCCATTGGTGAACCTCATTAGATCCGCCACACTTGTCTCTTTGCTACGACAAATCCTATATAAATCAGGATAGCGGTCTGCGAGAGAAGTTCCACACCAACGATCTGGCCAAAACTGCACTTTTGATCCATCTCCAATTTCATACAGAATAAACCGAGATAAGGAGTGCCACCCCCTTCTAATATTTTTCCACAAACTAACTTCATAAGGACCAGAGAAAGAGCTAGAACGCCAACCACCCTAATCACAACCATACTTCACCTCTATCACTTGACGCCATAGAACATCTCTTTCTTGCAAAATTTCAATAAAATTAAAGATCAATAACTGTATCATCAATAAATTTTTTAAATTGCAAGTTTTTATAAATTAAAATTATGCACAAAATATAAACTTATAAATCATATAATAAATAATATCAGATTGACACAAAATTTAATATGTGTATTAAGAGCGTAAAGAACATGCAATTCAACGGTTAAATTTTTAAAATATGTTGTAATATATATTTTACTGAGTGAGATTGTAGCCTTAAGGTACAACCAATTTTGTACTTTCGTTAATTAGTGGGGAAGCTTAATTATCTCATACGTAGTTAGTGTTATGAGTCAATTCTTAGCAGCTCCAAGAATCTCACATTGGGATGTACGATACCTAAATAGAGCTCTAGGACAAGGCAGATTGTTGAAAAAGCATTCATCTTAAGGTAGATGGCTTTGTTGATGCTAACTAGACAAGATCACTTTCAAATAGAAGGTTCACCGCCGGGTATTACACCTTAGGAGGAAACCTCATAACATGGAAAAGTAGGAAACATAATAGAGTTTTCCTGGTCGAGTGCAAAAGCAAAATACAAAGCAATGTCACATATTACCAGTGAGCTACCTTGGTTACAGCACTTCATTTGGGAGTTAGGCTTCTCAGTACCTACTCCTATTCCACTATCCTATGATAGATATGCATGTTGCTTCCAACCCCATGTTCCATGAAAGGAACAAGTACATTGAAGTAGACTACCATTTCATTTCTCACACTGAGTGGAGAAATAGCTACACCATTTGTGAGATTTGAGGACCAACTTATTGATGTCTTTACAAAGTCTTTATGTAGAGTCGAGAAGAGTATTTGTTCCAAGCTAGGTTTACATGACCTATATCTGCTTCAAGAGGGAGTGTTAGTGAGAGTTGTATCATTCTATAAAGATATTGTGATGCCCCATGTTTGATTGGATATTGATTAAGTCTGTGTTTTGTGGGTGTTTGATTAGTCCCACATCAAGCATATAATATGTTGATTTGAGATTTATTAACAACTACAAGAAGCGTCAATTGTGATAGACTAGTCCTTGGGGGGTATAGTGCATATGTGACTAGCACTTTTCTTTTCGTATTGGGTTTAGACTGCCTTCTTTGAATATTTTCTTCCTGACTCCCCCCACCCAAAAAAAAAAAAAAAAAAAACTTAAATGAAAAGGAAATGCCAAAAATGAAAAAGTTCACAATACTTTTGTGTAAGTTTGATAGCTTTTGCAGCAATATTTTTGCAATGAAGTACAAAATACACTGTGAAATGGAATCGTATGCTCTCTTTTGACAAGATCAATTTTGTTCTCATTAGGTGTTAGGACGTCTTTTTTTTCCTTAGCTTATCAAAAAAAAACAAAAATCTTTCTAGTGTGGCTATATAGTTTACCATTGCCCTATATATTGATCTTTGTACTTCTAATAAATCTTTTCAGGGGCGTAAAATGTCAAAAACACTGGGTAATGTTATAGATCCAATTGATACTATCAAGGATTTTGGCACTGATGCTTTACGTTTCACACTTGCCTTAGGAACTCCTGGCCAGGTTTGTTTGTTATAATTCCTTTAAATGCTGCATTGTTTCAACATTTTAACAGACTATATGGGCTTATGAAAATTTACCTTATCAACTGACTTATATCCATTTCTTGCAGGACCTTAATTTATCCACTGAGAGGTTGACCGCCAACAAGGCCTTCACCAACAAATTGTGGAATGCTGGCAACTTTTTGTTGCAGAATTTACCTACTCAGAATGATGCATCTGCTTGGAAAAATATATTGGCTTATAAGGTTTGTTCATTTTTATTCTCTTTTGATGAGGTCAATGAAATAATACTATGATGCTAGGAAAAAACCTATATTTTATAGAACATTCTTTGTTTAACCAGAGAGGAAAGATTAATTAAGTACAGAGAAAGTATACAACAGATACACCAACAATTATGATAGGAAATTGTTAGAATTATGGTTAAGTGATTAAATTCACCGTTTCCGAAAAATTTAAGTTTTTGAGAAAATTGGAATTTATTATGGTATCAGAGTCGGAGGTCTTGAGTTCGATCCCTGTCTCCACTCTACCTCCTATTTAAAATGTTAAAAATCTCATGTGTTAGGCCCCACTTTTTAAGAGGGAGTTTGGGTCCACACGTGAGGGAGAGAGTGTTAGAATTATGGTTAAATGATTAAATTTATCATTTTCTTACAGTTTAAGTTTTTTGGACAATTGGTAATTTATTAAAAATTACAAAGATCAAGCTACACAAATAATTTCGAAAAAGAATAATATTTTGTGGTTGTCATCCAGTCATATACGCATCTTAGGAGTTAGGAATAAGAGTTTCAGGTATACAACTGATCTTTCACACACTTTTAAGATCCAACTATTTCTTTTTCTCCAAATGCATCACATGAGACAAGAAGGGTGTATTTGAAGTGCCTATCCTTTGAGATCTACCAACTGACCTTGCCAACTAGATAACAGATCAATCACGCTTTGACATGTGACCCACTGATTTCGGAAAAGACTTAAAACAATAGTCCCCAACTCTCTAGCGATATCACAACAAATAAGATTACAAGCAGCCACTCCAAAATCACAATCTCCCACACAGGCTAAAAGGGCTGAAAAACAAGTGAAACTTCAACAAAGAAACAACACTCCATAACACTAATCCAAGCAGGACAAGCCTGTCAAATTCACAAATCTGCAAATAACCATCAAAATAATCTTCCTTGGTCCGATTTAGCCCTTATGGGACTAGGCCCAACCAACAAAACAAGCAAAAAAGCTCCAAAATCACACATTGAAAAAAATATGCCGATAAACCCAAAAGCCATTGGAAAATATAGATAAGGTGATCCATTGTCTCCTTTGCTCTTCGTCATTGTCATGGATACAATGGGTAAAATGTTGGATAAGGCTGTCAATGAAGGCTGTATATTAGGCTTTAGGGTGGGCAATCTAGAAGGAAGTTCTTTAGTAAAGTCTCATCTCTTTGCTAACAATACTTTGATTTTCTATGACTCTGATGTTGATCAACTTTTGCTACTACGTATGGTGCTCATCTGGTTAAAGGCAGTTTCAGGTTTAAAAATTAATCGGGGCAAGTCTGAGTTGGTTCCTATGGCAGTGGTTCCGAACATTATGCTTTAGGTGGATGTGCTAGGATGCAAGTAGGGTGGGTCTTCCTTTGGGTGCTAATTTCAAAGAAAGGACATATGGAATCCAATTTTAGAGAAGGAGGAAAGGATATTTGCAAGATGGAAATGTTTATATTTATCTAAGGGAGGAAGAGTCACTTATATTAAGAGTGCTCTTTCGAGCCTGCCTACCTACCTTCTCTCTTTATTTCCTATTCCCGTAGATGTGGCTTATTGTATTGAAAAACTCTTAACGGAAATTTTTATGGGGTGGTATGGGGTAAGAGACTAAACCTCATCTAGTTAAATGGGCAAATGTTTGTACTCATCTTTCTCTGGGTGGTTTGGGTATTAGAAGATTGTTTACCCCATTATACTTCCCGTATTCTTGGGTGATTCATTTCCTGATTTACATAATTTTAGTACGTATGTAAAAAAAGACCATTCACTTTAAATGGCTCCTAAAAATTTCACAAAAATTACCTTATTTACTTTGAGAGAGAGGCAAGTAAACCATATGATCGCCAGTCCAAGCTGTCTGTACCAGCCCCAATGTCAACATGGTGTCATGCTGAGGTCAGTGGACAGATGCTGATGTCAGCACCCTCTATCATCCCAGGATCAATTTGATGGGTACTAGGGCTGGATCGGGGCACTCTGATGCCAAGTTGAGTTGTAGAATATGAAAATTAGGGTTAACAGAGAAAAAAAGGAGATTAGGGAGACAGAAAAGTAAGGTTTAGGGCATAGTTAGTCAAGCCCACACTTAGCATCTCTATATATTAAGAGGATTCAGAAAATTAGTTATTGCCCTTTTCACTTCCAAAAATACCCATAATTTAATTAATTTATCCTTATTCTTGAAAATAAGAAATGAGGTTAAAACTGTAAATAGACAAAAGTTAAAAGAAAAAAAAAAACTATTGGTTATTAACTTCCCACTACCCACATTCAAAAAAGAAAAGAAAATAACTACCCCTACCAAAAAAAAAGGAAAAACTATCCCATGTTTCTTTTTTAAACTTTTACATTATAATTTTTTTTTTTGGATGTATTACATTATCAATTTGGATTTGGATAAACATGCAAAAGCTTCTAATTAAAATAGGAATCCTATTCTCTTCAGGAAAAAAAATCCTATCTATTTTTTCAAATTGTGATGAAGGAAAAATTATGATACTAAACCCCAACAAAAAAAGAGAGCCTCATTGCACGCATAAAGCGGTGATGAGGCTAGTATATTTATATTAAAGCAATTTAGCAAGATTGCAAAAATATACTTTTAAGCAATATAAATAAAAAAGTGGATAGAGAAAGTAACAACAATAACTCAACAGGGCTGATCAAGATTAGCAATAGAACATTGCATGTGAGCCGCTAAACACTACTTAAAATGCTCAATATGATACAGTTCTGAAAAAGCCTCTAATAGAACCTGATCTCCACACCATAAGTCATGCCAAAATTTGAGAGTTAGTGCCCTTATCCACCTCAAATCTACAAAGGAAGGAGGTGCGTCTTGAGGTAGAGGTCATTGGCATGATGCCTTAATGTCGAAGACTAATTATACCGTGTTTAATTTGATTAGGAATTTGATAAGAATACCTCTGATGTGAGGATCCTTTAAGACTGGTTTATTTTATCCAGAAAACCCTTGTACATGATAAACTTGAATTATCTCATATATTCTACTTTAAGACATTTATAATGTTATGTCAAAAATTAAATAAAATTGGGATAAAAAATAGATAACAATAGTTCACATAAACTCAAATGAAAAAAATTAAATTAAGACGAAGGGTAATAAATTGGGGATTGTATAAGATAAGAAAAACTATATTTTTGTTAGTCAAATGGTACTAAATTGAGGGTATGATTGTCACTTATATTATAAATTTTCATAGCCTTTAGAATGTTTGGAGATTAGTGCCTCATTGTTTGATTTGGTGCATATGGCATGAAAGGAATGCTAGAAGCTTTGAGGGTAGTGAAAGATCTTTGCTAGAGATTAAGTCTTTTTTCTTGCACACTCTCTTTGATTGGAGTGTGGTCTTTTCTCATTTTTCTTGTCCTTCTTTTTCTATTTTTCTTGACCGTTGTACTTTTGTTTTATGATTTGTGCCCCCATAGTACATCCCCAATGTACTCGGTTTGGCACTTTTTCTATTATTAATAATATTCTTACGTTTTTAATAAAAAAAAAAAAGAATGTAGACACCCATCTTTTTTTGAGGGAATCCACTTTACCATAGAATTGAGGTTTGGTGGCAATTCATATGCTTGTGGACATCTGAATTCCCTTGAGCTACAGCCAAACAAGGGAAGGTTTAAAATATATTAGGTTCACGGGAATCTTGAAAGATGACATGAGGACTAGGAGTTGCAGTGTTTAGATAATTTCTCTGAGATGTTATTTTCCATCCAAATTAGTTTGTGTATGAAAGACAAGGTGATTTGGAAATTAAGAAAAATGGGTGTTTCAGTGTTTGCCTTGTATTATTAGGCTCTAAGAGGGAATTCTGTTTCCAAATTCCCTTGGCAGGCAATATGGAGGGTAAGGCTCCTTTGAGTGTGGCTTTCTATGTGTGGACAACTACTCAGTACTCACCATGGAAAATCTCTAGAAATGAGGTATGGTGGTTGTTAATTGATGTGCAATGTGAAATGGCATGCGGAGCATGTTGATCATTTGCTTTTGCATTCCCCAATAGTGAGGGTCATGGAATTTCATGTGTGGTTTTTGGAGTAAAGTTGGTAATGCTTGAAGCATTGATGGGAGAACTACAAAGCTGGGGTTGAAACCTATTTCACTCATAAAGAGGGTTTCAGATGTGGCAGATTTGGAAGGAGAGAAATCATAGAACTTTTGAAGGGCTAGAGTTAAATATTGAGAGGTTTAAGTCCCAATATGCAGGCACTCGTTTGTATTGTATGTCTTTGGATGGAGTCAACCTTGGGATATGTAATTCCATAGACACTTTGTACCCTTAAATGGACTGGACAATAAGGGTGATACAGCCAGTATTCTCCATTTGTTTCCATTCTTCAGTCTTAATACAATTGATTGTACTTATTACTCCCTCCATGCTATTTTGTTTGGCTTATTTAGAAAATCCAACTTGTTAAAGAAACATCATGTAATGCATTTGAGGATACTAATCCAAAAAAATAAAAATAAAACATTTGAGGATGAAATTTACTTAATTTTGAAAGTTGAGGGACTAAATTGGCACAATTAATAGTTGATGGACTAAATTGACATAATTAATAGTTCAAGGACCAAATTGAACATTAATACTCTGTTGTTGGACGACCAGATTAGTACTTTAACCAAAAAAACCATAAATGTGAAGATAAATATTTGCAATTACTCATAGCCATCATGTCATCAAGGATATATATATATATATATGTGTGTGTGTTTTTTTTAAACTTAAGATTAGGGTTTTTCATTTCGTTCTAGATGTAGTTAGAGCAACTATAAGGTAGCAAATACATATTTTGTATATTTAAAAGTTTTTTTTTTTTGTCAGTTCGACAGTGAGGAGTCTCTAATTGGGATACCTTTACCAGAACGTTGGGTGGTAAGACAACTGTGAAAATTTGTTTTCTGTTTTGCCAATTCAGTATATCTCCTTTAGTTACCATTTTTCTTTCTCCTAATTCCAGGTCTCAAAACTTCATTTGCTTATTGACATGACCACCGCAAGTTATGATAAATTTTTCTTTGGAGATGTTGGAAGAGAAACATATGATTTCTTTTGGGGTGATTTTGCTGATTGGTAAGTCATATAATAATAATGAAGATTTTATCAGAAAATAAATCTTTATATTTTATCCATATTCAATTATATGTTAGAGAATAGTCACTTAGGGCCTGTTTGGATTGAGCATCATCCATAAGTCATAACTCAAACTCAGTTCCCATAACTCATATCACTCTCTCTATTTTTTCACTCACTCAAATTAAAACTTGTTTAGTTTCATTCTCGGTCCCTATAACTCAAAATATTAGAAAAAGCGGTGGGACCCATTTACTGTGCTGGGTCAGAACAATCCCTTCTCTATCTTCCTTCTCTTTCATTTTTTTCATTTCACGCCTCCTTCCTCACTTTCACATGTTTCACTTCGAGCTATCACTCACCATTGTTTATGGCTTTCAGAGAGAGACAGAGGGGTGGCATGGCATAACTTTTCTTGCATTATGCTAAGAGCCTAAGATAATAATTCAGCAATCAACCACCCACCATTGCTTCTGTGGCCTGGAGCTGGAAATAAAAATTTGAAAAGATAAAAGATTTTGCGATAGATTTGTACCAAACAACATGCATGGTGATCAAATTAACAATGTATTCCATATTCCCATTGACTCTAGACTTGATGGCTACAAAATTTATTCCTATTAAAGCACAACACAAGCTGAAGATAGCTGGCCACACCATAACAGCATCAACGGTGTGTAGATGAGAGAGGGACTGTGTCCTTTGGTCAGACTCAAAATTGGCAGAACAGACCGCCAGTGACAGATCGTGTCCATTCGATCAGCTCGTGTCTTCAGCTGGACAGGTCCTCTTCGGCTGGACAGCTTCTCAACTTCGGATGCACCAGATTCTTCAGGGGAAGAAAAGTGAGGAGGAAGAGAGATGGTGAAAGAGTGTGGGTGTGTGGTGCTGTGAGAGTGAGAGAAGAACAGATGAGAGTGTGCCACAGAAAAGAAAAAGAAATGAAACAAAGAAAAATGAACCCAGCCCCAACAGTCTCAATTAATATGACATGACAACACATTGTTGTGCAACCCACCAATGCAACAATCTTGCCATTGAAACTCAAATCCAATAACTGGAAAACAGCAAAATCTTGTTTCCTGTTTTCGTCACTCAAACTCAAATTTTTGAGTTTTGAGTGATGAGAACAAAACTCAAGAATCTGTCCAAACATGCATTTTCTCAGTGGCTCCCACACTTTTTGAGTTTTGAGTGATGAGAACAAAACTCAAGAATCTGTCCAAACATGCATTTTCTCAGTGGCTCCCACACTTTTTAAGTTTTGGGTGATGAAAACTGAGTTATATAACTCGGTTTTTGCTTATCCAAACACCCTGTTACTGGTTAGACACAAACCTAAGGTTTCTCCATAGATGTCTGGTACGGTTGGAAAGTGAGTAGCTATCCTAAGATACATAAAAGAATGATGTACATTTCCTTGATGTACTGGCCAAGTCCAATTAGTTGAAACTGAGTAGCTATCCTTAGTTACATAAAAGAATGATGTACATTTCCTTGATCGACTGGCCAAGTCCAATTAGTTGAAAAAACCATATACAAAGTATGAAAAAAATTATCAATTATATGGTTTCAGTTTCTTTATTAGGCTTTTTATGAAAATACCACTTTGGTCCCTACAATTTTTTTTTTTTTTTTTTTTGATATGTAAGAAAGAACTGTATAAATAAAGCTATTTTATGCAAAGGGGCACAAAATAATCTAGGAGTACAAAGAAAGAAAGGAAAGAGCAAAAAAGAAAACTTAAATACAAGAGAGAAGAGAACAAATAAACAAAGGGAGGGATTCACTAGATGTAATTTCCGAAGCCTAAGACCAATCAAACAAAGAACCACTGAAAGAAGCAAGCAACTGGCCATCCGAACTATCCATATTCTCAAACATCCGCCTATTACTCTCCTTCCATATACACTACATCAAACACAACGGAACTAAATTCCAAATATGTGAAAGAGTGCTTTCCCAACCAATTCTACCAAACAAAAAGAAGATCTAGTACCGATTTTGGTAAGACCCATATAATGCCAAAGGATAGAAAAATAAAACACCACAACCGATAAGCCTTTTCACAAAGAAGCAATAAATGTTCTACTGTCTCCCCACAACAACGACGCATTACAGGCCAATAAACAAAATCAAAAACCCTAAGTCTCAAATTGTAACCCGTAAGTATCTTATCCCAAGTGCAGCCCAAAAAAAAAAAAAAAAAAAGGAACTCGTTGAGGTTTCTTAACTTTCCAAATACCTTCCTAGGAAAGACGATGGGAATAAGACCTTGGAATTCATTATAAAACGAACGGATGTCAAATTCCCATTCTTCTTCAACTTCCATTTCATGCGATCCTCATTTTTAGTTGAATGGGTGTTGGATTCCAAAATACAAAGAAAATCCAACACTAAGTCCAACTCCCAATCATTTAGATCCTAAGTAAAACTTACATCCCAGCTCCTCTCCCCCATTCCCTACCTCTACTAAGGAAAACTCTACATAAACCTCTCTATTAATTGCAATCTCATACAAAATTGGGAAAGTCAATTGAAGAGGTTTCTCCCCACACCAACAATCTTGCCAGAGTTTTACTCTATTTCCCACTCCAATCTCAAACCGAGTATGTTGGCTGAATGCCTCCCAACCCATTCAAATGGCTCTTCATAAACTGCAACCATGAACACCCCTACCCAATCTTGTCAGAGTCCCTAATAAGGCTTTAATAAAGGTTGTGAGTTTCCTTATCCCCAAGGCCCAGTGGCCATAGACACACACACTTTGCATCTTCTTGATCTTATTAGCCACATAAGTAGGAATGGTGAAGAGTGACATATAATAGGTAGGATGTGTCAATAACATACTCTTGAGCAATGTCAATCTACCATCTTTTGACAAATAAAGCTTCTTCCACCCTGTTGATTTCCTCTTAGTTTTCTCCAAAATAGGATTCCAAATAGAAGGGGACTTATGAGGAGCCCCTAAAGGCATGCCAATGTAAGAAATAGGCAAAGACCCAACCCTAGAACCCAAGATATCTGCCAAAGCATGCACATTATCAACCTCCCCTATTGGAACCATTTCACTCATATGCACATTTACCTTCTAGCCCATCACAATTTGAAAATAGAATAGCAACATTTGTATATGAAGAATCTGTTCCACATCTTCATCACAAAAAATGATCTTATCATCTGCGAACAAGAGATGTGAGACATATACCCCATCACCTTGCCTATCCTCAGCCTCGAAACCTCGAATTCAACTTGCCCCCTCTACTCTCTTCAACATCCTACTAAAAACCTCTATCATGATTTTAAAAAAAACATAGGAAATAGCAGATTCCCTTGTCTCAATCTCCTTGAACTTCCAAAAAAATCAGCTGGAGACCCATCTACCAAAGTAGAGAATTGAACGATGAAAATACAAGTACGAATCTATTTACACCGCTTCTCCCCAAAACCCATTCTCTTTAGCAAATTTTGGAATGCCTCCCAATTCATATGATCAAAAGCTTTCCCAATATCTAGCTTACAAATAAACCCTTGGAATCTTTCTCTTCACTTGGCTATCCACATATTCATTCGCAATAAGAACTAAGTCAAGTATTTGTCTTCCACCCACAAAGCCATTTTGGGACTAAGAAATTTGCTAAACTAGTACCCCTCCCAGACGATTTTCCAAAACCTTAGCCAAGATTTTATACACGCTCCCCACCAAACTAATAGGCCAAAAATCTCTAATATTTGATGTATCATTCTTTTTAGGAATAAGGGCAATGAAAGTAGCATTGAGAGATTTTTCAAACTTACCATATTGATAGAATTCCTTGAAAACAGTTAATACCTATTTCTCCACAACTATCCAACGATGGTGGAAAAGAGCCATAGAGAAGCCATCCAAACTTCCATATCTCTGACAACGTGAAGGATCTCCTCCTTCTCAAACTTCCTTTTGAGCCATCCCCCCCACCCCCCCCCAAAAAAAAAAAAAAAAGGGTAAAACTCCAAAACTGTCCTCAAAAGGTCTCTACTCCTTGTCTCTTGATATAATTTTTTTTTTTTTTTTTAATTGTTGGGAAATGTGTGTTGGGTTTGTTAACTTAACCCCAAACACATAAAATATTATTTTATATAAAAGAATGAGTACAATGATATTACTATTTTGCCCCTAACTTATACCATAACAAAAGCTATACTACCTAGGCAGCCACCTCAGATTCCTCCTCATATATCACCCCATCCCCTCTAAAACACCCAAATGATTATACCTTCTATGAGTTTGCCCTCTTGTTAAAAAACTTAGTATTATTTATCTTCTTCTTTGATACATAACATCCTCAATTTCTATCTCCATGATATTTCTATCTCAAACTTCCTTTTGAGCCATCCCTCACCACCCCCCCCCCCCCCCCCCCCCAATTTGATCAAACTCCAAACTGTCCTCAAAAGGTCTCTACTCCTTTGCCTCTTGATATAATTTTTTTTAAACTGTTGTCAGGAAACGTGTGTTGGGTTTGTTAACTTACCCTAACACATAAAATATTATTTATATATAACGAATGAGTACAATCATATTACAATTTTGCCCCTAACTTTATTCATAACAAAAACTATACTAGCTAGGCAGCCACCTCAGATTCCTCCTCATATATCACCCCATCCACCCTAAAATACCCAAATGATTATACCTTCTATTAGTTTTTCATCTTGTGATAAAACTTAGTATTATTATTTCCATTCTTGATACATAACATCCTCGATTTATATCTCCACAATATTTCTTCCAAGGTAAGAAAGTGTTCAACCAGGGACCGTACTTCAACCCTTTCATGCTTCTCCACATTTGTGAGTCCAAGCTCTCCTTCCATAGCATCTAATGTCTTCAAATCATCCAATAATTTTTTCTTCTTTCAAAGCCTTCAACTTTTGGCAAGCACAAAGCTAGGCATACCAAAAAAGGATGTCAATTCCCCAAGATTGAATTCTATGCATGAACCCATCCAACTTTAACCACATGTTTTCAAACCGGAAAGGGCTTTTTTTCCCTCAACATTATCCTGTCTCCAAAAGGATTGGATAATGGCCTGAAATGGGATGAGGTAAAGTTTGCTGAATCACATCCGGATAGTGTAAAGTGTTCCTCCCAATCATGAGAAACCAAAGCTCTATCTATACTAAACGTCAAAGGCTGGTCTGTGCCACTAGACCAAGCGAACCTCCCTCCTTCCAAAAGCAAATCAATCAAATTAAGATCCTCAATAAACTTTGAAAATTTTTCTATAGCTGGAGTCAGTCTTGAACCTCCCATCCACTCACTTAGAAAACATACAATGTTGAAGTCCCCAATGTAGCACCACGGTACACTTCAATATTGTTGAATACCGACAAACTCATCCCACATGTGACCTTCTCATTATCGTCATTTGGGCTGTATACCCCTAAGCAAGCCCACAGAAAACCATCCTCCACCCCTTGCCACCGAACTGACACAGAAAAAGTTCCCACCATGTCCTCCAATTTTTCCAAAACCCTTCTATCCCACATAATTAGGACTCCACCCTCTATCTGATCAGCATCCATAGCAACCAATCCAAATAAGGGCAACTCCACAAACTACAAACCATTTGTCTATCCATGCTAGCAATTTTAGTTTATTGTAAACAAACAACATCACTCCTCTACCCTTGTAACAAATTGTTATGATCCTAGTGTCTCACATTGGTTAAGTGTAAACTTAATAATGTGTTTATAAGCTCTTAGGCACCCTTCCTTTGCAAGCCGGTTTTCAATGGTGAGTTTTACCCATGGGTTTGTAACATTTGGTATCAGAGCCAACCATCACCCCGATTAATCAGGTGTAGCTCATTAAGTATGGGATTAAATGAGTTGTGGCTTTGTGGTCAGATCCTGAAAGGGGCGACCTAGAGGTTGGATTAAAATTACTGATAGTTGAATAGAGCCACCAAAAAGAGAAAGGGCTACCAATGGGTCAATGTCACTAGAGTGAGCCGTCGTGGACATCGGCTGTGGAGCGTGGTGGTATGTTATGATCCTAGTGTCCCGTGTAGGTTAAGCGTAAACTTAACCATGTGTTTATAAGCTCTTGAGCTACCAACGGGTCAGTGTCGCTAGAGTGAGCCTCTGTGGACGTCGACTGCGAAGCGTGGTGGTATGTTATGATCCTAGTGTCCCACGTAGGTTAAATGTAATTAATCATGTGTTTATAAGCACGGGGCAAATCCGAAAAGACAAGTGAAAAATGGGAAAACAAAACCCCTTTTTGCAAGCCAGCAAGCATTGAAAGCCACAGGAACATTCACGAGAAAAGCTGCATCAAGCAAGGAAAATTCAGCCTAAAAAAAAAACAGAAAAACCTTTAGCGAATCCAAAAGAGAACTGCCGAAAGGTAAAACCAATACGACCAAAGCAAAGAAGCTCGGAAACCGGAACAACAACTACGAAGACGCTTGGCTATTCAACAACCAGCCCAAACAGACAAAGAAGCACCCAACCCAGACCAAAAAAAACCAAAAAAAAACAATTACCATGGCGAGAAACAATAAAACGCTAAAAGAACTACAATAAAACATACTTCATATTAACAAACAACCAAACGACAAACAGACAACCTTATCTTATGATACCAAAAACTGTCCCACAAAACACAAAGTAAAATGGTAACACTACAAATCAAGCCAGATTTAAGAAAACATAACTTGGCCCAGCTCCATGCACCCACCACCAATTCCACAGGCTGCCACTCGCACATCCAACAAAGCTCTTGGAGCAAAAAGACTCACCTAAATCACGCTCATCCCCAGTCTTGCCCACTTCAATCCATCAGAAGCCATTCAAAACACAAGAATACCAAATGCCANCCCCCAAGATTGAATTCTATGCATGAATCCATCCAACTTTAACCACATGTTTTCAAACCGGAAAGGGCTTTTTTTCCCTCAACATTATCCTGTCTCCAAAAGGATTGGATAATGGCCTGAAATGGGATGAGGTAAAGTTTGCTGAATCACATCCGGATAGTGTAAAGTGTTCCTCCCAATCATGAGAAACCAAAGCTCTATCTATACTAAACGTCAAAGGCTGGTCTGTGCCACTAGACCAAGCGAACCTCCCTCCTTCCAAAAGCAAATCAATCAAATTAAGATCCTCAATAAACTTTGAAAATTTTTCTATAGCTGGAGTCAGTCTTGAACCTCCCATCCACTCACTTAGAAAACATACAATGTTGAAGTCCCCAATGTAGCACCACGGTACACTTCAATATTGTTGAATACCGACAAACTCATCCCACATGTGACCTTCTCATTATCGTCATTTGGGCTGTATACCCCTAAGCAAGCCCACAGAAAACCATCCTCCACCCCTTGCCACCGAACTGACACAGAAAAAGTTCCCACCATGTCCTCCAATTTTTCCAAAACCCTTCTATCCCACATAATTAGGACTCCACCCTCTATCTGATCAGCATCCATAGCAACCAATCCAAATAAGGGCAACTCCACAAACTACAAACCATTTGTCTATCCATGCTAGCAATTTTAGTTTATTGTAAACAAACAACATCACTCCTCTACCCTTGTAACAAATTGTTATGATCCTAGTGTCTCACATTGGTTAAGTGTAAACTTAATAATGTGTTTATAAGCTCTTAGGCACCCTTCCTTTGCAAGCCGGTTTTCAATGGTGAGTTTTACCCATGGGTTTGTAACATTTGGTATCAGAGCCAACCATCACCCCGATTAATCAGGTGTAGCTCATTAAGTATGGGATTAAATGAGTTGTGGCTTTGTGGTCAGATCCTGAAAGGGGCGACCTAGAGGTTGGATTAAAATTACTGATAGTTGAATAGAGCCACCAAAAAGAGAAAGGGCTACCAATGGGTCAATGTCACTAGAGTGAGCCGTCGTGGACATCGGCTGTGGAGCGTGGTGGTATGTTATGATCCTAGTGTCCCGTGTAGGTTAAGCGTAAACTTAACCATGTGTTTATAAGCTCTTGAGCTACCAACGGGTCAGTGTCGCTAGAGTGAGCCTCTGTGGACGTCGACTGCGAAGCGTGGTGGTATGTTATGATCCTAGTGTCCCACGTAGGTTAAATGTAAACTTAATCATGTGTTTATAAGCTCTTGGGCACCCTCCTTTTGCAAGCCAGTTTTCAAGGTTGAATTCTACCCATGGGTTTGTAACACAAATTTCTTACTATGATGCTTTTCCAAGGGTCATTCAAACCTATAACATTCAACGAGATCATTTTTAGCTTCATCTAAGCACAAAAAACCCTTAGCCTAAGGTCTACACAGCCAACTCCTTATCTCGTTCTTAGATTTGGCTGTTTTGTTACCTCCAGTAGCTTTGCTATTCAACAAATTGGCAGCCTCCATTTCTTGTACAAAGCAATACACATCTTCTCGTATCAATTTAAAGGAAGACCAACCAATTTACTGAATGGACGAATTCTATATTTCACCAGCCTGAAATGTCACTATCATCAAAACACAATACCTGACTGACGTTATCCAGTTCCATTGACAAATCTGAGCCCATGGCACAAACAGTAGGGACAATTGTCATTAAAGGATTACAATCAAAAGGGTTGTCACCCACACGAGAACCCAACTCTAGAAAATCAACCTCTCCCTCCACCAAAACACTCTCCCAACAAAACCAGTCATCCTAAGAAGGTATCACCATGATGCAAGGCCGATCCAACTCACAAACAGGACTTGGCCCTAGCCATACAACATCCACCACCTCACACAGTCTTGCCCCACTCGCACATCCAATCAAAGCCATCTTGGAGCAAAAAGACTCCACCTAAATGCCACGGTCTCATCCCCACCCTTATCGACCAAGGCCACAGACCCAGTACTCAACAAACCCAGAAAAATATCAGATAAGTGTCTAACAGATCGCGACAAAGGTTGAAAAGACAATGACCACCAAATTGCCAAGACTAGCCCACGTTGGTAGCATCAATTTGGTCCCTACATTTTGGTAGTAGTCAATTTAGTCCCTATTATTTTTCAACTTGCAGTCAATTTGGTCCAAAATGCTTACATGGCAAACAAATTTCACAATTGGACATTTAATTTTTAAAAATAATTACGATGCTGATGTATGTAAATTTTATTGGGCTTATCAATGCTTAGGTGAAAAAAAAAAAAAAAAATTCACATCAGACAAATAAAATAAAATAAAAATTAAAAGGTTGAATTTAAGGAATAATTTTAATTAAATAAAATTCCAAGCTTTTCTTGCACTTTCTTGGCATCCAAACACCACCCCAGATAGACAATTTGAGAGGGAAGATACATAATTTTCCATCCAATTCAAAGAATCAAAAGACCTTGCACAAAAAAGAATTCCAAACCCTCCTAAAAAGCACAAATCCAAACCAGATCTGATTCATCAGTGGATAGCGCATCAGATCCGGATAAAGTGCAATACAATGGTTTTGCCAGAAGATTGCTGTAGTTCCTTTACGGATCTGTGATATTCCTAATGAGCTTCGTGAATTCAAGCTTGAGCTTTCGCGCGTGTAGTTCGCATATGTCAGAGCCAGATATTGACAATTCTCTTCCTGCTTTCAGATCTGATCCAATTGAGGCTTGAGAGGATCTGACTTCAGTGCTAATGCTGTTCTTCTTGTAGTGACAATTTTACACGAACCAGACTTGAATCCCTGATTCACACAAATCCACCCAAAAAACAATACTTAATTAACAATTTTTTCATACATTTTTGGTAAAATTCAAAATTAAAAACAAGTTTGTTTCCCAAGAAAATCAATAAATATAATTTTTGTTCTGTTTACATTACCGATCCGGAAATGAAAGCCTAGTTTCAGCAATGAAACTCATTCACTTCAATTAAAACAGTATAAAGGTGGTGGAGGTGGGAAGCGTGGGAGTGAGAATTGAAGATTTGTTTTGTGTGTAACTGTGTAAGGTCTTTTAATTCTTTGAATTGGTAGTGTGTATCTGGGTTGCACTTTGGTTCCGAAGGAAGTTCATTAAAAGCTTGAAATTTTATTAAATTAATTTAATTTCTTAAATTCAGCCTTTTATTTTATTTTTCTGATGTGTATTTTTTTGCCACCTAAGCACTGATGTGGCCAATTTAGACACATCTTATTTAATATTTTAATATAAGATGTGCCAATTGTGTAATCTGTTTGCCACATGAACATTTTCCGTTAGTGAGTTAATGGTAAGGGCCAAATTGATTGCTACCAAAATGTAGGAATCAAATTGACTGACCCCAAAATGTAGGACCAAAATAGTATTTTCGTCTTAGTTTTTCAAACTAAATTTTATGACAAGAAATATAAAAACATTTCTGGTGGTCAGGATGATGGTTGCTAAGGGACCATTATGTTTTTGTGGGTTGGTATAAGCCTAGTATCGTGAAGTGATCATAAAATTTCTGATAAAAGCCTGTTGTGTGTTGTATTGCATGACTGGCTTTTTGAACTTTCTTTTTAGCCACAGTTCACTTCTGCATTTTGTCAGGTATATTGAGGCAAGTAAAGCTCGCCTTTATAACTCCAGGGGTCATTCAGATTCATCAGTAGCACAGGCAGTCCTGTTGTATGTCTTTGAGAACATACTAAAATTGTTGCATCCGTTCATGCCTTTCGTAACTGAGGAATTATGGCAGGTAAATGTTTTCTCTAATATTTCAACACTTGTGTTGAATTTAACTTAGCAGGCTATAAGAGTTTTAGTTGCTCTTTAGTGTTTTCTTCCATTTAAATGTTATGTTTGGATAGATATCTGTTGAGGTTTGTTTGAACTCAGGTATGGTGTTGGGTATGATTTCAGCATTGGAATGGGTATGTGTAGATGTGTCTGGCCCGTGTGGTGCCTACAAATATAGGATGCAGGGACTGCTGAAAACAGGATTGAAAATTTCCATTTGGGTTTGGAGAAAAATAAGAAAAAATAAATAAATAAATACTACAGCCCAGTTATTTTGACTTTTCAAATGTCCAAACTGCAACTTTAGCGCCTTTTTTTTTGTCTTTTTCTCGGGTTGTTTTGTAAACCCATATATCCAAATTAATAATTCTAGTGCGTATGACAGGCCCAAATATTGTGATTAGTGACTAGAGTCCCTATGGAGACCCAGGAGGAGAGAAAAAAAAAAAAGGAAAAAAAAAAAAACCCGGGGGGGGGGGGGGGGGGTGGGGAAGTGTACCAAGGCAAATAGTGCCATGTAGTACCAATTGTATTATCAAGATGGTCTTTAAAGAATTCTAGAAATGAATAAGAAAAAAGAAACAAATAGGTAACGTAGACGAAAAGTATGAAGAAGAAGAAATGAACTAAACTATATAGCAACAAATATATGATGATAGTTTTGTGGATTTTTTTTTTATCTCTTCTATAAACAGGCACTCCCTCAAAGGAAAGAAGCTCTTATGGTGTCTCATTGGCCACAGACATCACTTCCAAGACATGCCAACTCAATTAAAAAGTTCGAAAATTTTCAAGCTTTAGTGAGTATATCCATTCTTGTTTCTCCCTCAAAACCTAACAAGCAACCTGCTTTTTTAAAATGTCAAGTGCTTTCATTCAATTTTTGTTCATTATGGTGTTTAGACTAGAGCAATCCGGAATGCTCGTGCTGAATATTCTGTTGAGCCAGGGAAGCGTATATCTGCATCCATTGTTGCAAGTGAAGAAGTCATCCAATATATATCTGTAAGTGCTGTCCATTTGTCTAGCCATGGTCCTGCATGATAAAATGTTGCGGTCCTAGATCTGCATAATATTTTTTATCATAGATGATTGTTGGGAAGAGATTGGACCTTATATATATATATATATATACACAGACACACACACACATGCACATAAGTTTTGGCTCTATGGGGAAGGGAATGGGATTGAGAGTTGGAGTCTGGATAATTTCTTGGATGTGTTTTATTCTAATTTCCCTCGTAGATGAGGAGATCATATAGTGTAGAAACCAGTAAAGGCCATAAAGTTTGAAGTTCACAGTTCACTCTTATTATGAAGCTTTGAGGGGTGCCATAGGGGTCAGCTTTCCTTGGAGAAGTGTCTTGGATGCTAAGGTGCCTAGAAATGTTGCTTTCTTCGCATGGACAGATTTAGACTCAATTTTGACAGTGGGTGGTCTTTGTTAATGTAATATGTTTATTGTTGATTAGTGTCGTATGTGCAAGAAAAGTGGGGAATCAATGGAAGTTACTCCATCGTTTGATGGCTATATATATTTGGTGTTTCCTGCGGATGCTATTTGGAGTTTTGTTGAGGATGATGGTTCAAATGCTAAGCTCTTGGAGAGGAAGTTCTTAGCTAGTAAGCACTTGCACGGCTATGGGTGCGGATACAGTATGGTGATGCGGCAATTTTTGAAAAAATAGGATATGGGTACGGTGGGGATATTTATGTTAATTAATTATTAAATATATTTTTATTTTTATTTTCTATATATTGCTAAGCATTTTTTTTTCATATAATGGTAAACATATATCAACTTAAGAGCAATAATAGATAATAAAGTGAATAACCATTACATGATATTCTAAAATTAGAATACAAGATTAAAAGTTTGAAACTAAAAATAAATAAAAGATAAGTGTTCAAGACAATCAAACTTCATTATCTTCAACATGAATAGCTTCACTACAAACTTCACTTTCACTAATAGCAACACTACCAGTAGCATTCCCAATAAGATTGGCCTCCAACTCTAGCTCATCAAGTGTAAGGGTAGCAATCTCAAGAATTCCAACCCCTCCATTTATGTCATTCTCATTCCAAGTATCTCTTGCAATATTTCACATCTTTGTTGCTACAAGGGCATACTCCTCACGGCGCCTTGACAAAATTCAAAGATTAGACTGCACAAATACCAAATCCTCAGCATGTGCAGGAGCCTTTTTTTTTTTTTTCCTTGTTAAAGAATGAATGAATTTGTATGTGCTCCACTTCCTCTCAGCACATGAGGATGAACGAGGTTGTCCAAGAAGTTTAAAGGCAAGGGTTTGAAGCCTTGGTAATCTTCCCATGGTATTACCATCAAACCAAGGGATCTAAGAGCCACCTATCTTCAAGGTATCTGGTGAAGGAAACCTCCCCACTAAAAATGTACCAAACTCAACTTTCAACACTGTTAATTCATACTCATGTTCAAAGTATCACTCAAACACTTGCTCCTTTTTAAAAAAATTTCATGATCTTAATGTGGAGGGAGATTCTTTGGATTCTCTGAAAGCCATTCGACAGAATAATACCCAGTTAAAAATAAAAAAACAAAAATGGAAGATGAAGCAATCCTTTTACTAGAAGAGTGAATTAAGGAAATTTAAAAAATGAAAGTACTTACTTAGGAATTAAGGAATGAGCTAGGCAAAGTAGTGGTGTACAATATCAATCAATGAGCATATCATACACCACAGTAAAAAAATGAGCAATACTAATGTTCTTGCAAGCCTTCATGCTGACACCTTTTCTATCATTGAATCTCACATTTCATACACAAGATGAAGACAAGGTTTATTTGTGTCAGCTGCTCAAAGCATATTATAAATAGTAGATAGGTGTTGTGAATTCAATGATATAATCAACAACATCCCACCATAATGTAGGGATTCTAAGGGGGCTGCTGTTTAGGCTTAGAATTGATTAAGGGAAATGAGAGTTGCTTAGAACAGTGAACAAGGTGTGACAAAACCTTCTTAAGAGAAATCCATATCTTGAAAATAGCACTAGGCTAATCTACGTAATTGCATTCAAAACTAATCACAAAGGAACTACAATGTGGTACTTATACTAGTTGTTTGGTATTGGAGCCTTCTAGATGCTTGACAAGTGTCTAAATCCTAACGGCTAATGCTTAAGCAATCATCTAACTAACTAACTAACTATTTACAAGAGGATTAGGAAGCAACAACTTGAAATGCCCTGCATCAGGACTCTCTCGCTTAAGAAGCACTTGACCTGAAGTGCTCTTGGTTGCCACAAGATTTGTATGAATTTTTAGCCTTCTAGGATGATGAAGTTGCATTGTGTAATGAGTTTTCTACTGTTTGCAGCACACCAAAGGCTGCTGCTTCTGCACAGCGAAGTCCCACACAACTGAACCAACCTTCATCTTGACCATTGGCTTGGGGTTTACTTTCCTCTTCTTTGGTTGCAAATAGTAGGGGTGTACCATCTTGTACATAATGTGTGCGCTACACCTTCTACCATGGGTAGTTTTCCTATCATGTTGACATGGCCTTCCACTTGCAAGAGATGACAAACATTCATGGTCTTCTTATAATAAAGAACACAATCTTGAAAGCTATTGATTGATAAGAACCCTCTTGAAACTCTAACTTCACCTCCTTCCTCTATATTAGCATCTACTTCTTCTTCCACAAATGGATCATACACTAGTTCTTGAATGCATTCCTTCACTTTATTTCTTTCAATCGGCAATATGCAATCCCTTCCACCATCAAGGATTTTCCTTCCGACTGCATGGCTGACTTCCACTTATTAGGGGCTTCATAGACTTGTCCTCCACAATTGTAACACTTGAAATTCCATTGCTTGTGCCATGCTTGCATGCAATAGCTGCCTTTGACAGACCAGGAACTGCATTGACAATAAAACACTTTGCTGCATTTTCCTTGTCCTTCTTGGTCTGCCAATAATCATTCTTGGTTGGCCAATATTGCTGCCAAGGACTTGCACTTGCTGGTACTTGGTTTCTTGAGGCTTCCTATGCAAATTTTGGAAGATGGTTTGCATATAGTTGAAAGGCAGGAATTGCTCTTGTAATTGTCTCTTCATTTTGAACCATTCTTGCACCTTTCCTTTTCTCATTCTCACTCTTTGGACCTGCAATTGCCTCCACCAAACAAATGCCCTGCCCTTGAGTTTATTTGCTACCAATTTCACCTTCTTGTAGTAAGGTACCTCATGGAAATCAAAGATTGTTTTCACTTGGTTAATCCAGTCCACAAAATCTTCGTGATTAAAGCTACCATAGAACTCAGATAACTCAATCTTGAAGTTGGATTCCCACTTTTGCTCATGATCCCCTGGTTGCAGAACAGGAATTTGCCTTCCGTGTCATATCCTTGGGCTGTGGGCAAAAGGATCCTCATAGCTTTCTTCATTTGATGCCTCGCTTCCATGATATCACAGTTGTTTGGCTGCTGTATTTCATCTCTTCGAACCTACTCAGTCAAGGCATGGATTTGCCTCCTCAACGCTTCCACTTCATATTCTAAGGCAAAGTGCTGCTCCAAAACTTCTGGATCATTGGCTGCATGAGTCTCCAAGGCTGCCTCTGGAACCACTACTTTCATCCCTTTGTCCTTCCTTTCTCCTTCTCAAACACCGTCGTTCACTACCAATTGGCTCTGATACCAATTTAATGCAGGGATTCTAAGGGGACTGCTGTTTAGGCTTAGAATTGATTAAGGGAAATGAGAGTTGCTTAGAACGGTGAACAAGGTGTGACAAAACCTTCTTAAGAAAAATCCATCTCTTGAAAATAGCACTAGGCTAATCTATGTAATTGCATTCAAACTAATCACAAAGTAACTACAATGTGGTACTTATACTAGTTGTTTGGCATTGGAGCCTTCTAGATGCTTGACAAGTGTCTAAATCCTAACGGCTAATGCTTAAGCAATCGTCTAACTAACTAACTAACTAACTATTTACAAGAGGATTAGAATGCAACAACTTGAAATGCCCTACATCACACCATGGATCACTTAAAATCAATTCTTTTACTTTTTGAGTTTTTCCAACATCGTCCTCCTTATAAGAAAGACCATTGGTCACTAATAACCATGGTTTGAAGGCATCTTTTTATCAACTTCAACCTTTCAAGCACAACAATATCCAAAGCAAATCTAGTCTCAACAACAGAAAGTAGTTTTAAAGGACAAAACTCATTAAACATTGCCAACCTCATTGAATGGTTCATGATAAAAACACATATGAAGAATGCATCATTAGCAATACATGTAATCCAATTCATTCCTCATATGTAACTTCATTTATTTCAGTTTTTTTTTGCTGCACAAATATTCTTCAAAGCTAGATTAAGAGTGTGGACAGCACATGGTGTCCAAAATATCTAGGTGAACTCACCTTCAATAAGAGATCCAGCAACTTTCATCACATTAGCATTATCAATGATGACTTGAACAACTTTTTCATGTTCAATCTCTTTTATAACATCCTTCAATAACCCAACAGTATAATGCTTGCCTTTGTACTCACTTGACCCATCAATTGCCTTTATAAAAATTGGACTCCCATTTGATGTAGCCATAAAATTAATAAGAGGCCTCCTCAGTGGGTCTATCCACCCATCAAAAACTAAACTTACAGCATTCACAATCCAAGTGTCCCTAATTGGTTTCAAAAGTCTTTCACCATTAGCTCTTTCTTTCTAATAAAGTGTTGTTCTTAATGCAATGTACCCAAGAGGAACATAACCTGGTATGTTATGGGTAGCTGCATATGCTTAGGGATTACAATAATTTGGGTTCCTTGCAAAGTGAAATGGAAGCCCACTGGTATAGAACATCCTAGCTATTGTCCAATTCAGGTCTAGCAACATTCTGGAATACTTTCTCCAAAGGAGATTTCGCATTCACCTTCTTCTTCTTACCATCCTACATTGCATCTGAAAACTACTACCACTCCCTTCCCATTCCCAATATGAGGGAAGAGGCCCATGGAGGCGGGGGGTAAGGGAATTTGACGTTTTTTTATCATTCTCTATCCTAATTTTCTCAACCACATCTTGCAATTTTTGCATTAAATTTATGCTCTAGTGTCACTTTTGAACACTCTAATACCATGACCAATAATTTAAACAAATGAGCCTTGACCCTAGAATAGGATCTTGTGAACACCATACCACAATAGTTGCACTTAAAAGATGTGTTTCCACTTGTTCCAGAACCACTAGCTTTTTCCAATTTAGTAACATATTTCCAGAGATGAGCTTCATTCGAACATAATGAGCTAGTAGCCTCCATTAAAAATTAAGTTTAACCTACAAATATTTTGAAAATTTTATAATAACTAAATAAGCAATCAACATAATTTTTTTTCAATTAAGTAATCAACTGAACAATTCAACCTTCAAGCAAGGAAATAACCTAGGAAAGCAACTCATATGAACTCAAGCAAGGAAAATAGAGGGAGATTGAGCGAAAGTGAGAGTGAGCCAAAGAGAGAGATTGATTGAGCAATAGAAAGAGAGAAAGAGAAAGCGACAGAAAACATACCTTCGGCCACTGGCCTTTGCTTTCACCGAGGTACTTCACTGCATTTGTCGATGGACTTTGCTGCTTTTGTCGTAGGACAGAGACCAAGAGTGAAGTGAGAGAAGGAGAGGAATTGGGAGAGAGATTTGAGATTTGAGATTTAGGTTTAGCATTTTAGGTTTTGAACTTTTGTTTTGAAGTTCTGCCCCGCAAACGCACTGTTTCAGGCTTTTTTTTTTTTTTTTTTTTTTTTTTTTTTTTTTTTTTCGTCTGTGACACACATGCAGCCGTGTCCCAGCTGCACGCCGTGTTGCGTTCATGTCCAACACGGTTACGGCAACCATTTAGCCATATCCGTGCTTTCAGATTCTTAGAGCCATAAAGATTCTAAAGCTTGGAATGCAGCTCCTTTGTGCGTCTTGTGGACTATTGGGCATGAGCGAAATAGTAGAAATTCTATTAGAATTGAATGGCCAATCTATAAGATCAAGCAATCTTTTTTATGATATTTTTTATAATTAGATGATAGTGTTAAAATTCATTCTTGTTTAGTTTTAAAATTCATAGACACTCTAAATGTGAAATTGTAATTCCTACAACTATTTTATTTATCATAAAAGAGGTCAGACCTTGATGCAAAAAGTGTCCATTCAAGCAATGTGGTGGGTTCAAGTTTTTGGAATGAGCCTCTCCAAAAATGGGGGGTGAGGCACCAACCATCTCTCCCAAATTCCATGGAACCCTTGTGCATGGGTATGATGACTATAAATGATTTTTGTGGGATCTTGGAGTCCAAGAGCAGAACATTCAGATATGGTTTTTAGTTACAAATGCTTGTCTGATCCTTGTGTGCTTTTTGTGAATGAGGAAAGGAAACAATTTACTGCATGAAGTAGTTGCTATTTGATTTGTCATATATAAACCTCCAGTCATCCTAATGTTCTCGAGATATGATTGAGTTAGGTTGATAACCTGGTAATCAATCTTTGGACACTGGGGGATTTGGATTATTGCAAAAGAAGTTCTATTTACCTTTCTCTTTGTAGCCTGACAAATCTTTTTACCATGTTCTTTCTGATTTATGTACTTTTTGAATTTGATCCATCTCCGTATTGTTGTCTTGGATCTGGTGTATGCTGGTCTCTTGTTGAAATAGAATTATGCTTCTGTCTGTTAGCCATGTGAGCCATCCAATTGACCCTGTTTGATAACCTGGTAGTCATTAGAGGTTACTTGGATCACAAGGCACTTGGTAGTGTGACTTTTCATTAGTCTTCCACAGATGTTCATTTACGTATGTATTTGTGTTATGCAGGAAGAAAAGGAGGTTTTAGCACTTCTCTCCCGGCTAGATGCACAAAATGTCCATTTTACAAATTCTCCTCCAGGCATGTTATCTTCCAAATATTGTTTTCCCCTTGGCCAAGAGCTGGATATGTACTTTATAAGTTTTTTGGCCCTTTTTCTAAGACAAAGTGCTAAACCATTTTTCCCAATGGATGGAATGTAATACCTCAGGGGATGCAGAACAATCAGTCCACTTAGTAGCTGGTGAAGGACTAGAGGCGTATCTCCCTCTTGCTGATATGATTGACATCTCTGCTGAAGTTGAACGTCTTTCTAGGCGCCTTTCAAAGATGCAGACTGAGTATGATAGACTTAAAGCACGCCTAAGTTCTCCTAACGTATGAACTTTTTTACTTATTGTTAATGCCCTTCACTTTTATATGCATCAGCTCAAAGTGCTAAACTAATAAAGGCACTAGAATTAAATTACCAGTGCAGTATGCTACTGCATGCACACCACAGAGCCATCATGCTTTTTCTTTCTTATCATCATTTCAAATTCCTATCTTTATTGAAGAGAAGAAATGAGAAAAGTCAAAAGCTTCCAAATTTAACAAAGCCTTATAATTTAACATCGTAATCAGACCTAGTGCTGTGTACCTGCCCATCAGTTTACCATGAAGAGAAGAACCATAAGAATTGAACTAACCACACATGGTCCGGAATCCAATTAACCTCTCAAGTGACATTGGATTCTTAGGATATTCTTTGGCTTGCCTTCTACTGATGTAGGACGAATTAAGGAATTTTTCTTTGTATTAGAGAGAGAAAATAAGGCTGTTTAGGGGCTTTGTGAACAGTTTCATGAACAGTAACTTTAGAAAGAAAGAAGAGAGGAGAAAGAACCAACAAAGGCCAATGTGCATATTGCTCAAAACACTCAGTTTTATTAATCAACTCATTCCACCTCCTTGAATACATTGAGCATAGTATATATAAAGACTCTTATACTAGCATTAAAAGGATTTCTATTATTGTAGGACTACTAATAAAGCCTAATAAATACTTAACTTGTACCCAAAGAAAATAAACCTAAGAAACTTAGAATGCCCTAGAAAATTCTAGATTAAAGCAACTTACCAAAATACCCTAATTCGTAGGTATTATGGAAATTACAGATTTTCACCTGATTATAAAATTGACCATAACTCATAAAATAAAACCCAAATTAAAAATGTTTTAACCCTAAAAGACTCATGCCTAGACCATCAAAATCCCATGACCTTCACTTTAACTGGACTTCACACGTGGACCTCATAAAATAATTTTTGAATAGGCAAATTTGCAAAGTAATGCAAAATTAATCTTCCATGGCTTCATCATCTCCCACTACTGTTAACTGCTCAGCTGTTCCTGGGAAGTGACAGACACAAGGGACTTGTCTGTTTCTTCTGCTGACTGCAAAGACATTCAAGGGTTTAAGACAACCACCTCACGATTATGAGCACTACTTTGGCTAACTGACCTTTCTGTATAATCTCTTCTGTTTTGGTGACCTTTTAAAGGTGTAGGTCACACCATATGGGGTGGTATGTGCTATACACTCTGAAAACTTGAAACATGTTGCTGAAGTTTGAAATAGGAATTAGGTTATGTAGATAATTTTTGGTAATTACCTTGGATCTAGAAGGACTTGATAAGCCTTCAGGTTATCTACAATGACTGAGAAAATTAAACACAGTGCTAAACTAGTACTGTACTACGGAAGGATACATAATGGAGGAGACTAATTCCACTTTGGGCTACTTTTAAGTTTTGGCTGGGTTTAACTATTTTAAGGTTAATCCATATACACCTAAAACATTGTTAGTTATTTTATTTTTTTGTGAGCAAGTTAAAAAAATCCTAGTTTGAAACAATTGGCATAGTGGGATGCACTGCTCGGTTTTCCATCTGGGTTATCTCTTTCACTATAAAAAGGGAGGAAACAAAGTGGCTGCCACCTAGTTAAATCACTTAAATTACTTAATGCATTCTGCATATTTTCTTGGCATCAGCTATTAGCTGGTGGGTCCACTTAGCCAAATTCTTTCTAGATTGAATGTTATATCTCTTATAGCCAATTCATTTATTGATGCTTTTCTGCTATTCTCCAAATTATAAATGGAGGACCCCTTTCCTTTCATTCCCCAGAAGTCTAAAAGGCTAATATTTTTTATTTTGCTTTTAATGAGCTAGGAATTGATCATTTTCCACTAGGACGTTATCACCCATTTTCAATATGTACTATGGAGAATGTTGCTATGCTATAGCAAGATGGAATATGGGGAATGAACCAATTTATATCACATTGACTCAGTTGTCATGGTGTTTTCCCCGTCATAATTATTGTGGTGTGTCTCTTACAATTTCTATCTTGCTCTCTACAGTTTGTGGAGAAAGCACCGGAGGATGTTGTCCATGGGGTCCAAGAAAAAGCAGCAGAAGCAGAAGAGAAAATAATTCTCACCAAAAACCGGCTAGCTCTTCTCAAATCAAGTGTTCTAGTCACAGAATAGGCTTCATTAGTGACCGAATTATGTCTTTTGAGCCTGAATCCTCTTGGCAGCATTGTCACTGGATATATCTCATTGCTTGTTCAAACTCTAGTTTCTATCTGTTCAAGATTGAGGATTAACACCCTCTTCATCATTTAAGCGTTTGGCAGCTACGGATGTGACAAGCTCCATACAAATATTAGAAAGTCTGCATTAATGAAAGCTTCTATACCTTGCTTCACATACGAGTTAAAACCAGTGGATAATTGGTTGTGATCGATGTCTACACATTCTTCGTTCCTGTAGTTCCAAAGTTGTGGCCATGGCCAGGTCAATGTACAGTTAATTCACTTCGCAACATTTTAATATACTAGTTGATAACTTGATATCCTGCGTGATGCATTTTCAAAAATTTTGTAAGAAATAATCGTATAGAGTTCATCAATACTCTTCTTGTTAGTCATGATTACATTACGAAGTTTGCTTAAATTCAACTAAACCCTTGTTCCAGCCATTTTTTTGATTCCAAAGCTCGGTATCATCTGTCATGTAGTGCTATATCATGAATTGTAAGAAGGGAAAGGAGAAAAATACATTTTCAATGTTTTAAGCATGCATAGACCTCAGCATCAAAGAAAAAAAGAACCACTGTCCACGTCAATATTTAATATTAAAAAAAAAAAAAAAGTACCCCTATAAAACTTTCAAATCTTCATAATACACAAAACATTTTATAAATTTACATAGTATGCACAAATTCAATAATTATAAAATTAAAGCCAAAGGGTAAGGGCTACATAAAGAATTAGATTTGAGCACATAGATTTGCAAGATATCAATTTTCAAATTTAAATTTGCATATGTTTCACAAATATTAGCAATTGTTATAATGAAACATTAAAATTTGGTTATTCCAGTTACACCCACATGAATGAAAGTTGGAAAGTAAGAAAATGACATTCTAATATTGGTGATGAGATGCTTTAGGGTCCGTTTGTTTTGGCTTCAAACAGTTTTCGGAAATTATTTTCCGGAAAATTGAATGTTTGGCTGTTCTTTCAAATTTGGTCAAACTGAAAACCATTTCCGGTTGACCGAAAATAATGCCAAAAACGGGTGAAATGGATTTTCGGACTTATTTTCACTTCAAATGAAATTTTCCGGAAAAGAGAGAAGAGAGCACGAAGAGAGACCCAGCAACCTTCGACCCAGCAACCTTCGACCCAGAGAGAGCACGAACCGGCGCTCCAAGCCCAGAGTCCATCGCCGACGACCTTCGACCCACGAACCCACCAGTCGCACCGCATCGGCGAGACCCAGCAAGTCGCACCGCGAGACCCACGAGTCGCACCGCGCCGGCGAGACCTAGCGAGTCGCACCGCGAGACCCACGAGTCGCACCGCGCCGACGAGACCAAGCGAGTCGCACCGCAACGATCCGATCGAACCCAGTGGCCGGCGAGACCAAGCGAGTCGCACCGCAACGATCCGATCGAACCCAGTGGCTTGACCGCAAGGATTGTTGCCGGAATTTGCGTTGTTGTTGCCGGAATTTGCGTTGTGGTGTTGTTGTTGTTGTTGTGTTGTTGATGTTGTTGTTGTTTTTTTTTTGGATGAACTGATTGTTGTTGTTGTTGTTGTTGTTGTTGTTGTTGTGTTGTGTTTTTGTTGCCAGAATTTGTTGTTGAATTGGGTTTGATGTTGAAATTTTTTGTAATAAAATTTGTTTGGATGCTGAGAAAATGTGAAAAAATTTTCGGAAAATAGCATTTTTAAAATACATCCAAACACATGAAAATATTTTCCACAACAATTTTCATAATTTAACCAAACACTTAAAAATATTTTCCTTTTCCGAAAAATAGCATTTCCGGAAAATACATATTTTCCGGAAAACGTTTTACACGAAACAAACACAGCCTTAGATTGTAACCTTTGTATAAATGATTGTAGCTATTCTTCCCAAAACAATAAAAATAAAAAGAAACCTTTTTTTTTTTTTTTTGAGGAAGGAAAAAAAAGAAAAAAAGAAAAAAAAGAAACCTGGTATGGCGTTTTGCTACCCTATTTTCTAGTAGGGGATTAAAAGGGAATTCGATTAACTAAACAAACAATGATTTATAAGCTGCAAGTATGGTCTCTACAAATTATGTGATAGGATAGTATCTTTTTCGCCCAGTTGCATAGCTTATCAAAACACCATTAAATATTGCTTATTCCAATTACACCCACATAAATGAAAGTTGGAAAGTATGAAAAATGTCATATTCTAATTGTGTGGGGCGTAAATGTGGCACCCGAGAGCCCAATGAACAAGAATTGGGCTTTGGATATGAGCCCTTTATTTTTAGAGATGGGAAAGGCAGACCAACGCATGGATTTATTGTCCTATGGTCTAACGCTAGGAAACATGAATCGGACAAAAATCAATGAAAGGATTTTGATGGGAAAAATTAGTCTTGTATTGATGTTTCCTCGGTTGACCGAGGAAGATGTTATACAGCTTTACAACACAAGTCCTAACAATTTTTTCCTTAGCCTCCTTTATCATTCATCAAGATCCCTATTAATGGGGTATTCCTTTCCTTTTATAGCTATCTGTCCTTGATCCTAACCCTCCAGCTATAGGGTAGCAATTTTCCCCAAACACTTGTCTCATCCCTCTGTTGGGGAAGTGTAGGGTGTACTACAAGCTGTCCAAGCCTTATCCGAGCATCACCTCCTTTGTAAATGTGACTATCCTAATTGATGCAATGCTTTTAATGCGGAGGTGATGGGTAGCTTCTTCATTAAACCTCATTCCCCCCTTTCTTAATCTCTCACTTGGGCGATTTACTGTGGCCCGAACCTCTTGGTAGTGGCCGAGATCCTCTCCCATTCCTTAGACTAGGGAGGAACTTGGTTTGGTTCCTTTTTCCCAACATTCTCTATCCCTGTTGGTCCCATATTCTCCTCAGTTACGGCCATTAGGTGCTCCATCCTTAGATATCTCTATAATGGGCCCAAATATTCCCCAGTTATGGCCCAACATTGGTGGACCCCCCCCCCCCCAACACACACACACACGCACACACTCTCTAATATTGGTTATTGAGATGCTCTAGATTGTAACCTTTGTAAATATGATTGCAGTTATTTTTCGAAAAAAAACACTAGTATGGTATTTTACTACACTATTTTTTAGCAAGGGATTAAAAAGGAATATGATCAGCTAAACAAACAATAATTTATAACTTGTAATTATAGTTTCTACAAATTATGTGATAGTAGGCTATGTAATCTATAATTTATTTATTTTCTTAGAGGGATAGCTTACCAATACTATATTAAAAATCAATTAGCATTCAAAGAAGGTGACAACTAAAGGGGGAATAACTAATAAGGATTTGGAAAATGAAAAAAAAAAAACTGTCTCATCAAACAGAACATTGTGGGCTATGTATATATGATTTGTTGAAGGATCAAGACATGTGTATCCTTTGTGATTAAGATCGTAGCCGAGAAAAATGCATCGCTAAGACCAAAAATCAATTTAATGATTATCGTAAGGACGAAGGTAAGGCTAACAAGCACATCCAAAAATTTCAAGAAAATTGTAATTTGGAGTTTTATTATAAAGAAGTTCAAGAAGGGGTTTGATATGTGTGATAGGAGAGGGGAGCCTATTAATCAGGTAAGTGGCTGTGAGAAAAGCTTCATCCCAATATTTTTGAGGAATAGAGACAGAGGAAAGAAGATGAATACCTGTTTCAACAATGTGACGGTGCTTTCACTCAACAAATCCATTTTGTTGATGTGTATGTGTGAGAAACCACGCCCTTAACCTAAAACTAAAACCTGTAGGTTTTGGCTATGTCTCATACGAATGGAGTAAAGTCGTATTATTGTCTCTCAAGAGATAGTGGAAAGGAACCTACTGTTGTTATTCTCTCACTTAGGTCAAGGGTTTTACCATGGATCCCCCACTTATTTAATTAGAAAAATAAGAAAACCAAATTAAAAAGTACATCATTTTAGTGATGAATTGAAAAAGATACATGCCTTTAATAATAACTATTAAATTATATGGTTTTGGTCCTAGTTACAATCTAAAACAAAATTACACCACTTTGATTCCTAATTACAATCTAAAAAAGAGAAAATTACAAGGACAAGCCTAATCCATTTTAGGTCTTTTCTTTTTTCTTTTTTCTTTTTTTTTTTAACTCAGGTTCATCATATTTTTTCTAAAAATTACCCTTCATTTTATTCATTTTTCATCCAAATAAAACGCCTTCACTTAAAAAAACAAAAAACACCCGTTACCTATTTATTTTTCCTTCACAATAATCATTTTTGCCCCTAAAATTTAGGCCTTTGCTTTTCCCTTTTCCATCTTACTAAAACACTACTAGTTTTTTTTTTTTTTAACACCTCTTAGCCACATACAATTACTACTCATTTAAAAAAGAATTACTTATCCTTATCTCAATCTTTTCTCTATATCAATTTTATTTATTATTGTGGAGGCCCCACTAAACTACTTTCAAATACACATTTAAAAAATAAATTATGGTTACTACATAAATTTATTTCATTCATAAATATATCATCACACTTGTAAAAATGTTGGCAATTGAATAATGTACCACCCTAAATTAGTATATAAGAAGAGTTTTACTCTTTAGACCAAAAAAAAAACGATAGATTTTTTTTAGCACAAAATAAAAATGAAAAAAGTGTAGGGCCATCCCGGGCAACTGTGAGCTCGACCCGCGTAAAATTTAATGGTTTTCTTATCACCTTTAAAATAGAAACAGGAGTAGTGCTACTGAGTTAAGTTGTAAGAGCATTCACAGCAGCACATCTATAATTTTAGCTATTTAGCACCAATAAAAGTTACTTTATCTATTTTACCTATACACATGCTGCAGCAGTGGATCTATTTTAGCTTTCAATACAATAAAATAATATAAACATCACAATAAAATATTATAACCAATACAATAAAATAATATATTCTACTCCTAAAAAAAACATCACAGCACCACCCACAACCACATCCACCTCTACCATCAGCCACAGCCACAGCTACAGCCACCACCACCAACAACAACACCACCATCGCCGCCACCACCACCACCACCACCAGTCCGTAACAGAAAAAAAAAAAAAAAAATCCCAAATCTCCAATCTTTTTCCTCAGCCATAGCCACAGCCACAACCACAACCACCACCACCACCACCACCACCAGTCCACAGCAAAAAAAAAAAAAAAAAACCCACCACGAGTACAAGCCCACTGCCCACAACAAATCGGAAAACACAAACTCAAACCCACATCGGCGCTAGGCATGAGATAACAGAGAGAGGGTGGAGCTCTGAGGTTCGGCCTTTGAGGTGAGAACGCAAGGAGTGGTCGGCGCTGGGCTGGGGCTTCGGTCGGCGCTGGGCTGAAACGAAATGTGAGGACTAAGTAGAGAGGAGCAACGGACTGAGTAGAGTGGCACGGTTTGATTAAAAGAAAAAAAAAAAAAAAAAAAAAAAAAAAAAAAGGAAGTTGTACCATACCGGAGTGAGCTTGACGATGGCGGCAGCGGCAACTTTGAGAGAGTGGAGCTTGAGAGGAATGAGAGATGAACGAGAGAGAGTGAGACTGAGAGTGAATGAACTGGATTTGATAAAATGAATAAAAAATAGAAACAAAGAGGTCCGGCCAAATAAAATATATATTTTTATTTTTTGCTTCAAGCTACAGTGCACATCTATATATAGATGTGCACTGTAGCAATTCATCTAAATTTTTTTGCTATTGCGCCACTGCTGCAGCATCATTTTAAGAATAGTAAAGTTAAAATATAGCATTATTCCTTTATACCACTACTGTTGCAAATGCTCTTAGCGTGGAAAAACTATATCCCTTTGCTGCTTTTCCACTAGCCACTCAATATCTTATACCTACTCCAGTGACTTACATACTCAGACTCAGTCATAGGAACGAAAACCAAGAACCAAAGTTGGTACATTAGGCAAACTTCCTTACTTTTACTCTAAATGTGCGTGCGTGCACTGGGGTCAAGACCATGAAATGGGGCCACAAGGACCAAAAAAAAAAGTAGCCATTAATGGAGCACTGCAAGCATTAGTTTCAAACTAGCACTGTTTTTGTTGTATTACTGCCCAAAATGTGTGATAAACAATGACACAAATTATTTTGTATTATATGCTTAACAAAGAAGAAGTCACTGACCATGACTAAAATAATTCTTGGCTCCCAATTCGTGTAATTTTATTACTCAACAACTTTAAATTAAATTTATACGGAAGAAAGTGAACCACTAACCACAAAGCAGTCTCTGTCTTTCATTTAATATATATAAAATATGTTTAGTGACTCAGTCCCTTCCTTTCATCTCATTGGGCTAGAATAAATCTTTTCGTTTAATTCTTGCAATCACTGTTCATGTTTGATTTTGACGTGAGTACTGAGGAAAAAAATATTGTAGATTTGTTACATAAATTTCTAATTGGATACTTCATTATTTCATATAAAAAATTATTAAATATTTCAAAAGTACCATAAATATGTATTTCTTCATCTCACATGAATTATAGGTCCCACCATGAATTTAATTAATAAGTCTCACTATTATGTGAAAAGGAAAAGTATGCATTTATGGTACTCCGAGAGCATTTTATAATTACTCTATACGTGCATCTCAACAAACCAAGCAAAGCATGAAAATTGAAAACACCAGAGAGAAGTACCAAAAAGCAAATTAGCAAGTTTACACGGAACTTGCTCCTAACAAAACCTACAGCATGTCTACGTTTGTTCCCCACCAAAATCTGGTACCGATGTTATGATTAAGAACCAAAGCTGTGCTCTAGCAACTTAATTATAGGCAAATTATACTTTTCCATCTTAAACTTTCATCTCACTCTTAATGCCCCTCAAACTATCAATTTGTCCGATTAACACCCCAATTTAAGAGAATTGTATCAATACCTCTTTTGTCTAAATTGGATGGTAAATGAAACGTATTAGTGATTTTTCATTGCAACATGAGATTGGTGGGTGGCATAAGTGGATCATGTGTATCCATTTTCATCTCATTTCACACCCAATTTAGATGGCAAAGGATACATCGATATGATCCTCTCAAACTGGTGTGTCAATCGAGCAAATTAATAGTTTGGAAGAACATTCTAAATCTGAAAGTTTATGGTGAAAAGGTGTAATACACCAAAAACAATATATCATATGAGAGAGAGAGATTATCAATGGACTGGATTTGAGTTTCTAAAACTGGTGTCAATTAAAACTGATCAATGACTGCGATAGTTATTTTCATATATAAATTAGAATTACAGAAGGCAGCTCACCATGAATTTCGACATGGCAAGAAACCAAAGAAACAAGTAAAGGTAATTAGCAAAAAGGAAAATAGGGACACATCTGTTGTACAGGCTGAAGTTAGCTATTGATTTATCAAAAACTGAGAAAGGAGACACAGTTTAGCAAAAAATAAGACATTTCTCTTCCAAGAAAAAAAAATCAATGGCAATTTTCTATTCCACACGTTCACCTTCCTACTAGTCAAAGGAAGGATATACTTTTATGCTACATGACCATATTCATCAGCAAGCAGGTCAAACAAGTTCTCGAAATTTGGAATGAATCTATAAGAGGTCTCATCAAACTCCCTATATGATAATATTACAACAAAGGCCGCTCTAATTGAATGTCAGCTCTATGAAATGGCAGAAACGGTATACTGTGGAATGGATCCAGAAGGAAATGAATGACCTCCAATGCGTCATTATGCATTGGTGAATTTATCAAATCCTTCCACAACTCTTTTTAAGGAGGCAGGCACAGGCACAGTCACAGTTGTAATATAACTGTGAAGTCAGAAAACAGGTCTTAAAAAAGCAAGCACCTCTAACTGTGATCTTCTGACTTGAAGCAACGAAACATTAGAAAAGATATCCGAAAGACCCTGAAGTGAATGCCAAATTGGATCCAATGCTGGACACCCTCCATGAGAAATTGAAGGGAAACAGTATTTTGTAGGAAGATCCAACTTCCCATTTATGATCAAATTTGAAACAATTGTTAGTGCTCTCAAAATATGAATATAGTTGAGGAGCATTGGCTAGTCACTTCCACTACTGTGTCTATCTGGAAAAAAGAAAAGGGAACAAGAATAAAATTAAACTGCTATAGAATATTAATGCAATGCATAGGGGAGAAGAGAGTCAGAGTAAGAGATGCCACACCTGATAATCTTTTGCCTTCCATGGCTTCCTTCTTCTCTTGGCAACTTGAGCAAAGGAAAGGGCCATCCCATGGACGCAATTTTCCTGGGTTTAATGAGCCAGAATGTATTGAAATACCCTCTCCAGGCTTCATCTCCACTTGACAGACTGCACACATGAACAACTTAAACATGTTGCAAAGTGGGTACTTCGTATCTAACCTGCATTCCACAAAAACAATTCCCATGTCAAAAAGGTATTAAGCTACATTGATTGCTCACACATAGGTAGCCATGCCACCATATTAAACAGTAAGACAAAAGCCAAAATGAAAAAAATGCATTAGTCCCATCACGCCTTACTTAGAGATCAAAGAATTTTCAGATTAAAAAATACAGTTTTCACAGCACAAACCTTTCAGAAAGCATAGCAGATCCTTCCTCATACATTTCCTCCACAATATCTGGCTCAATGAATTCTTTATCAACTTGAGAAGATGATTCTGAGGACTTTCTACGAAACATGGACTTAAAAACACCTATTCCTTGCTTCTTTGGAGGTGGCAAAGGAGCAGTTGGCTTCTCTGGTGGTAATATATCAATTACAATGCAGGTTGTATCATCTCGTAGACCTTTAGCTTGTAATGCTTCCTGAAAATGGAACAGATAAGAGTAAGACAAGCAATAATAGATCGGGATGAATGGAATCTAAATAGTGCATTGGAGTCAGGGCTGTAGATATTGTAATTAATAAGGAATAAAATTGAACATCATTCTTTGAAAAGAAGGGTTCCATTTTAGTTGTAGCATACTTTAACAATTTGTGCAGCTGCAGCATCAGCAGGCATCCCACGACAACAATCAAGAGCTGTTTCTGCAGATAAAGCATCCCAAACACCATCGCTTGAAATAATAAGCCTACCACCGGCTGTAGACAGCTGTAGAAATATGATTTATAGATATTAAGAATAAAAAAAATAAAAAAAAGGTTTGTTCAAATGAGCATCTTGAGAATTTTCTAACAGAATAGAACTGGGTTCATACTGTAACAATCAAAAGGAATCCTTTCAAAGAAGGAAGCATGCACACACAAACCCATGAAACACATCAAAATGAAATCCACAGATCCAAAGGTCCAAACATATGCCTTAAACATCAGCCAGTAACAACCCCTCTGGTAATAAAAACCACAGGGAAATAGTTTCTTCCTAAGTTTTCAGGCAATACGTGTAACATAATACACTACTTAACTTGAAACATGGTAAAATGTGGTTTAGATAACATACAATTTATCTATGGACCTTCTGTTGGATTACACATGTGAATAAAGTCCCACATTGAATAAAGATGAGAAAAATGAGTGGTTAATATAACATAAATGAACACATATCCATTGGGCTTAGATCTTTTGGGTTAAAGTGTGTCTCTATATGTTATGTTAATTACTCAAGGAAGCTCCCCAAGGTGTTTATCCTCCCAACAAGTGGTATCCGAGTTCATGGTGGTGTGGGGCAAAGGTGGCAAGGCTATCGAGGTTCCTTTCGCAGTTGGAGCAGGAACGGGGTGTGTGTACTTGAAGTCTTTTCGCAAATGGAGCAGTACAGATCCCTTTCACAGTTAGAGCGGGGACGGTATATTACACCAAGCAAGCCCATAAAGCTCACACAAACGATCTTGAAAAATGCCCAACAAAGGAGTATTATTGCCAATGGTGGTAGACAATGATGAGGTGCAAGGTTCCCATGGACATGGACATGCGGGGTTGACACGTGGTTCCCATGGATGGCGTACGAGAGACCCATGGATGACGTGCTGATGAAGTGAAAAGTCCATTAGGCAAGGGGGAGCAAGTAGGACTTATTCATGGCCCACAAAGAAGTCTTGAAGCCCACAGAGTGGCAGAGACTCACACGTGAGGGAGAGATTGTTGGGTTACACGTGTGAGTGAAGTCCCACATTGAATAAAAATGAGAAAAATGAGTGGTTAATATAACATAATTGAACACATACCCATTGGGCTTAGGCCTTTTGGGTTAAAATGTGTCTCTATATGTTATATTAATTTATCAAGGAGACTCCCCAAGGTGTTTATCCCCCCAACACCTTCATTAGGAATTTGAATGTTATATGGTAATCTTAATTTAAGATTTTGATATTCTCATTCTACCCTAAAATTTCCTTATTTAAACAAGATTTTAAATATTCTATTGCCTTTCAAAAAGAAGAAATGAGGGAATGCAGGGAAGAAAATTTCCAAATAGCAAAAATTATGGTACTGTAACAGAAATTCAGAAGTGTGATGTTTCAGATTGAGTAATACTAAATCCAATTGCTTCTTTTCCTAGGAGAATGGTAGGGCAATCGAAGGTTCCTCCAAGGGTAGCATTTTTCCCATGGTCTGCTTCCTTAGGTAAGATTCTTTCGACATATATAACCTTTGCAAAGGGTGTATTATTTTTCTTAATTGATGTTATATTTGTAAGATGTGTGGAGAGTCGGTGGATCATCTTCTTCTTCATTGCCCTGTAGCATTTGAGTTGTGGTTTTTGGTGTTTTATTTGTTTGGAATTCACTAGGTTATGCCACATAAGGTAATTGAGTTGTTTGAGTCTTGGCAAGGTAAGTTTGGGCGTCATCGCAATATAGGCTTTTGGAGACTCGTGCCGCATTGTTTGATGTGGTGTATTTGGAGTGAGAGGAATGCTAGATGTTTTGAGGGATGTGAACGGTCCTTACTAGAGATTAAGTCTTTCTTCTGCAATACTCACCTTGTTTGGAGTGTGGCTCTGTCACATTTTACTTGTTTTTCCATTCCTGTTTTACTCGATCATTGTAATTTTGGTTCTTCATTTTTTCCCCCAGTACATCCCCAATGTACTCAAGTTGGCTTCTTTATTAATAAAATTTTTTGTTACCTATAAAAAAAAAAAAAAAAATACTAAATCCAGTTCACTAGGGTAGTACAGAACTGTGGTAAGGTCGGGTTTTAGTGCAATGGCAAATGCCTTCCAACAAAAGCAATAGGTTGCAGATTTGAGTACGGGAATCATCCTCTCCAAAACAATTGGGGGTAAGGCTGACTATTATGACCTACACTAGACCCTGCAAAAGTGGGAGCTTTATGCACTAAGTACGAACTTTTATCTATTCTTTCTCTTGTTGTGGCAAACTACAATAGATTTTCTCTCCATCAGAATTTTTGTGTTTGCTCAAACTGAGAAAATTTAAATGGCACTCAAAAATATAAATCTAATAACTTCAGCCCATTCTATAAAGCTCTATTCAAATGCAGTCTTACAAAAAGTAAAGTACCAGTTGATATGCAACCAAAAGGAAAAACAAAAATAGCAACATGAATTATGGCAATGAATTAGTCATGAACCTCTCTATAAGCATATGGAAAAACAAATTTCTGAGTGAACCAGATTTCAAAGTATTACTGGATTTTTTTGGGGGGGAAAAAGTGATTTCAAAGTGTTACTGATGTAACACATGCAGGCTAGGGAATCAATCATGGAGTTTTCTCCTTAAGCTGAAGAACTAACAACCCTGTTAGAAAGTAGAATTAGCAACAAGATTGGTCGAGTAGTCTCAGTAGGAGATGAGACTGCACATGTTTATGGAATGAACAAGAATCAATCTTAGTAAATGGAAAGCAAATAACTCCAACAATTAAAAATGTTAGTGGTCAGCAAAATCAAACCTCAACCATTCGGCTCTAAGCACCTCCAGAGAAGTATAGGAGCATTATTTGGCCAGTAGTCCAACAAAACCTAGTTCATTTTATATTACGTCTCTCTCATTAGTCCTGCCCAAACCCCCCCTGGGGGGGGGGGGGAGAACCATTTTAGTCCCAAGTCCCAACGATTAAAATCTGGAGCTGTATATCATTTATCAAAAATGAAATAAAATAAACAGGAGCTGTATGTTGCAATAAGGAGGAGTTCACATAAAAAGGTTGCTCACAAGTTGCAACAAAATAAAAATACAAGAGGAGAACCACTACATTTGAATGTTTTATCTAATTCTTTTAGGCATCAATTTCACAATACTTGGAGTTACAAGTGATGCACAATAAAATTTTCAAATAACATAATAATTTTTATTTTCTATAAGAAAGAATAATTTTATTAATAGAGGCTACTTCATAATATAACATAATAATTAACATTATCCTTGAAGTTGAATAATATGATTGAAAGCTACCAAAAGTAAAGAGAAAACATATTAGTTAAACCTACAGTGGATGTAAGCATATTGTAACTGATAAACGGAAGTGGAAATGGGAATGTAAAATTGTGATGAACACTGTAGCAAAATTAAAACATGAACATACATACAAAGAAAAAAGAGGTAGAGGGATAGAGAGGATAAGAACACAAACCTTCACTTGCTTTATATAGGGAACAGGAACAATGAACTCGCCAACATCCATATCACCAATTGATCGTGAAAGACACAAACCACCAGGCCAGCACCTCAAAGGACCAATCTACAAAAAAATGCATTAGACTAGTTAGACAACCAGCCTTATTCTATGAAGTTAAATCATATATAGAATTCTTCAAATGTGAATGTTCATAGATTCTAAAGAATTTAACAGGAAGATAATCAATCTATCATAATATATGGGCAGATTGACATCATGGATTTCATCTAAACAGCATCATCCATTCAGAAGCCAGATGAAGATTCTACAATCTTATTTGCTTAAATATCTACACACGTGGTCCTACAACTTAAATAATTTAAACCAAAAATGATATGATCCTTTGTGGGTTCTATTGCCCATGTTTTCCCCAATGACTTTAACTTGACTAGGTTTATATTTGAACGTTGAAGTCTGGAATTGAAATCAAGGACAATGAAAACACAGTAGCATTACTTAGCCAGCTTCATATAAATACAAGTATATTACTACTGAATTACATAAAGAATTAATGAAAAAGCGAAGATACCTCTGCGCCACCACCAGTATTAAGCCGACCCACCTCACCTCCACTTGCAGTGATACGGTCCCTCCTAATAAGACACAGAAGAGTTAGGCCTAAATGGGGGTGGTTGTTAAGTGAGTCACCAAATACGGTATACTAGTAACTTACTCCTCTTCATTGCATTCAAGTCTGTGATCTGCTGACAAGTAATAAACACCACCCTCAGCAGGTTCAAGAATGCAACGGGAATCACCAACAGATGCAACAGTTACAACCCATCCTTCTATAATCACAAAGGTGACAGTTGTTCCTGATGTTTGTGCTGAGGCACAAAAGAAATACATAAATATCATGGATGCAAATATTAGTCCAAAATAAACAAAACACAGATATTATAGTTAAGATACTTAGAACTACATAAAAAAATGTCCAACACACACACACAAAATGTTCTTTAACATTGTTATTGATATCATACATGCTGAGAAATAGAAGGCAAAACAAAACCAAAATGCATCACAATCCAAAAACCAAAATACATCAATTTTTCATGCAAAACAAAACCAAAATGCGTCACAATCCAAAAACCAAAATACATCAATTTTTCAGGCAAATGATATGAAAAAGCTAAAAGCCAACGAAACCTAAGCCAGTAAATAACACACAAGTAGAAACACAGAACTCCAGAGCTTTTAATGGGAGGATGTACATTATAATAGTATGCTACTTAAAAAAATCCAAAAAAATGTATCTGGCAAAACTTGAATTTGTGAACGTGCCAAGAATGACAAAGGTGTTGATTTATAGTGTATATAAGTTGAGTTAAAAATATGGAAGCCAACTTTATTATATCCAGGTTGATCTCACATAACCTTTCAATATATCTTTATAAAAATGTGCATAATATGCACACATACAACAAAAAAATTTGCATTTTATAGAATGTAACTCATACCCTTCTCTTGAAAGTCTTTATCCGTTTTAACGAATCCAGCAACCAAAGCCCTTGGAAGTGCTGCTACCCATTCGTCTCTGTTAAGATCTGAAGGAATGGCACTTAACACATTACTGAGGAGATTCTCCTTAGAGTATATAGCAGCAGCAGATCCATTGTGTCCATCAAATAGCTGCAAAACAGGTTTTAGTAAGAGCAAGCTACAAAGATAAATAGAAACTATGAAGGATATGATTTTATCGATTTTTTTTTTATAAGTAGATATGATTTTATCAATTATGTAGATGGAATGCAGCCACCTGCTTAACTAATTTTCAATATTCCTATATTTAAAAAAAAAAAAAAAAACTAACTTTCAATATTTTTTTTCTCATAAGGGGTGTTCAAACTTTTAAATAAATGTGTTAGTAGTGAAAGACACAAATAATCCAAGAACAACCCAGATGACAACGAATCACCAAAATACAGATGAACCATGAACAAAACATATAAAGCTAATTGATGACTTCTTTGAAATACCCAATTATGAATCCTTGAAATGCCCATCATTGCGAAGACCAAGTCAATCTTTTGCCAAAAAAAAAAAACCTAAGTACAGGAAATTATCCATGTACGGCTAAGAGCCTACTTGAGAAGACCCACCTTAGCTTTCACACAAAGCATTCCCTATCGTTGAACACTTACATAATCTGATTCGTCTACGATATCAACTTGTATTCAAACAGATCTAAATAGACATGCAAAAAATGGATATCACCACTAAGTGACTAACCATGCACCAAATCTAGACAAACAACAGGATAAAACTCAAACACTCCAGAAAAAACATAGTTTTCACTGTTGCTGAGCAACCATTTTCAACTCTTCGCACAAGTACCCCCCCCCCCCCAAGTACTTTGTTTTCACAAGTCTTAATTAGTTACTACTCTTGCCAGTGTATCAACCATAAATCCATTCAAATTGCTAAAAAGATCAAGCCTTGACATTCTACACAACATAACCACATCTCAAACGTAGTCAACCACACCCATACCCGTTCGGTACAACTCATTTTTCAGCTTTTTGAAAATGGGATTGTAAGGATTGAAACCATATAACAAAGATAACAAGGGCAAAACTCAATCAACATATCAAAACAAAACTAGATGCAAATGCAACCCATCACAATGTAACCATCCAAAAAAAAAAAACCATACCCCGAAAACCGAGTATGTAGACACTCCATCTCCAAGCACCCTTTGTCGTTCTGTCTTTATTAATGTAAAGTCCTCCCCTTTCTTGCTCTGGTAAGCCTGACCATGCACAAGTTCCGGACCCTCAATCCTCTCATTCGCCAGTTCACGCCTCAGCAGAACCGAAAGCGGCACCGTGTGATGCTCACTCCTTGTTGCCATTGTACTTCTCCTTCAAAATCCACCACCGCCCAAATACACCAAAAACGTTGATTTTTTTCCTTTCTTAAACAATTATATAAAATTCACTACCACCTCTCTAATCCTCCCTGAAACAAAAAAAACCAATCAAAATCTCAACATTTTTCCCTGATCCCTAAATCATTGATTCTAATAGCTGTATCAAGATCTTCCACAACAACAACAATATTTGCGATCAGATTTTTTTTTTTTCTTTTTTTCCAAAACGAGAAAACAACTACAGAAAAAAAACACAGCAAATGTACTTGGAAAACAAACAATAAATCTTTTATTTTAAAAAAAAAAACAAAGATTAAGGAAAAATGAGAATTACGAGGAAGAGAAATGAAAATGGAAGAGGCGATTGGAGGCTACGCGCGGCGAAGAAGACGAGATGCGTTTAAGAAATGGGAATGTGGAAATGATCGAGAATTGTGGATCCCGTCGAAGTCGAGTTCCCAAAATTCCATAATTCTTTCTTTCCAAAAAAAAAAAAAACAAGTTCCACAACGAGAAAACCAAACAACCAAACAACCTCAAACGAAATAAAACTACTAAGCTGTTTTTTTCTTCGTCTCTCTGTTTTTGTTTCTTTGTTTTGTTTTTTTTTTTTTTTTATAATTAAATTTAATTGGTGCTGACATGGCAGAGAGCGAGCCGTTTTTGGTTGGAGCCGACGTGTTCGGTGGGTATTGGCGGGACTCAATGACATCAAGATCGGCTTGCGGCGCTTACTGAACCGTTTGATTTGGGATTGACTTATCTGATGCGATCTGGGCCCACCAATAAATATTGTAAATAAATGTGGGACCCAGGATCCTATAATATTTTATATTTTTTATTATGGGCTGGCGCCGGTTAATATGAGCAACGCGGGTTTTTTTTTTTTTTTTTTTTTTTAATACCAAAAAACGCGGAAAGGCGCCGGTTAATATGAGCAACGCGGGTTTTTTTTTTTTTTTTTTTTTAATACCAAAAAACGCGGAAACAACAATAAAGGAATCTGGAAGGTCAAATTGACTGAGTCAATTTTAAATAAAATTGAATTTTAGTGCTAAAAAGTGATAATTAATGTTTGTTTAAACGGAAATGATTAGATAAAATTTAATCCACAAATTTCTAAATAGATAAAAAAAAAAATTGATAATTATTACAACAAGTGGGAGATTGAGACTTTTTTTTAATTATTTTTAGAAAAATAGGGGGATTAAGATTCTCGGTTCCTCTTATGAAATAAACCAAACATTCTCTCTGTTCCAGTTTGTTTCTCCTCTATTCCATTTTAAAAAATTCCAAAATATTATTGTGTTTCTAAAAGTAAAAGTTATTAATTTACTAATATTTCTATTATACCCCTATTTTATTTTCAAAACTACTTAAAAATAAAACTAACAAATTTTTTTTAAAAAAAATCAATCTAATTAGGGCACCTTTTTAGTTGCCTCATTAAAAATAACTATTTAAAAAAATAATAAATTTATTTAAGAGTAGTTTTATAAACTTATACAATTTTATAAGATATATAAGACAATAAATGATATTCCCTTAAAAAGTTTGACTTTTCAAACAGACAAACAAATTAGGACGGGGAAGTAATACTTCAAAATAAATAGATAATATTTTTGATAACTCTATAATAGAGTTGTTTGTATTCACAATAAAATTATGGTAAATTAAGTTTTATATTTAGGGGGAGTTTTCAAATCATTCTTATATTTTCAAAATAAAAACCTAAAATTTAATATTGTTAATTTGTTACAAATTAAATCAATGGTTTTAAATCATAGGAAAAGTTATTAGTATAGAAGACATTTTTAGAAACTTTTTTATAGGAAAATGAAAAAAGTAATTGACTTTTTTGATTGCTTTTTTATCTATCATGAAAGCATTATTAAAACTTTCTTAAAATGGTTTATTAACAAATAAACTAAGGCATCCATTAACAAAATCCTCAAATCAAACCATAAACTTTTATATAGCGTTTGGTACGGGGGAATCCACATTACTTCTGGCATCCAGATTCCTAGGAATGTGATTCCTAGGAATCACATTCCTAAGAATGTAGTTATTCCTATGTTTGGTTTATTTCCAAGAATCTTAAATGAATTATTTATTTTTCCAATTTTATCCTTAGATTTGAATGTGAACTACCAAGTCATTTAAAAAAAAAGGTTAAAATTGTCAATTTATAAAACATACAATTTCCTTTAAGCTTGGGAATCTAGATTCCCACCTGTTTTAAAGGGAATCCACATTCCCACTGAGAGGGGTTTAAGGGAGGAATCCAGATTCCCTTGGTTTCTGATTCCCTAGTATGATTTGCAACCAAACATGGGAATCTTTAAACATTCCTAGGAATCTTTAAACATTCCTAGGAATCCTAAAACATTACCCTGTACCAAACGCCACATTAAAATCATACCAATTTATATCCTAGACATTTTGGGTTTAAATTGGGTGCTTGATTAGGAATTTCAAATGAAAAAATTCAAGTTCAGGTTTGATTTAATCCAATGAAATTTCAGAATTTAATTTTCAACTATCCCTAAAGTACAAGGTTTAAAGCATTAATTTCCCTAAACACTAAAAAGGAAATTCAAACATTTTAGCCGGTTATTATTATTATTATTATTTGGGTAAATTCCACTAACATATCCTCAAGTTTGAACTAATACCAATAAAGTTTAAGACTTTTCAAAACTCGTTAATTTAGTTCCTAAAACCAACTTAATACCCAAACAATTAGTTATTTTTTCTTAATAGTTTTAAGAACTAAATTAGTTTTAGAAACCAAATTGGTTAGTTTGAAAAGTCTTGTACTTAGTTGGAATTAGCCCAAACCTCAAAAGATGTGAATGAAATTTACCCTTGTTTTTTTTTTTTTTTTTCTTTGATTGATTGGTGCTTGTGTTCAAGTGTTTATTTATCATCATCATAATAACCAGCTAAAATACTTGTTTCTATTTGGTATTTAATGCCAATTGTGAGTGTCACGTAGTTGTTTTTGTGAGCCTGTAGAACTTTGGCGCCTAGTACTAACTGGACAGTAGACAGTGGACACCCTTATTCTCCACACTTTTCAACCACCCCTTTGGCCTCCACTTGGGGGGTCCCGAAATTACCGGCGCCAATTATCTGTGAACAAAATTTCTAACAATCTCACTGGCGCCAAAATTGTGCCTTAAATAATTATAAAAGTTCATCATATAAGGGAACAAATGTGCTGTAAACAAAAAAAAAACAAAAAAAAAAAAAGTTCTTTCTCTTAAAACTAAAAAGGGGGTCAAATTAAATTAGATTAAGTGTGGTTTGGGTTAGGATTAAAAATTAAAATTCAGCTGCACTTACTAATAAATTTTTTTTAAAGATTGAGACGTGTTGTCACGAAGCTTAAGCAACGCGTTGGGTTTTAAAATCTATTAAATGTTTGCTATTGGACAAACACCGCGTGAAAGAAAGTTGAAATTTTTATTATTATTATTATTATTATTATTTGGGGCTTATCACTTTGAAGAATCATCAGCTTTTATAGCTCAATGGCTCAGCCAATGAAACTAGACCACATTTACATTATTAGGACCCACAAAAGCTGAATAAGAAACAGGGTTTCAGGATAAAATGTTGGGGGATAATAGTAGTAAATACCAAATAGTTTCTAGGCAATGTCATTGGTATAAAGTCAGAAGCATGTTCCAATCTTTTGCCTTGGCGAGCTTTGTTTCCAGCTTTTTTAAATGAAATGTTGCTATCAATTTGTGCACCATCAAACAGCTGCCTCCACTGTTTTGTTGTCTACCATTTTGCTCTATCAAAGTCTCAATTACAGCTCACAATTGAACAGTCTTGTTGTTGTTTCATTGGCATTGCTTGCTAAGCCATTTGCTAAAAGGTTGAATTTTTTGTGTGTTTGTGCGTGACTTCTATTCAATGGAAAAGGGAAAAAAAAAAAAAATTGCCTAGAGACCTCGTCAACTCATTTATGATTTGTATCTGCCCTGGACTTGTGATTAGGTTTCTGACTTGACTTCTGAAAGCACATGGTTATGAGGTTTTGCACCATGCAATAAGGTCTAACCGCGTTTAGGCAACTGGGTCAAGGCTTCAATAAGGGGTTAAGGTTAAGCCTGATTTTTATTTTATTTTTGGGATTGGGAGTGAGATATTTTTGGATTATTGAAGTTTCCACAACATGATATAAATTTCACAACTGCTAAATTGACATGTTGCGATAGGTGTATCGTGTGAAATGCTGTAGCTAATGTTGTACCAATAGGTGTTTAGCATTTTTTTTGCTTTCATATTTATTCCCACCAGACATTCCAAACAGCATGCAATTAGCTGTCTCCACTACACAGAATGAAATTTTAAGACAAAGTTATAAAGAATGACGAATAAAACAAAAGACTAGTTCATCAATTGACCATTAGATAGCTCATTGTCTCCTACAAATCCATATTAACAGGAGAATAAACATTATAAATCTACCTTGATTAGAGCTAAAACTAGCAGCTTTAGTGGACCAAGTTACATGTAGTGTTTCTATAGACAACATGAGTATGGAGGTCCACAAAAACTCATGTCAAAATGGAAAACAGAACATGTCAAGACCCTTTTACCTGCAACCAACAACAGAAGTTTGATATATTTCAATTGAACAGAATAAATAAATACAAGCGGAAGGTTCCAGAGTATAAGCTCAAAACGATACTAAAAAATTAGGAATAATGTCATACTTATCTACCACATTTTAGAGGCACACAAGAAAATAGGCCTTTTAATTTATATCCTCTTTAGACCAGATATATATTTATATAACTTGTGGAGAGAGTACTAATATGAACTGCAATCAAAAAGTTTAATACAGTTGGTGGGGGAAGGTTGCATATTGATATATATGTGTCAGTTGAGCCAACAAAGTTTGAATAGTCTCCTTAAAGAACATTGAACACAAGTGGATATGGCATTGCATGCGTATGCAAATATATATCTGTCATATATCAGCAACCACATTTCTACATGATGGCTTTATAATTCCCTAACCTTACATACAGTGCTTGTTCCTCCTTTCACTTAAGACATGACAAGAAAACCAAAACTTCTGTATAGGTTTTAATATATTTTTCCATAAGTAACAAAAAGGAATATCAGAGAACAATAAGGATAAGTAAGGTTCCTTTCACATAAACTCTTATGTAAAAAATTAGGTTACTCCCTCCTTTTGATCTGATACTAAGAGAGTCAAGATAAGTCCTGTGGTTTAATGGTTAAAAAACAGGTTATAGCTGCCAAACACAAATGCCAGTGGAAATGGAAATTGGTTAGCTTGGAAAGAATCAATTGTCTGGTTCATGAACACGTACAAAGACAACTAAAATCCAGTGATTTGCAGCATCATCAAGAACAACAAATAGACCTCTCTTGGTCCCATTAGACACAGGTCTAAACTCCAAACCAATAAGTCTAACATTGTGCAATTGCAATTTAGCAAACATCCAAAATAGATTTCGTCATTAATATTTCATTGCAAGTGTATAGCTAATGATGAGGAAGCAGCTGTATACAAAATTCTAACATATTTATGGATAATACTAAAACTCAGAGGACCAACAATGGATACAATCCCATACCTGTACTAATTCAATTGGATCCATCATCCAAGAAAGTAAGACTCAAAGCTTATTACCCTCTTCAGAACCATTCACCCTGACGATGTACACCTAAAAGAAAATAGTACATTTGGTACATAAACACATAAGAAGACATAAAATGTAAAAATTCCCCTCGATGACAAGGAGTAGCGGAAAGGAAAAGCCCTACGAGCTTATTGACAAGGGATAACTTACAAAGGTTACAGATACACATTAGTTTGTATAAAAGAAAAAGGAAAGTGATAGTATTATTCATAACAGTCTAAGATAATATGTGCGCACACACACACACATATATATATGCGCATGCACCATGCCCATCAAGAAAATTTGGAAGACCATAAACAAATGTTAGCACAGCCTAATTCAAACATGAAACTTCACAACAACAACAACAAAATAAATTGATGATTGAGAGGAATAACAAGAAGAACAAGGTGCTTAGTTAAATGCCATTGATAAATGATCAATCACCTTAAATGTTGTTCGTCCCATTAATTGAAATACTAATGCATCCCCATATGCCAAATGATGAGCAACGGCGAACCCTTTCCATCCACCACTCAGTCCACTTTTTTTGGCTAGATATTTTGTTGGATACCCATCACCATCCTCATCTATCAAAGTCTTAATAGCATCATGACTTGGAAGGTTCCGCTCGGAGAAATAAGTAGATGGAAGACCCTGTTATCAAATTTTACCAGAATCATTATGGATCAAGGATGACATATTTATCATTATATATACCGTATAAAATCATTATGACCCTATTATTTTTACTACTTCAACTAATGTTATTTATATACTAATAACAAATCAATACATATCAGAGAAAAAGAAAAGCCTGAGTTCCAATTTCTTAGTTAGATAACATAGTAACGTACTTTGAGAAGTTGTTAAATAAGTTAAGCAGAAAAACCAATTCTCTTACCAGCCAAAATCCACCAGCGACATGAGATGACTGCATTGACTTTGTAAATATTGGACAACCAGGTGGTAGACCCCATACTAATTTTCCCGCTTGCTCTTCAGCTTCTGCTTCGGATTCAGACGAGGCAAGTATCAGGTTCGACAAATTCCTTTTCCTACCAAAAACCCTACACATCCCCCACAAAAAAAAAAATAAAAAATAAATAAATAAACCTAATCATCTTATTATATGAAATAGATCATTCTATTTTTGCTAACACGTTAACATTTAAATCAAATATACCTTCTGGGTATTGCCACGCGGTCCACATCAACCTATCAGCAATAACATAACGTTGTAACATAAAATCTTGATATATTGTTGGTCCAAAATTTTAGAATACGAGCGTTTTTAGTTCCTGAAGTCTAAAGCGACCGCTTCTAGTCTTAAAAAAAAATGTGATCGATTTTTAGTTCTTACAAAATTTTAGTCGGGGCTAAAAGCAATCACTTTAAGGAATAAACTGGTTCGTTAGGGACTAGTGTTTGAGGAAATGAACAAAGTGATTCACTGACTCACTTCTTTGTAAATAGGTGCAGGCTTGTTGACAAAGCGAGTGGACCTCCTGACCTCGACCACTAGTTTCTGTGCCACACGGGGTTTGGCCTGCTTCTTCTATGTGAATGTGGGCATCAAAAAGACCAAATGAGTATGGAAGAGAAACACGTAAAACTTACAGATTAGAGAGAGAGATACAGGGGAGGGTTTGGGAGAAGAGGAAGTCTTGAGAGCCTGAGAAAGCAGAGGGAGATTGAGAGCTTCCATTCTCTTCTTATTCTCTTCCACTCTCTTGCGACGGCTATCCTCGTATGATCTCTTCGCCACCACCATTTTCGTTTATTTCTCTCTCTTTTTGTTCTTTTCTCTGTGTGTGTGAGAGAGAAAGAGAGACGGGATTGTGGTTAAATAGTTAGATTGAAGAACCCTAGTCTCAAGGACCGTTGGGTTGGTTCCCACGAATCCCACTTCAAATTTTGAACGATGAACGCGTAACCGATATGGAACTATGGAAGCAAGCTACCTCACATCCACATTCACAGCTAGAATCTGACTGTACTAGTTTAAACTCATAAGGTAAAACTATTTCTTTATACAAGTGAAATATAAAAAATAAAAGGAATTTTTTGAAGAAATAAATAAATAGTCGCATGATGGAGAATTTTATGTGCTATGTTAACAACTATTTTGGATTTTTTTTTTCCTACCTTTCCAAAGTTCTTGATTGAAGGTCTTACTATATTTGATATATACTATATTTTTATCCATAGTCAATAATTACATGGGAGGGAAATTTGAACAAAATCGAGCAATTTGTGAGCCACTAAATTAGAGATATGTATTAAATTTGTGCCACTCTTATCTCTTCTTAGCAAGATTTTAAATTATGTCCTACCAGCCAAAAAATCATATTTATGGTTTGTTTCCAACTTTTCCAATAATTTTTTTTTATCCCATATCTTTTTAAATAATTCAACACAAAACTAAGAATTTAAAAATTAGGTAAATTAAAATTAGGGTAAATTCTAGACAACTACCCTAAGGTTTGGGTTAATGCCAAACACATTCAAGACAATTAAAAAGCAACCATTTTAGTTTTTAAACACAAACAGTGTTACAAGCTGTTTGTTCACTCCACCTAAAACAAAATTTGCAACGCTTTTTTTTTTTCATTTTCAAGACTGCATGTTCAAAGAGGATACCCCACACTCGTCTGTTCTCGCTAGCCTAAATATTTTTTGCAAATGCAAATGCTTTGGCCCCATTTGGTATAAGGTGTGTTTTCCCAAGTCTACGTTTTGCGCATTTTCAACCTTTTTTTTTCCCCAGTGCCTGGTGCACTATTCATGGGACATGAATAGTACAATCAGGCCAATGAACAGTAATCAAAATATTTTTTTTTATTGTTTTCAGTTTTCAGCAAAATAAACGGTATCCAAATGCACACATAGTATTTTAAAAATGTGTTTTTAGTTTTTAAACAATATTACACATATTTCTACACACTTTTTCATCTACACGTATTTCAAAAAAATACAAATAACGTTACTAGAACAACGTTACCAAACGGCTCCTTTCTAGTTTTAGTTCATTTTAGTCCAATAAGGGACCCATATGTAGATAATAAATAAATGCAATTTTATTCCAAACAAACTCAAGTGAAATGCAAATGGTCTAGCAAATCACGTGTGATGAATTAGTTGGATATATACAAGATTCTGAAGATCTATATAAAGCAAACTTCTATTTCATGGTATTACATATGTATATGAGAGATTTAAGGAGATATGTTTTCCTTTGATGAGGTTGTTGTGAACAAGTATATTGTATTTCCTTGATAGCGGTAATCTATGAGTTGTCCAAATAATTAGCCATGGACTTTATGTGAGGAGAGGATTCTTCAAACAAGTTCTTAGTTGATCCTAATTTCTTTTAAGTGCTTATCATTTAATTTTCATAAAGATCAAGTTCTTTACATACCAAAAACTATAACTCTGAGAAAAAAAAAAAATCTAAGATTACATATCAAAAGAGTCAAAATTACCAAGCAAAAGAGTCAAATTGCCTAAAGTGCAACCTACGAAAGAAACCAAAACAAAAACTAAATCAACTATTTTTCAAGTGATTAATACTTCTTCCATCACAAGAATTTTAGCTATATTTTGATATCAAAAATTAATTTGTACCTCTCTTCAAATTAAAACTTGAATAAAAGTCCTCTTTCTCTTCACTCAGTCTAAAATCTTTTTTTGAGCGAAAGTCTAAATTCTAACTCTCATGAAGTCTAAAGAGAGCCATGGAGGGGCTGTTTAGATGGAAAAAAAATGATAAGAGCATCTCCAGTGGCTTGGGCATCCGGGTCTAATAGGCAAAATTTGGAGAATATGGTGTACTGTAGATGCTCCAACAACTTCGGCAAACGGGTTTTTTTTTTTTTTGCTAATGAATAGTAGCCCATCAAACTTGATGGGCTACTGTTCATTCTTCAAATATATATTTTCTATTATAATAATGATGTGTTGTATAAAAAAATGTTGGAAGATGTGTAGTTGTTAAAAAAAGAATAAATAATGAATGAAAAAATAATATTTAAATGAGATAGAGAATAGGATAGAGAATTTGTTGGAAGTGTATTTGAAAAAGTGAGTAGGCAAAAGCTAAATGTCACTGTTCATGAGCCAAACAGTACAAAAATTTGGCTAATCTGCTGGAGATGCTCTAACTCATCACTCATCACTCAAATATCATCACTCATCTCTCATAACTCAATAACTCATCACTTATCACTAAAAATAGCACAACTTCCTAAGGTGGCATGGGTAACTCATCACTTACCAACCATGACTTGGGTTACTTTCTCTTGGTTTATATTAAGAGCTCTTGTTACTCTTGGGAAGAGCAAAAAACGATGTAAACCTGTTGGAGAGTTGGACTAAAATGTGATGATTTTGGGCTAGCGGGAATGAATGAGTGTGGAGTACCTTTCTAAACATGCAGTCATGAAAATGAAAAAAAAAAAAAAAAAATGCTATGCAGATTTTGTTTTATGTGGAGTTTATGTTTAATGACCAAAATGGTTGCTTTTTAATTGTATTAGATGTATTTGGCATTAAACCAAACCTCATGGTAGTTATATGAAATTTACCCTTAAAATTATGACCATCTTAATATGTAAGTACATGGAGTTATTTTGTGTTTTATTTTGTAATTCTTTATCTCCTATGTGGTTAGCTAAGCTCTATGAAGGATCTCTTGAGAAGGATGCCCTCTAAGTTTATTGTCAATTGTACTTCTAATTGTTTTTCATGCAATTAAGAGTGAGTTAACTTGACAAGAGATTGCTAAATGAGATGGTTGGAAGTTAGTACTGTTCGAAGTTGTTATGAGTTATTGAGTTGGTTGTTTCCTTCGAATCAATTTTTTTTTTCTTTGTGGTAAATAGGAGAAGTTCATTAACTAATAAACAAAAACATTAGAACAAACACGCTCATACGTGGTCCCAGCCGCATCTAGACTAAGCAAAAGAGAGACCTCTGTTGTAGGGGGGGGGGGGGAGAGGGAGAAAAACAACAAAATCTTGGGGTAGGAGGGCACCTCTACTAGCAAGTGCATCAGCACACTTATTCGCTTCCTTAAATAGTGTTGGATTCTAACTCTTAGAATTTTTTTAAAACATTCTTTACAGTTTGCTACTATCACTTCTTTCCCATTGAGGCTTCCAGCATCCTTCTTCAAAAGTTCAACCACAAGTTTTGCATCTAACTCTATCTCCACAGCAGCAAGATTCATATAAATGCACATACTAATTCCATCCCTCAACGCTCACAATTCTGCCGCTACGCTGATCATGAATCCAACACCCCCCCCCCCACAACTAATGCGACCCAAGTTTCCTAAAGAAGACCTGTTCGAATTCAATTCAACCATTGTCAAGGGGGGACTCCATCTGACTTGGATGGTGATCAGAGTGCATCTCATTTTTTTCATTAAGACAAAACAAACTCAGAAGTTTAGGGCACATGTGGTAGACTGTAACAATAATTCTATAGGAATAGTTATTACAAGAAATACAAGACACTGTAATGTAATGTTTATTGCTATTCATTTGTTTGGTGACAACATAATAATAGAATCCTGAAGACAATGGAATGAAAGCACATTTAAAAGAAAGAGTAGTTATTTTTTTATGATTTTTTATTTTCAAAATTGTTATGTGCATATGGAAAGTTTGTTTAATTGAAAATATATTAATTTTAAAAATTAATACACCCACTAAAGAATAGGTATTACATCTATTTTAGAGATGAATAGTTACTCCTCATTTTAAAAAATAATTTTTTATAAGAAATGACTATAGCTAAACCCAGTAATAAAAACATAACCAAACTATTGAATAACTATTTTAGAGATAAATAGTTATTCCTCATTTTAAAGAATAGCTATTTACAAGGAACGGCTATAGCTATTTACAAGGAATGGCTATAGCTAAACCCGGTAATAAAAACATAATCAAACTATTGAATAACTAAACTAAAGAAATAACTATTACATTACGGTACCTATTACAGTCTACCAAAACTTACCCTTTGTCATGGCTTCCAAATGGAGAGGTTTTTGAGTAGATCCATCTTTGGAAATCACCATGTTTTGTTCAAATCAATTACGCTTTTAGGGGGATCCAACTCTGAATATCACCAAGTTTAATTCAAATCAATTATACTTAAAACTTGTCACAACTCATAAGTGATGAACATCAACAAGAAATAAGCCATGCAATTTTCCTCTTTCCTTTCCTCATACTTCTTTCCCTCATTCTCTACTACCTTGAATCAGTCAAGTTACGACCCTAAGAACCCAAGAATGCAAATTATTCATTACATCTATATAATATTTAAAAACTAAAACGAAATATTTATTATTTCTAGTTTGTTACGCCCTTATTAAGTCACATTAGAATAGGATTTTGGTTCATTTCAGTTTACTTTGGTCCATTTCAATTGTAAAATCTATTAGCAAATAATGAAATGAATTAATTTAATTGTTTTGTTCAAATCTATTAGTACATATCATTTACTAACTAAAAAATTTACAAAGTGCCATGATTTGTCAACTCATTTATGATTTGTATTTTCCCCGGACGCATGTTTAGGTTTCTGAGGTGTTGCACCATGCAATAAGGTCTAATCACATTGGAGCAACTGGGTCAAGATTTCAATATGGGGTTAAGCCTGATTTTTATTTAATTTTTGGGATAGCAAGCAAGATATTTTTGGATTATTGCAAGTGTGCGCACCCGATACCGAAACCCCTGGGACTGGGCCTCACTTGGGCTCACAACTTACTTGTATAGTGGGTTTGGATTTCCTACACTGGGTCGTTCTTCTTGCTAAGACCTAAGGTTCTTTCTTTTCTTTCCTTGTGGGCCTGAGTCACCTTCTCTTTTTGCTCACTCTTTTCATACGCTCTCCGTACTGCGCGCCATTTTTTCCAACCCCCATCTTCTCCAAATTTCCTGCATTTATAGGCCATAGTTTAGTGGAGAGGTCATAATTACTTGCCAACGAGTGCAACCGGCGGTCCACTATTATTGATCGTAAGTGGGTGGTCAGGTAGGAGTGGGAAATTGTGAGGGTGGCGTTGGAACTTGGTTCCTGCCTCCATGATAGTCCTCGGGAGAGGTGGTTCTCCGGGGCGCGGCCGGATAGGTACAGCGCGGGTCTTCCCGTGAGTCAAATATCTCTCCATGGAAAGGTGTGGCCGAGAAACGATGAAGATGCAAGGCTCGGGCTTGCAGTACGCGTGGCCCGGGGGTAGGCTGCCGGGTATAAGGGGATTGGCCTCATGGGCCATATACCCAGTCCAGGGTCCAAGACCCAATGTAGGATACGATGCGGGGGCCGTACAATAGCCCCCCCCTTGATTCGCTCCCCATTATCGGGGGTGAATCAAGGGTCGTAGGGGGTAGATACCCGTCTGGGAAGTCGAAGGGTCGTTGCTCGGTCGTGGATGGGGACATTAATGCGTCTCAAAAGACGCGATTGGAGTCGACTGACGACCTGCCCGTCATTATTGCCTGACGGTTCGTGAACCGAGGCGTTACGCGTGTGGCAGTTGAGGCGGCGGTCCGCGTGTTTTCCCGCCAGGGGATCATTTAATGCGTCCCGTTTCACTCTCCACGCTTATAAATAGTCCCTCTGGTCTTCTGGTTCTCATTTTTGCATTCCTCATTTTAGAATATTTTACTCTGCCGAGCATCCCTCCTTCGTGGTTCTTTCCCTCGCCCAGAACACACCTCCTCCTTAGAGCCCTCAGTAAGTTCCTCTCCTTCTTCTCATTTTTCTATTTAGCCAGTATAATCGATTCTTTGGTATTTATAGAATTTCTTTTCTCAATTTTCTTTGAAAAACACTCGTTTTGAAAAATGAGTTACTCTCACCTCCTTTTAACCGAGCATGCTTTGGCTAGATTTAGGGAGGCCTATAACGTTCCTAACGATGTAGACATTGCCTATTGCAATATGGGTGATATTGACATCCAGAGGCGCTTCGGACAAATGGGGGTCTCCTAGTCACCAGGAGATCCTCGGATTGGTCAGCTAAGTCAAACACACTATATTCGTCCTCGGAGGAACTCAGTTCAACCACCTCCCTTGCCTTCTTAGATGGTCCTTTCTCGGCCACCGTTACTTGCTGGGATGAAGAGGGGCCTGACAGCGGAATGCCTTCAGGTATATAAGACCCCTCAGTAAAAGCAAAACCGTCCTCCACCACGGTAATCTGCGTAAGCCGAGGTCACGAGCTCTAATTACGTGCTTCGGGACTGGGAATGATTTCTGAGCTGGGTCGCATCCGAGAATTTTATGGGCAGCTCTGACCTGGTTATCAGGTTCGTTCAAGAAGAGGTCCGACCTAAGAACGGTTTCCAAATCCGCTTTGTTAACCAAGTGGAAATGACGTGCAAAAGCGTGCGGATCTGCGAAGAGAAAAGCGAAATTCCTAGGGTTAATCAACCAAATCTAATATACAGGTATAAAACTTGAAAATACTGAAACCTAGATTATCTTGTACTTCTGATGCCCTACCTGGCTCCCCTCTACTGTTGGGCAATGAAAGCCGTCGTGCCACTCTCCCGACACTATGAGGAAATCTTGGGTTAACCCCTTGTTGGAGTCAGGAAGACACTGGATGAGACGAACCCTATCGTCCCTTGTCTTCATATAGTACGTCTTACCCTTCAGGTGTGAAGGTTGTAACACCAATTCACATCATGGTGAGTCAGTCTCAGCCCCATTTTCTCATTTAGGGTATCTACACACCCTAATATCCTAAAGACATTCACGGCACACTGAGTAGGAGCCAGGCGAAAGTGCCTAAGATAATTGAGGGTCACTGGCCTCATAGGGATTCTCATCCCTCCCTCTACGAAAGCAACTATCAGGATCACAACTTCACCCTCTCTCCTCTTAAGGTACCACTCCCCTTCCTCACAGTACTTCAAACTCACATTATTGGGTATTCCATAATCGACAATGAATTTGTTCATCATCTCATCGGATTCGACCAACTTCTTAAACTTACCCATTCCCAAAGACAACTAAAAGTTCTAAAAGAAGAAAAGGAGGAGTAAAATCAAGGAAATTTGGGGTCGCTAGAAAAAGAAGACTTACAGAAGTATGACGTTACTCTTCAGATAGTGTACAAGGCGAACCAGATTCAAACCATATGCATCAATAAGTGTAAGCGCGAAAATGATGAAACCGGGCGTTCAAACAGGTATCTATACTCCCCCTTAGGTTCCCTAAATGTAACCGCTTGCTCATAAAAGCAAAAGATCATGCCGTTGAAAGTGGGAAACGTGGTGCCGCCAAAATTTAATGTGGGCACCTATTAAGTCTTGAAACGCTAAAAACGCGCATCGGGCAGTCAAAAAGCCTCCAGCATCAACACAAACCAAAGTGGGGCAACTCGTCTGGAGGCCCCGCAGGTATCAAAACCCTCATCCCATCCGAGGGAACGTGCAGCAGGGTTTTGAGGGGCTATTGTGGGGCCCATGGGCCTGATAGCCTCGGCCCATCATGTAGCAGACCCAAGGCCCATGCCGAGGAGCACAAGCTATTCTGGACTAAAGTGGGGGAAAGTCTATTTTCCCAATCCACGCCGAGGACCACCTTATCCTCGGCCTGACAAAGGTGATTTTGGGGAGAGACTAACCCCAAAGTAAACTGTCACTCTCGCATTTAATGCACTCAACTAACCCCCTGACCGCATTAATGGGGAGGTAACCCCTTGGCAGGATAACGTTGATCAGAGTGAACCACTTGAGTACCGATAAGGCCTCTGATTGGACGGACGGCCAGAAGAAAGGCAAATAGATGATCAACAGATGGAAGAAGGAGATAGGAAGATGAAAACTATAAAAGAAAAGCTAGTAAAGTAAAAGAGGGGAGGGAGAAAAAAGGAGAGAACAAAAAGGTCTCCTCGGCCACAGGCCGAGGAGCATCCCCCCCATTTGTAAAGAAACTTAGTTTTTTATAAGGAAAGTTCATACATGGTGATCGACGGCCAGCGCCTAAACCTTCAACCCACTCTCTATAAATTTATTGTTTGGGCTTATTGGGCTGAAAACCCATCACTCAGGGTCAATCCAAATTGAGTCCCTACAATTGGCGCCGTCTGTGGGAAGGATTAGGGTGCTGGCCGGCGCACCAGGCGAATGGTTGGTGTTCTATGTAGTCGTTTTACAAAAAAAAAAACAACAAAAAGAGAAGAGAAAATATAGAAGATTCAAAAAAAAAAAAAAAGGGAAAGATCTCGATATTATTATTATTTCATGAAAAGAAAGGTTACAGATTACAATCAGAGGCTCAGGCAGGTGTGTTTCACATACAAATTTACTAGCTAATCCTACCAGCTATTCCTACAATCAGAGGCCCAGGTGGAGCCGCCCTAAGGAAAAGCTAGCCGGAGGGAAGTGTCAACTCGTGCTTTTATTGGCACCAAGAGAATGGGAGAGCTTGACACACGGTGGAGGAGGTGAAGGGCAATCATGCTTCCAGGCCCCCAACAACTCCCCTCTCGGCTAGGCGGAGCTAGAACAAAGAGAGGAGCAGATGCAGGGGCTCCGGGATACCCTCCCCCATGATGTTCCCTCGATTCTCTCCGTTCCTCTCGAGTGTTGGCCGTTGGAGACTGCAACACTCGAGCACCGCCCATGAGGTGAATTCGCACGCCTTCCTCGTCGGGGG
>NW_027069471.1:1000076-1149298 GCF_002906115.3 Quercus suber
CGTGGTGAGAACACGGTGTTCTTTCCCTTGATGGCCATCTTAGAGGGTGGGGTTAGGTTCCGGGTCGACCCTCTGATTCTTAGTACCCTTAGTTTTACGGCCCCCCCCATTTGTAAAGAAACTTAGTTTTTTATAAGGAAAGTTCATGCATGGTGATCGACGGCCAGCGCCTAAACCTTCAACCCACTCTCTATAAATTTATTGTTTGGGCTTATTGGACTGAAAACCCATCACTCAGGGTCAATCCAAATTAAGTCCCTACATCTTCTTAACAAGATTTTAAATTATGTCCTACCAGCCAAAAAATCATATTTATGGTTTGTTTCCAACTTTTCCAATAATTTTTTTTAATCCCATATCTTTTTAAATAATTCAACACAAAACTAAGAATTTAAAAATTAGGTAAATTAAAATTAGGGTAAATTCTAGACAACTACCCTAAGGTTTGGGCTAATGCTAAACACATTCAAGACAATTAACAAGCAACCATTTTAGTTTTTAAACACAAACAGTGTTACAAGCTGTTTGTTCACTTCACCTAAAACAAAATTTGCACGGCTTTTTTTTTTTTTCATTTTCAAGACTGCATGTTCAAAGAGGATACCCCACACTCGTCTGTTCTCACTAGCCTAAATGTTTTTTGCAAATGCAAATGCTTTGGCCCCATTTGGTATAAGGTGTGTTTTCCCACATCTACGTTTTGCGCATTTTCAACCTTTTTTTTCCCCCAGTGCCTGGTGCACTGTTCATGGGACATGAATAGTACAATCAAGCCAATGAACAATAATCAAAAATATATTTTTTTTTTTATTGTTTTTAGTTTTCAGTTTTCAGTTTTCAGCAAAATAAACAGTATTCAAACGCACACATAGTATTTTAAAAATGTGTTTTTAGTTTTTAAACAATATTACACGTATTTCTACACACTTTTTCATCCACACGTATTTCAAAAAAATACAAATAACGTTACTAGAACAACGTTACCAAACGGCCCCTTTCTAGTTTTAGTTCAATAAGGGACCCATTTGTAGATAATAAATAAATGCAATTTTATTCCAAACAAACTCAAGTGAAATGCAAATGGTCTAGCAAATCACGTGTGATGAATTAGTTGGATATATACAAGATTCTGAAGGTCTATATAAAGCAAACTTCTATTTCATGGTATTACATATGTATATGAGAGATTTAAGGAGATATGTTTTCCTTTGATGAGGTTGTTGTGAACAAGTATATTGTATTTCCTTGATAGCGGTAATCTATGAGTTGTCCAAATAATTAGCCATGGACTTTGTGTGAGGAGAGGATTCTTCAATCAAGTTCTTAGTTGATCCTAATTTCTTTTAAGTGTTTATCATTTAATTTTCATAAAGATTAAGTTCTTTACATACCAAAAACTATAACTCTGAGAAAAAAAAAAATCTAAGATTACATGTCAAAATTACCAAGCAAAAGAGCCAAATTGCCTAAAGTGCAACCTATGAAAGAAACCAAAACAAAAACTAAATCAACTATTTTTCAAGTGATTAATACTTCTTCCATCACAAGAATTTTAGCTATATTTTGATATCAAAAACTAATTTGTACCTCTCTTCAGATTAAAACTTGAATAGAAGTCCTCTTTCTCTTCACTCAGTCTAAAATCTTTTTTTGAGCGAAAGTCTAAATTCTAACTCTCATGAAGACTAAAGAGAGCCATTAAGGGGCTGTTTAGATGAAAAAAAAAATGATAACTCATCATCATCACTCAAATATCATCACTCATCTCTCATAACTCATCACTTATCACTAAAAGTAGCCCAACTTCCTAAGGTGGCATGGCTAACTCATCACTTACCAACCATGACTTGGGTTACTTTCTCTTGGTTTATATTAAGAGCTCTTGTTACTCTTGGGAAGAGCAAAAAACGATGTAAACCTATTGGAGAGTTGGACTAAAATGTGATGATTTTAGGCTGGCAGGAATGAATGAGTGTGGAGTACCTTTCTAAACATGCAGTCATGAAAATGAAAAAAAAATAAATAAATAAAGCTACGCAGATTTTGTTTTATGTGGAGTTTATGTTTAATGACCAAAATGCTTTTTAATTGCATTAGATGTATTTGGCATTAAACGAAACCTCATGGTAGTTATATGAAATTTACCCTTAAAATTATGACCATCTTAATATGTAAGTACATGGAGTTATTTTGTGTTTTATTTTGTAATTCTTTATCTCCTATGTGGTTAGCTAAGCTCTATGAAGGATCTCTTGAGAAGGATGCCCCCTAAGTTTATTGTCAATTGTACTTCTAATTGTTTTTCATGCAATTAAGAAGGGGGGGGGGGGGGGGAGAGAGGGAAAAACAACAAAATCTTGGGGTAGGAGGGCACCTCTACTAGCAATTGCATCAGTACACTTACTCGCTTCCTTAAATAGTGTTGGATTCTAACTCTTATAATTTTTTTTAAACATTCTTTACAATTTGCTACTATCACTTCATTCCCATTGAGGCTTCTAGCATCCTTCTTCAAAAGTTCAACCACAAGTTTTGCATCTAACTCTATCTCCACAGCAGCAAGATTCATACTAATGCACATATTAATTCCATCCCTCAACGCCCACAATTCTGCCGCTACGCTGATCATGAATCCAACACCTCCCCCGCCCCCCCAACTAATGCGACCCAAGTTTCCTAAAGAAGACCTGTTCGAATTCAATTCAAACCAATTGTCAAGGGGGGACTCCATCTGACTTGGATGGTGATCAGAGTGTGTCTCATTTTTTTCATTAAGAACAAAGCAAACTCAGAAGTTTTAGGATACGTTTGGTAAACTGTAACAATAATTATATAGGAATAGGAATAAGTATTACAAGAAATACAAGACACTGTAATGTAATGTTTATTGCTATTCATTTGTTTGGTGACAACATAATAATAGAATCCTGAAGACAATGGAATGAAAGCACATTTGAAAGAAAGAGTAGTTTTTTTTTTATGATTTTTTATTTTCAAAATTGTTATGTGCATATGGAAAGTTTGTTTAATTGAAAATATATTAATTTTAAAAATTAATACACCTACTAAGGAATAGGTATTACATCTATTTTAGAGATGAATAGTTATTCCTCATTTTAAAAAATAATTATTTATAAGAAATGACTATAGCTAAACCCAGTAATAAAACCATAACCAAACTATTGAATAACTATTTTAGAGATAAATAGTTATTCCTCATTTGAAAGAATAGCTATTTACAAAGAATGGCTATAGCTAAACCCGGAAATAAAAACATAACCAAACTATTGAATAGCTAAACCAAAGAGATAACTATTATATTACGGTGCCTATTACAGCTTACCAAAACTTACCCTTCGTCATGGCTTCCAAATGGGGAGGTTTTTGGGTAGATCCATCTCTGAAAATCACCATGTTTTGTTCAAATCAATTACGCTTTTGGGGGGATCCAACTCTAAATATCACCAAGTTTAATTCAAATCAATTATACTTAAAACTTGTCACAACTTATAAGTCATGAACATCAACAAGAAATAAGCCACACAATTTTCCTCTTTCCTTTCCTCATACTTCTCTTTCCCTCATTCTCTACTACCTCGAATCAGTCAAGTTACGACCCTAAGAACCCAAGAATGCAAATTATTCATTACATCTATATAATATTTTAAAACTAAAACAAAATATTTATTATTTCTAGTTTGTTACGCCCTTATTAAGTCACATTAGAATAGGATTTTGGTTCATTTCAGTTTACTTTGGTCCATTTCAATTGTAAAATCTATTAGCAAATAATGAAATGAATTAATTTAATTATTTTGTTCAAATCTATTAGTACATATCATTTACTAACTAAAAAATTTACAAAGTGCCATGATTCGTCAACTCATTTATGATTTGTATTTTCCCCGGACGCATGTTTAGGTTTCTGAGGTGTTGCACCATGCAATAAGGTCTAATCACGTTGGAGCAACTGGGTCAAGATTTCAATATGGGTCAATATTTCCACAATATGATATCAATTTCACAACTGCTAAATTGACATGGATTGGTGTATCGTGTGAAATGGAATAACTAATATTGTACCAATAGGTGTTTAGCATTTTGCTTTCATATTTTATTCCCACCAGACATTCCAAACAGCATGCAATTAGCTGTCTCCACTACAGAGAATGAAATTTTAAAACAAAGTTAAAGAATGAGAGGATAGAACAAAAGACTAGTTCATCAATTGATCATTAGATAGCTCATTGTCTCCTACAAACCCATTTTAACAGGAGAATAAACATTAGAAAAACTACCTTGATTAGAGCTAAAACTAAACAGCTTTAGTGGAGCAAGTTACATCTAGTTTTCTATATAGACAACATGAGTATGGAGGTCCGCAAAAAACTCATGACAAAGTGGAAAACAGAACATGCCAAGACCCTTTTACCTGCAACCAACAGAAGTTTGATAAATATTTCAATTGAACAGAATAAATTAATATGATTGGAAGGCTCCAGAGTATAAGCTCAAAATGATACTAAAAAATTAGGAATAATGTCATACTTATCTACCACATTTTAGAGGCACACAAGAAAATAGGCCTTTTAATTTTATTTCCTCTTTAGACTAGACATATATTTATATCACTTGTGGAGCGAGTATTAACATGAATTGCAATCAAAAAGTTTAATACAGTTGGTGGGAAAAGGTTGCATATTGATATATATGTCAGTCGAGCCAACAAAATTTGAATAGTCTTTTTAGAGAACATTGAACACAAGTGGATATGGCACACTGCCCATGTCCTTGTGTGGGGACACTGCTATTGCATGCATATGCAAATAGATGTGTCATATATCAGCAACCACATTTCTACATCTGATGTTGCAATCATATGAGATCATGTCATATGAAGTTACACAATGGCTTTATAATTCCCAATCCATACATACAGTGCCTATAACAATCTTTTTCCTCCATTCACTTAAGACAAGACAAAAGAAAACCAAAACTTCTGCATAGGTTTTAATATATGTTTCCATGAGTAACAAAAAGGAATATCAGAGAACTATAAGGATTAAGGAAAGTGCCTTTCATATAAACTTTTATGTAAAAAAATTTAGGCTACTCCCTCCCTTTGATCTGATACTAAGAGAATCAAGATATGTAGTTTAATGGTTAAAAAACAGGTTAAAGCAGCCAAACTCAAATGCCAGTGGAAATGGCAATTGGTTTGGAAGTACTCACATGTCTGGTTCATGAATAAGTACGAAGACAACTAAAATCCATTGATTTACAGCATCATAAAAAAAAATGAATAGACCTTTCTTGGTCCCATTGGACACAAGGTATGAACTCCAAGCCATAAGGTCTAACATTGTGCAATTACAATTTAGCCAACATCCAAAATAGATGTTGTCATTATTTCATTGCAAGTATTATAGCTAATGACGAGAAAGCAGACGTATACAAAATTCTAACATATTTATGGATTATACTAAAACTCAGGGGACCAACAATGAGTATAATCCAATATCTAGAGCTATCATTTCAAAAAAGGTTACCTGTATTAATTCAATTGGCTCCATTATTTCCCTCCTCAAGCCATAAGGTCTAACATTGTGCAATTACAATTTAGCCAACATCCAAAATAGATGTTGTCATTATTTCATTGCAAGTATTATAGCTAATGACGAGAAAGCAGACGTATACAAAATTCTAACATATTTATGGATTATACTAAAACTCAGGGGACCAACAATGAGTATAATCCAATATCTAGAGCTATCATTTCAAAAAAGGTTACCTGTATTAATTCAATTGGCTCCATTATTTCCCTCCTCAGAACCATTCACCCTGATGATGTACACCTAGAAAGAAAATAGAAGTACATTTAGTACATATACAAATAAGAAGACATAAAATGTAAAAATTCCCCTCGATGACAGGGACTAGCAGAAGGGAAAAGCCCACGAGTTTATTGAAAAGGGATAACTTACATAGGTTAAAGATACACATTAGTTTGTATAAAAGAAAAAGGAAAGTGATAGTATCATACATAACAATCTATAATAGCATGCATATATATATATATGCGCATGCACTATGCCCATCAAGAGAATTTGGAAGACCATAAAAAAATGTTAGAATAGCCTAATTCGAACATGATACTTCACAACAACAATAATTTGATGATTGAGAGGAATAACAAGAAGAAAAAGGTGCTTAGTTAAATGCCGTAGATAAATGATCAATCACCTTAAATGTTGTTCGCCCAATTAATTGAAATACTACTGCATCTCCATGTACCAAATGATGAGCAACAGCAAACCCTTTCCATCCACCACTCAGTCCTCTTTTACGGGCTAGATATATTGTTGGATACTCATCACCATCCTCATCTATCAAAGTCATAACATCATCACGACTTGGAAGGTTCAGCTTGCAGAAATCGACTGGAAGACCCTGTTATCAAATTTTACCAGAATCATTATGACTGTTACCCCAAATTACAGGTATAGTATGGATCAAGGATGACATATTTATCATTATATATATAGTTCCAAGTCTTCTGCGTTCTCGGAACAGATGGTTACTAGTCCATCTTCATTACTGAAACAGGCAGGTGCCCCCAATCCAAGTGAGGGTAATCTGCCACATTATTCAAATCTAACGCAACCAATGTCAACTTTCACCCTCTAGTCCCTATTTAGTGGGTTTCTAATCTGGCAGAACTATTTATACAATTAAATTTTGTTTTGGACAAGAAAATGCAATCAAATTTTAAGTTATTCATGGATCAGGTATGTGATTTTACTTATACAGGCTGAATCACATAACTTAGTGCTTTCCAAGCCACTGTAAATTAATACAGAACAACAACCAAGCCTTTAGTTCCAAAATTTTGGGAAACTATAATCCTCAATAGAATAATCATGGTAGCCACATATATTCTTTTCAGCCATTCTATTTTATCCGAAGTCACTCATAAGACATGTTATTTTTACTTCTTCCACTAATGTTATTTATATACTAATAACCCATCAATACATATCAGAGAAAAAGAAAGCCCTGAGTTCTAACATCTTAGTTAGATAACACACTTATGTCCTTTGAGAAGTTGTTAAATAAGTTTAGCAGAAAAACCAATTCTCTTACCAGCCAAAATCCACCAGCGACATGGGATGGCTGCATTGACCTTGTCAATATTGGATAACCAGGTGGTAGACCCAATACTAATTTTTCCGCTTTCTCATCAGCTTCTGCTATGGCTTCAGGCGAGGCAAGTACCAGGTTTGACAAATTCCTTTGCCTACCTAAAATCCTACACATCCCCCATAAAAAATAAAAAATAAAAAATAAATAAATAATTATATGAAATAGATCATTTTATTTGCTAACACATTAACATTTGAATCAAAAATACCTTCTGGGTATTGCCACGCGGTCCACAGCAACCTGTCAGCAATAATAGCATAATGTTGTAACATAAAATCTTACATAAATGAAAGGCCAAAATATAATGTTGGTCCTAAACTTTAGAACATGAGCGGTTTTAGTCCCTGAAGTTTAAAGCGATCACTTTTAAGGACTAAAATGGTTCATTAGGGACTAGTGTTTGAGGAAATGAACAAAAAGATTCACAGACTCACTTCTTTGTAAATAGGTGCAGGCTTGTTGGCAAAGCGAGTGGACCTCCTAACCACGACCAATTGCTTCTGCACCACACGGGGTTTGGCCTGCTTGGTCTATGTGAATGTGGGCATCAAAGAGAGTAAATGAGTTCGAAATAGAAACACATAAAAACGACAGATTTTAGTTGAAAAAGAGAGAGAGAGATACAGGAGAGGGTTTGGGAGAAGTTTTGAGAGCTTGAGAAAGCAGAGGTAGATTGAGGGCTTCCATTCTTTTCTTATTCTCTTCCACTCTCTTGCGACGGCTATCCTCGTATGATTGCTTCGCCACCACCATTTTCGTTTCTTTCTCTCTCTTGTTGTGCTTTTCTGTGTGTGTGAGAGAGAGAGAGAGAGAGAGAGATGGGTTTTGGGTTAAATAGTTAAATTGAAGAACCCTAGCCTTAAGGACCGTTGGGTTCCCACTTCAAATTTTGAATGATGAAGAACGCGTCACCATCGGTACGGAAGCTAGCTACCTCACATTCACAGTTAGACTAGAATCTGACTGTACAAGTTTAAATTCTTAAGGTAAAACTTACATTTTTCTTTTTCTTTTTTAAATAAAAAAATGAAATATAAAAACTATGAAGAATTACTTGGAGAAAATAAATAAATAAATAGACGCATGATGGAAGATTTTTTTTCCCCTACCTTTCCAAAGCTCTTGATTCAAGCTCTTACCATATTGATATATACGAGTATATTTTTATCAATACTCAATAATTAAATGGGAGGAAAATTTGAACTCCGATTTCTTTAATAAAATTATAAAAATGAGCAATTTGTGCCACTAAATTAGAGAAATATATCCAATTCATCTTGTCTCTTCTTTACAAGATTTTAAATTGTGGCCTACAAACCAAAAAAATCAAATTTATGGTGTTCTTCCAACTTTTCCAATAATCTATATAATAATTTTAATAATAATAGTAATTATAAGGATATAATTTGGGTCCCTAGCCCAAATGATGGACAAACTTAGGCCCAAAAAACCCAATACAATGAATTTTTAGAGAGCGGGTTGTAAAGCTGGGCTTTAATGAGTTAGACAACAAGTAAAGTGGATTTAGATAACAAGAAAATGAACAAGACTGGTTTAATCTAAAGAAAATCGTACTCGACACAATCCAAAGAGATCAGTTCTTATATATTTCTCCTAAGTTTGATTACAAATTCAGATATCGATTGTTACAGTGTTTTTTTCTTAATTTCTCAATCTCTTTCTCTCAAAGTCTCCCTTCTATTTTATACTATCTTTTTTCTTTCATCTCTGCTCTCCATATGTAAATTAGATTGTTGATGTTAATCCTTATCCCATTAGCACTTTCTTGAAATCTTTGGAGAGTAGCTGTAAGGCTAAAAACTACTGTTCAGGTATCACTTCTTCACTAATGCGGCCAGAGAGTTAGCTACAGAGCATTCAATGTGGTGATAGCAGCTTTCCCTTAGATATTTCCCAGCTCCCATTTGTCCTGTACGTTCATAATGCATATCCTTATCAATAGAACTTCCTGGAACGTCACTCTGGATAACAGAACACACTTTTTGACCTCAGCTTCGTTTAGCTAAGGAGATACTCCTCCTTAGCCTACCTCCCCCAGCCTTCACAATCATAGCTTGCTAATGAAGTTCAAAGTCTTACATCTTCCTTACTATTGATCTATCCTCGGACCACTGAGCCTCCTCAAACAAGGCATAAGGCCCAATATATATTTTTGGGCCCCTCATCCCTACAATACTAATAAATGAAACTGAGAGAAACTCGAATTAAAATTCCAAATTAGAGTTCCAATTTTATGCCATGTGTCCTAAATTATTTATTCTTAAAAAATTTTATTCCTTAATTTTAGAATCAAATGTGGGACCACATCATAGATATTCATTGAAGTGAGTTATTAAATACAAAAACCAAAAAAAAAAAAAAAAAAAAAAGGTTAAAACAGAAAGTTCTCAAGTAATATTCATTGAAGTGAGTTATTAAATACAAAAACCAAAAAAAAAAAAAAAAAAAAAAGGTTAAAACAGAAAGTTCTCAAGTAAGGGCGGTTAACTCTCTTTCTTGTAGTATACGTTTTCCCTTCTTTGTGTGAAGGATGATGGGTTCTCTAGTAGTCTTACTTACTTAGAGACTTGGTGTGTGTCGTATAGTTCTAGTTTAGTGTTTTAATGATTTGGTGTGTTTCAATTATTCTCTAGTATTGTCCTGTTTCCTTGTCCTTTGTCATCTTCACTTGTCCAGTGGAGGAATTATCTTCTCGGTGGAAGAAATTAACCTTATCTGAATATGAGGAAAATCGGGTTGCATTGAGATCTAATAGAAAGAAGAGGGAGTTTATTCTTGCAGGAAAATTTTTTACTCGTAGAATTCTTAATGTTGAGGCAGTGGCAAAAACTTTCAAACCATTATGGCACACAAAGGGTGGTTTCAATGTCACTGTTGGTGGGGAAAACATTCTACTGTTTGCTTTTGAACTAGAAGTTGATGCAGAAAGAGTTATTCAAGGCGAACCTTGGGCTTCTGATAGACATCTTGTTGTTTTTGAAAGGTTTGACAGTTATTCTTCGATCCAATCATTGGGGTTCAAAAAGACTACTTTTTGGGTGCAAATTCATAATCTGCCTTTTCTCTTTAAACCATTGACACTGCTTTTAGTATTGGCGAAACTATTGGTTATGTTATCAAACCAAAAGACCTACGTGAAATGTTGAGGGCAAATTTCATGAGAGTAAGGGTGGTTGTTGATATTTCAAAACCTTTGTGTAGGGGAAGAAAGATTTCTTGGGATGTTAATTGTGAAGGCTAGGTTGCATTCATGTATAAGAGGTTGCCTAATATTTGTTACTGGTGTGGGTCTGTATCTCATGATGATAAGGATTGCTCTCTGTGGCTGCGTAGTAAGGGTACATTAAAATCAGAGGATCAACAATTTGGTCCATGGATTCGGGCTCCTCTTTTTAATTCGGCAAAGAAAGCTTTTGTTGAAGTTAAAGGTTATGATACTATGATCCGTGGCTTAGAGGGATTGATGACAATTCAAAGGACTCGTGATGTTCATGATGCACCAAAGCCTACTTTCACTTTGAATAATTTTGCCTCCCCGTCTGCTTCTCAAATTAATCCTGACGATGATATGTTGAATCCACTTGAGGGAGGGAGTATGGAGGCTACGCTAATTGCTACTTCATTGCTGAGGATGTCAACGATTCTGTTGGAGGATGGTGAGCACGCTGCAGAGGACACCCCGACTTTTGAGGAGCAGTTATATGAATTGGATAAGGAGATTAACTACTCTCCTGGGTCTTCGAAATTGAATCCCGTTTCTCCTAGACTTCCTTCAGTTGCTGATCCTAATTTTTCTCATGCCTCTTCACTTGTGGATGTGTCAACGCCAGTGCATGTGCCAGAGCAAATAACAAATCTCATTCGGCATAAAGTTGGAAGTGAGATGGACCTTTTGGAGACAACTCGGGCTAATCTTCCTTCAGTTGTTAATTCTATTTTTTCTCATGCCTCTTCATCTGTGGACATGTCAATGCCACCATTGCATGTGATAAAGCAAAACTCAGATTTCATTGGTCAGGAAGTTGAACGTGAAATGGACTCTTTGAAGACAACTCAGATTGATGTATTTAAAGTGGGCTGGACTTCTATTCAAAAAGAAAAGAAAGACACACGTGGGAGACCAAAGAAATCTGTTCAGGAAGTACTGCTTAACGATGCTACTTTAACTCTTTCATCTCCTAGCAAATCTATTCAACCTACCCGTAGCTCTAAAAGAACATGGAAACGAGTTGCTGTCAAAACTTTAAATTCTTCAGAGATAAAAGATGGGAGTGCTGACTTGGGAGAGAAGTGGAAAGTTGCAAAAACTGAAAGTGAAGAAGGTTGTACTATTACTGAAGAAAAGAAGCAAAAACTTGAGGTTAGCTTAACTACTCAAAAGGCCGAGGTTGCTCAGCAACCTCGCTGAGCCCAATGAGTCTTTTAAGTTGGAACTGTCGGGGGCTTGGGACCTTCGAACAGTTAATGCCTTGGCAAAGGTGGTTAATAAAGAAGAGCCCATTATTGTTTTCCTTATGGAAACAAAATTGAAAAAAGATTGGCTAGAATTAATCAAGGAAAAGTGTAAAATGAAAAATTGTTTTGTTGTTCCTAGTATTGGAAATAGTGGTGGTCTAGTTTTGTTATGGAAAGAAGACTTAAGGGTTGATGTTCAAACTTTTTCTCAAAATCATATTGATGCTTGGATGGATGGTGGAGAACTTGGTTGGTGGCACTTTACGGGTTTCTATGGTCATTCGAATACAGCTAAGAGGCATGAATCTTGGGCTAAATTAAAGCAATTGAAAGGTACATCTTCCTTACCATGGCTGGTTATTGGTGATTTTAATGAGATTGTAGGTCTCTCGGAGAAGGAGAGTGGTTGTATTCATCCTAGAATGCAAATGGAGGATTTTGTGTCAACTATTGATTATTGTGGTTTATGTGATTTGGGCTTTATTGGGTCTAAATTTACTTGGATCTATCAAACAACCTGTGGTGTTCAAATAAGAGAAAGATTGGATAGGGCTTTAGCTAACTTAGAGTGGAGGTCTCTTTATCCTATGGCAAAGCTTCATCATTTGTCTTCTTCAGTTTCAGATCACTCTCCATTATCTCTTCACTTGGTTCAATGGCAAAAGAAACATAGAAAAAGAAAATGTTTAGATTTGAATCAATGTGGTTGAAGGATTCAAGGTGTGAAAAGGTTGTTAAGGATGCATGGGAGTGTGGGCAATTGGTTGGGTCAGATTGGGTTCTCCATGATTGTTTGGAGCGGTGTAAGGTCGATTTATCTACTTGGAATGAATCTAAATTTGGCCATGTGGGAAGGACTATTATGGAGCTTCAATCAAAATTAGAGTGGTTAGAATTGCAACCCGTTTCTAAGGAAATAGTGGAAGCTTTGAGACATACTCGAATTGAATTGAATTGTTGGTTGGATAGAGAGGATGACATGTGGCGGCAACGATCAAGGATTAATTGGTTCCAAAATGGTGATAGAAACACAAGATTCTTTCATGCCAAGGCATCTACTAGACAAAGGAAAAATTTCATGAATGGGTTGGTAGATGATGATGGGGTTTGGCAGGTTGAAGAGGATAAAATGGCGAAGATAGCAATTGAGTACTTTGGAGATCTTTTCTCTACTAGTAATCTGGTGGAATTTTCTGAGTTACTCTTTGCCATGAAACCTAAAGTGACTCAAGCAATGAATGAGTGGCTGACTCGCCCTTTTGTAGAGAGTGCAGTCAAAGAAGTTTTGAAACAAATGTACCCACTAAAAGCACCAGCGCCAGATGGGATGCCTCCTCTTTTCTTTCAACATTTTTGGAGCACTAGCAGCATGGTGGTCACCAAAACAGTACTTGATTTCCTTAACTTTGGTATTTCTCCGCCCAATTTTAATGACACTCACATAACCCTTGTTCCAAAAATTAAAGAGCCAAAGAAGATAACTAATTATAGGCCTATTAGTTTATGTAATGTTGTATATAAGATTGCATCAAAAGCTATTGCAAATAGGCTGAAACGGTTTTTACCCTTGATTATTAGTGATACTCAAAGTGCTTTTGTTCATAGAAGGTTGATTACAGATAATGTATTGGTGGCTTTTGAAACTATGCACCATATTAGTAAAAAAAAAAAAAAAGAAAGGTATAGGATAAGGGATTTGATCATGAGATATGTTTCTACGGTCACTTATTCAGTAAAAATTAATGGAGTACCGAGGGGGCACATTGTTCCATCTAGGGGGATCTGTCAAGGAGACCCTTTATCACCTTATCTTTTTTCTTTTGCGTGCAGAAGGTTTGTCTACTTTGATTCAATCAGCGATGGATAGGGGACAAATGGAGGGGGTAAAAATTTGTAGAAGAGATCCAAGATTGTCTCATTTGTTTTTGGCAGATGATAGCCTGATTTTTTGCAAAGCGACACTTGAGGAATGTGATGAACTACAAAGATTGCTCGAGGTATATGAGAAAGCTTCTAGTCAACAATTAAACCGTGCAAAAACATCTTTGTTTTTTAGTGGTAATACCTCAAGAGAAGTCCAAGAGGAGATAAAGAATCAGTTTGGTGCCCAAATAATCAAGCAACATGAGAAGTATCTTGGTTTACCTTCTTTGGTGGGGAGGAATAAAAGAACTAGTTTCAATGCTATTAAAGAGAAATTGGGGAAAGTGTTGGCGGGTTGGAAAGAGAAGTTACTTTCAAAGGCGGGGAAAGAAGTTCTAATTAAAGCAGTGGCCCAAGCAATACCAACTTATATTATGAGTTGTTTCAAATTTTCAGACTCGCTTTGTGATGATTTAATGGGGATGATTAGGAATTTTTGGTGGGGACAAAAGAAGAAGGAAAGGAAAATAGCTTGGCTTAGTTGGGAGAAAATGTGTGAACCTAAGTGTAATGGAGGAATGGGATTCAAGGATTTAAAATTGTTCAATATGGCTTTGCTTGCAAAACAGGGTTGGAATCTTCAAATGGGTAGCAACTCTCTTGTTTATGGGTTCTTAAGGCTAAATATTTCCCAAATTGTGATTTTGTTCATGCCTCAATTGGAAACAACCCTTCTTATACTTGGAGGAGTTTAATATCTACCCAAGGCCTAGTTAATGCAGGTTTACGATGGAGGGTTGGCAATGGAGCAAATATAAAGGTTTGGCAAGACAAGTGGCTGCCATGGGGTTTAACTTACAGGGTCACTTCTCCAAGGTTATTTTTGTGTCTTGATACAAGGGTTGCTGATTTAATTGATTCAAACACAGCAAAATGGAAGAATGAAGTTCTTGATAGTCCTTTTCTACCTTATGAAGCTTATTTAATTAAAAGTATTCCTTTGAGTGCCACTTTACTGGATGACAAATTGGTTTGGGCCGTAACTAACAATGGAGTGTTCATTGTTGGGAGTGCGTATAAATTGGCAGTTTCCATGTTCAAATCTACATGCCATGGTACTACTTCGAATGGTACTCTACTTAGAAGATTTTGGAAGAGAATGTTGGTCATTGCCTATCCCTCACAAGGTACGTCATCTTTGTTCGCGTGCTTGTCGCGACACTTTACCAACAAAGGTCAAATTGATGAGGCGTAATGTGATAGCTGAATCTCTGTGTGTGTGCTGTTTGGAGAGTGCAGAAACGAATGGCCATATTTTCTAGGGTTGTCAGACAGCACAGGAGGCTTGGGCTGCTTTAAAACTGAATCTATTGCCTCCTAATGCTAATATCGTTACATTCCAGGATCTGTTATGGCATGAACTGATGACCAATGATGCCGGAGATATCAAGTGTTCAAAATTGGTAATGGTTGCTTGGAAATTATGGTGCAATAGCAACGAAATTTTTCATAGAGGAAAAGCAAAAAAGGGACTGGAAGTGGCTCAGTCAACAGCACAGTATTTGCAAGAATTTTGGTCTGCAACTAAGACGAATAATTCATCTACCTCTGATCTACTTCAGGCTCTCGGTGACAGACAAGATGTCCTTCAACATTCGGCCTGGGTCCCTCCTCCCTCGGGTCTATGTAAGAATAATGTAGATGCAGCTCTTTCTCCGACAAAGAAGTTGGTTGGCATTAGTGTGGTCATTAGAGATCAACAAGGTAGATTGTTAGCTACATTATGTAGAAAAATTGGAGCTCAAATGGGGTACTTGAAGTTGAAGCAAAGGCTTATGAGGCTGGTGTTTTGTTGGCAAGACATTTGGGGCTGAAGAATGGAGTGTTGGAAGGAGATTTTGTGATTGTTTCTAATGCCCTCAAGCAAGTTTCACAGCCCCTTACTTCGATTGCAGCTATTGTGGAAGGAATTTATGTTTTGAGTTCAGATTCTGGGGTAGTTGGTTATTCTCATGTGTGAAGGACTGGTAATGAGCCAACCCACATTCTAGCACGACAAGCTCAAAGCTTTGTCAATGATGTAATTTGGATTGAAGAGATTCCTTGCTGTATCCAGCAAGCTCTTATCCATGATGTACTTGTTTCTTAATGTTTAATAATATCTTAGTGTGTGTTTTATCAAAAAAAAATACAAAAGCCAAAGAGTTTAAAATAAATGAATCTTAAAAAAAAAAAGTGTTTCACAATTTTTTTTTTTTTTTAAATATGGACAATTTACATTTTATACTGTGGGTACCCAACGACCGAGGAAGAAGTTGTAGGGTCAAAACACTAGGCCGAGGCCCGAAGGGAATAGGAGAGGTTGAGGCATTAATTAGGACATGCTACTAGACACGGGCCCGAGGAGTAATGACACCCGAGGAGGGAGACAGATTCGCCAAAGTACCCTATAGTACTCAACAGAGGGCGCTGCAAACTGAAGAAGGTAGAAGTCAATGGTAGGCGAGGAACTTCCGGGCTAGAACTACTTGTCGCATCCACATTAAATGATATACACCAGCTTTATCAGCCGCATTAATGAAAAAGTGACCTGAACAGTGCTGGCCACAGCTAAGCAAGCTACTGCCGCTATCTACTTCAGATGCAAAAGGTAACAAGTGTTGGAAAGGGATGAAGATTAGGTAGAAATGGACAGAGAATATACGATGGGAAAGAGCTATATAAGGAGGGATAAGGGCATTAGGAAAAGGAGAGAAAAAGAAGATATATGTGAGGAAAGAGGAATAGTGTGATTTTCTGTGTGAATCTCGCCTCCTCGGGAGCCTTTGTGTAGAACTATTTGCCCATCTAATTTTGAACATAAATTGGATTTTTTCCAAAAAAATTGTTCTCAGGCAGAGCCCATGTTAGTTGTTCTATCCCATCTCTCACAAATTCTATTGGTTTGGGCCAAGTTTGACAAATTCAACCCATCACTTTAAGTGGGCTTGGACGCTAACATTTTTGGCCCTTACATATACCTAATAATATCTTTACAAATTTTTTAAAGATTTAACAAAATATAAAAATGACTATCAATAGTATTTAAATTATATATATATGAATTATATTATGCATCTTATTGTATATTTTTAAGTGTTTCCATGCATATGCATGGGGTTACGAATTAGTTTTTTTTTAATAATTAAACACAAAATTGAGTATTTAGAAATTGGATAAAGTGAAATTATGGCCATCTTAATATGTAAATACATGGAGTTATTTTGTACTAATGCTGTATTAGTAATACTTTATCTCCTATGTCTAGGGTGTGAAGCCAACTCACAAACCCCCTTAACCCAATCCAACTCATCTATATATTAATATACATTTAAAAATATACTATGTAATTGATAATTTTTTATTTTATTTTTTCCCCATGTTCGGCTCTTCCTATATAAAACCCAATTACCTCACAAACACTAACAATTTTATTTCTCTCTTTGCCGCCTCCCACCCAACTCTCCCACTCCATTCCTATTTGTCTATAACTAAGTTGGGTTTATAACTGAGTTTGGATACTACTTCATTTTATTTTTTTTAATCAACTCAAGTGGCAAGTGGGATATATATTTTTTCCGCTCAATTTAATTATAATAGTAATTAAAAAAAAAAAATTGTCCAACTCATGGGTTCAATCCGATCCATATGGGTTGGGTTAGGTTGGGTTGAATTTTTTTTAACCCACCATGATGGGTTGAGTCAAAAAATCTCCTCAACCCAACCTATGCACACCCTACCTATGTGATTAGCTGAGCTCTATGAAAGGCCTCTTGAAAAGCATGCCCCTAAATGTATTGTCTATTGTACTTAAAATTGTTGTACATGCATTGTACTTATAATTGTTGTATTGTTAAATGAGATGATTGGGAGTTAGTGCTATTCGAAGTTGTTAGTGAGTTACTGAGTTAGTTGTTTCATTCAATTCAGTTATTTGTCACAACTCATAACTGATGAATATTAACAATAAAAAAGCCACACAATTTTCCTCTTTCCTTTCCTTAAATTTCATTCCCTCATTCTCTACTATCTCAAATCAATCAAGTTACCACCCTATTGCAAATTATTCATTTAATCTATATATCTATATAATATTTTAAAATTAAAGCATAATATTTATTGTTGCTAATTTGATATGCCGCATTAGAATAGGATTTTGGTCCATTTCAATTGTAAAATCTATTAGGCTGTGTTTGGTTGCCGTAAAATATTTTCCGGAAAATAGCCTATTTTTCGGAAATGAAAAGATTTTCAAGTGTTTGGTTGCATTATGAAAATTGTTGTAGAAAATATTTTCATGTGTTTAGTTCTATTATGAAAATGCTATTTTCCTACACATTTTTCACATTTTCTCACCTATTTTCTTAGCATCCAAACAAATTTTATTACAAAAAATTTCAAAATCACAGCTAAATCCCAACACTACACACCACCGAAACTCCATTTCAACCCACGGTAGCAAACTCCGGCAATCAAAAGCCACAAAAGAAACAAAACCAAAGAAAAAAAATCATCAAATCCAGTCAAATCGTTGCGGTCAAGCCACTGGATTCGATCGACGCAGTGCAGTGCAACTCGCTGGGTCTCGCTGGCGCGGTGCGACTGGTGGGTTTGTGGGTCGAAGGTCGCCGGTGATGGGCTCTGGGCTTGGAGTGGCGGTTCGTGCTCTCTCTCTCTCTCTGACTCACTGGGTCTCTCTCTTCGTGCTCTCTTCTCTGTTTTCCGAAAATGGTTATTTGAAGTGAAAATAAAAATGGAATTCCTTTTCACCCTTGACTCACGGTCAACTGAAAAGGATTTCCGGAAAATTAATTTTTCATGTGCAACCAAACACCCGAAATTACAGAAAAGCATTTTCGAAAATGGTTTTCACCCAAAACAAATGCAACCTTAGGAAATAACTAAATTAATTAATTATTTTATTTTATTTAAGCTATTTTTTAAAATAAATATTAATCAAACAATAAGATTTTTTAAATAATGCATATTATGAATGTTTTCATTTAAATTTTTAATAATAAAAAGGGCTTTTAAATGATATTGTTTACTAACTATAAAATTTACAAAGTGCCATGATTGGTTAGTTTCACATCCACAACATAATAAACAAATTTTCAATTATTTTTTTAGTGATTAAGATTTCAATTAGGGATTAAGCCTGATTTGTGATATATTTTTGGATTATTGCAAGTTTCTGCAACTTGATATAAATTCCACAACTGCTAAATTGACATGTTATGATTGGCCTCTCGTGTGAAATGGTGTAACTAATGTTGTATCAATAGGTGTTTAGCATTTTGCATTCATATTTATTCCCACCGGACATTCCAAACAGCATGCAATTAGCTGTCTCTATTGCAGAGAATGAAATTTTAAAACAACGTTAAAGAATGAGGAATAAAACAAAAGACTAGCTCATCAATTGACCATTAGATAGCTCATTGTCTCCAACAAATCCATATTAACAGGAGAATAAACATTTGAAAAACTACCATGATTAGAGCTAAAACTAAACAGCTTTAGTGGAGCAAGTTACACGTAGTGTTTCTATAGACAACATGAGTATGGAGGTCCACAAAAAACTCGTGACAAAATGGAAAACAGAACTTGTCAAGGCCCTTTCACCTGCAACCAACAACAAGAGTTTGAAATATTTCAATTGAACAGAATAAATAAATTCAAGTGGAAGGTTCAAGAGTATAAGCTCAAAACGATCCTAAAAATTAGGAATAATGTCATACTTATCTACCACATTTTAGAGGCACACAAGAAAATAAGAAGTAGTTGATCCACAATATTTTCACAACAAATCATAAATGGTAAATTGTTATTGGTTCTAATTTGAATTAACAACTTAAATTACTTTTTTGTCCACCCATAATAACAAATAACAAAACAACTTGTCACTTAGGATTTGTTATGAAAATTTGTGAACAAAGCATTTCTCCAAGAAAATAGGTCTTTTAATTTTAGTTCTCCACTAGACATATATATTATATCACTTGTGGAGAGAGTAGTACTAACATGAATTGCAATCAAAAAGTTTAATACAGTTGGTGGGGGAAGGTTGTATATTGATATATATATATATATGTGTGTGTCTCTTTAAAAAAAATATTAAACACAAGTGGATATGGCATACTGCGTGGGATCATGCCCAAGCCCTTGTGTGGGAACACTGCTATTGCATGCATATGCAAGCAAAAATGTGTCATTTATCAGTAGCCACATTTCATGACATATGAAGTTACATGATGGCCTTACAATTGCCCTATTCGTACATACAGTGCCTGTAAACTTCTGTATAGGTTTTAATAGATGTTTCCATGAGTAACAAAAAGGAATATCAAAGAACTATAAGGATAAGGAAAGTGCCTTTCATATAAACTTCTATGTAAAAAAATTTAGGTTACTCCCTCCTTTTGATCTGATACTAAGAGAGTCAAGATAAGTCCTGTGGTTCAACGGTTAAAAAACAGGTTATAGCTGCCAAACACAAATGCCGGTGGAAATGGCAATTGGTTAGTTTGGAAGGAATCAAATGTCTGGTTCATGAATAAGTACAAAGACAACTAAAATCCAGTGATTTACAGCATCATCAAAAACTACGAAAAGACCTTTCTTGGTCCCATTGGACACAAGGTCTGAACTCCGAACCATTAGGTCTAACATTGTGCAATTGCAATTTAGCCAACATCCAAAATAGATGTCGTCATTATTTCATTTCAAGTACACAAAATTCTAATATATTTATGGATTATACTAAAACTCAGAGCTAGAGCTATCATTTCAAAAACAGTTACCTGTATTAATTCAATTGGCTCCATCATCCAAGCAAGTAAGACTTAAAGCTAATTACCCTCTTCAGAACCTTTCACCCTGATGATGTACACCTAAAAGGAAAATAGAAGTACATTTAGTACATATACACACAAGAAGCCATAAAATGTAAAAATTTAGTAGCAAAAAGGAAAAGCCCTACAAGTTATTGACAAGGGATAACTTGCATAGGTTACAGATTCACATTAGTTTGCATGGTAGCTGAAAGGAAAGTGATAGTATTATATATAATAATAATCTATGATCGCGCACTCATGCCGCATGCCCATCAAGAGTATTTGGAAGACAATAAACCAATGTTAGCACAGCCTAATTCAAACTTGAAACTTCACAACAACAACAACAAGAAGTTGATGATTGAGAGGAATAACAAGAAGAACAAGGTGCTTAGTTAAATTCCATTGATAAATGATCGATCACCTTAAATGTCGTTGGCCAGATTAATTGAAATACTACTGCATCCCCAACTACCAGATGATGAGCAACAGCGAACCCTTTCCATCCACCAGTCAGTCCTATTTTATGAACCAAGTATATTGTTGGATACTCATCACCATCCTCATCTATCAAAGTCATAACAGCATTACGCTTTGGAAGGTTCCGAAAGCAGAATTGGATTGGAAGACCCTGTTACCAAATTTAACCAGAATCATTATGACTGTTACTCCAAATTACTCCAAAGGTAAATCAGCTTCAATCCATTATAGGTATAAGGATGACATATTTATCATTTTAAATATATATGTTTCAAGTCTTCAACGTTCTCAGAACAGATGGTGACTAGTCCATCTTCATTACTGAAACATGCAGGTGCCCCCAAACCAAGTGAGAGTAATCTGCCACATTATTCAACTATAATGCAACCCCAGTCAACTTTCTCCCTCTAGTCCCCATTTAGTGAATTTCTACTCTGGCAGAACTAGTTATACAATTATATTTTGCTTTGGAAAAGCAAATGCAATCAGTTTTTAAGTTATTCATGGATCAGCTATGCGATTATACTTCCAGGCTAAATGATATAATTTCATCCTTTCTAAGCCACTGTAAATTAAAACACAACAAAAACCAAGCCTTTAGTTCCAAAATTTTGGGGAACTATAAATCCTCAACATAATAATCATGGTTGGCCACATTATATTCTTTTCCGTCATTCTATTTTATCTCATACCCGTTGTTACCTCTTTAATTGACATGTTGTTCTTTACAACTTCTGTTAATGTTGTTTGTATACTAATAAACTCATCAATACATGTCAGAGAAAAAGAAAAGCCTGAGTCCCAACATCTTAGTTAGATAACACACCAATGTACTTTGAGAAGTTGTTAAATAAGTTAAGCAGAAAAACCAATTCTAATACCAGCCAGAATCCACCAGTGACATGGGGTCGCAGCATTGACTTTGTAAATGTTGGATAAACAGGTTCTAGACCCATTTCTAATTTTTCCACTTTCTCTTGAGCTTCTGCTCGGGCTTCAGGCGAGGCATTTACCCGGTTGGACAACTCTCTTTGCCTACCAAAAATCCTACACACCCCCACAAAAAAATTAAAACCATACATCTAAAAAATTATACGAAATAGATCATTCTATTTGCTAACGGTTAACATTTGAATCAAATATACCTTCTGGGTATTGCCACGCTGTCCACAGCAACCTGTCAGCAACAGCAATAGCATGACGTTGTAACAGAAAATCTTAATATAAATGAATGCCAAAATATATCGCTGGTCCTAAACTTTAGAACATGAGCGGTTTTGGTCACTGAAGTTTAAAGTGACAGCTTTTAGTCTAAAAAAACACTAAAAGTGATTGATCTTTAGTACTTTGAAAATTTTAGTTGGGACTAAAAGAGATCACTTTTTTTTTTATATATATATAATAGGGACTAAAATTGATCACTTTAAACTTTAAGGACTAAAATGGTTGGACTAGTATTTGAGGAAATGAACAAAACGATTGATTCACTCGCTTTTGGCAAAGTGAGTGGACCTCCTGACCACGACCAACTGCTTCTGCACCACACGGGGTTTGGCCTGCTTCGTCTATGTGAATGTGGGCATCAAAAAGAGTAAATGATTATGGAATAGAAACACAGAAATATTTTAGTATTAACAAAAACAGAGAGAGAGAGAGAGAGAGAGATTGAGGGCTTCCATTCTCTTCTTATTCACTTCCACTCTGTTGCCACGGCTTTCCTCGTATGATTGCTTCGCCACCAACATTTTCGTTTCTTTCTCTCTCTTTTTGTGCTTTTCTCTGTGTGTGTGAGTGTGTGAGGGAGAGATGGGTTTGGGGTTAAATAGTTTAAATTGAAGAGCCATAGACGCTGGGTTCCCACGAATCCCACTTCAAATTTTGAATGATGAATGCGTCATCATCAATATCCACAACTAGAATCTGACCGTACAAGTTTAAATTCTTAGGTAAAACTTACATTTTTCTTTTTCTTTTTTTTACATATAAAAATTATGCTTGCGTTTAGATAACTTTTATTTTTTGCTATTTTTTCTTTTACTATTCAACATTTTAACTTATTTTTGCTATTGTAGAGACTCAAATTGGATTGACCCTGAGTGATGGGTTTACAGCCCAATAAGCCCAAACAATAAATTTTTAGAGTATGGGTCCAAGAACTATTATTGTTTTTCCGAAAGGGTTCTACTCATCAATCAATGAGGGATACTTTCGGTTTGCTCTATGAGGATTATTATCCTCGGCTCTCTTTCAACTGGTCTCTCTCTTTTTTTTTCTTTTTTCTTTTTTTCTTCTTTTTTCTGCCTCTCCCCCTTCTCTTTGTTTTCTTCATTCTTATGTTATATACTCTGTTCTCCTCCTGTTTCCATCGTACACGTGTAGTTCTTATCCTGGGAACTCCTTTCTGTCCCATCCAGTACCTACCGGAACCTTCAGCTTAGTGGCCATAAAGCTGCTTAGTTACTGTTCAGGTATCACCTCCACATTAATGCGGCCAAACTGTTAGCTAGAAAGCATTTAATGTGGAGGTGATGGCCTCAAAAAGATATTTGCTAGCTTCCCCGACGCCTCCTAAGCTATATCCGATTTCCAGTTCAGATACAACTTGGTGGGGTCTTTCCGCTAGCACGAAAGTTACCTTGACCTCGGACTTTGTTGTCCTCGGACGTATGTCATGCCGTGGTATATAATATCTACTCGTTTCTTCCATACCACCCATATGATAAGAATAAAACTTTTTAGGCTGTCCTCGGATTACTACATGTTCTCGGATTGGGCTTTTGGGCCCTGAGCGCATTTCTGAGGATTACTATACCTTTTTTACCTAACAGGCCCCACAATAGCCCTTCAAAATCTCGTTTTTTGCCACCTCGGAAAAAAGGAGATTTTGATATCCAACCCCCATTTACTTCGTAGGTTTCCCCCGATTTCAGAATGTCTTTTTGTTTGCCCAAGGCACGCTCCTGACGCTTTGGCGTCATGGGCACGCCATTATTAAATGGTAACTGCTCTGCTGTCCCACACGTTCAACGACCTGATGTAAATCTAACGGTGGGGGATTCTTTGCATTTATGGGCGGGGTTTTTCCCGCCCCTACTTTCTGTGCTCTTGTAAAGTGTCTTTCAAATCAAATCTTTCTTCAGTTACGAATCGCTCTCTCTCTCAATACGTATTCATTGAATCTGTCTTTCTCTCATTACTCCACGCTCTCATAAATACCAGGAGTCCGTCCGAGGAGATTATTTTCCATATTTGTAAGTTTCCTTAACCCTCCCTAGTTTTCCATCTTCTGTATCAATTCGTTCTCTGCTATTGTTAGAAAATGGGTAGATTTAAGCATCCAGTTGATTCCGAGGAGCAAATGGAATCATTTAGGATTAAGTATAGGATTCGCTCAACAGTGGGTATGAGGTACGCTTCCTCCCAAACCTGGTCGCATGACAGAAAAACGGGGGAGGTAGTCATTCCCATGGTAGCCTTTGTCGAGGGAGGGATGACTATCCCAATGGGTAATTTGACGAGAAATTTCCTTAGGTTTTTCACGTTATCCCCCACGCAGTGCGCCTCGAATATGTTCAGGGTGCTTGGGAGTATAGAGGCTTTAAACGCCTCATACAACTTAGGTTTGACGCATCACGATGTAAATTGGGTATATAACCTCAATCGTTTGGGGGATCAGGGATATTACAATATATATATATATATATATTTTTTTTTTTTTTATGTTAGATATTTTTTTTATGTTTTGGATTTGTAATTCATTTCATGCTTTGCTTTAGACTTGTTTACATTATGGTTTTGATAATTGAAACTTGAAATTAGTAGGCATGACTAGAATTGCTTTGAGTATGGGTAAATCCTTTTTGCTTTGTACCTGGTGTTTCACATAAACTCTTTACTTCATATTCTTGATCTAAAGTGAGGATTGAAGAGCATTAGATTTTGATAGTTAAAACATTTAAGTTGCTTGCCACTCTACCTTATTCAAAGTATTTGACTTCATTACATGTTTGATGTATACTTGAGAATTTGAGATAGTGATATTACTGATACATTTTGAATTGTATGGTGATATATATGTTGAATTTTTTATATAGCAGGTGAATTTTTATACACCGCACCGCAAAATGTGGGGCTAAAAATGGCCTAAAACCACATCGCACCGCACCGCGAACACCCCTAATTGTACCAATAGGTGTTTAGCATTTTGCTTTCATATTTTATTCCCACCAGACATTCCAAACATCATGCAATTAGCTGTCTCCACTACAGAGAATGAAATTTTAAAACAAAGTTAAAGAATGAGAGGATAGAACAAAGGACTAGTTCATCAATTGATCATTAGATAGCTCATTGTCTCCTACAAACCCATTTTAACAGGAGAATAAACATTAGAAAAACTACCTTGATTAGAGCTAAAACTAAACAGCTTTAGTGGAGCAAGTTACATCTAGTGTTTCTATAGACAACATGAGTATGGAGGTCCGCAAAAAACTCATGACAAAGTGGAAAACAGAACATGCCAAGACCCTTTTACCTGCAACCAACAGAAGTTTGATAAATATTTCAATTGAACAGAATAAATTAATATGATTAGAGGCACACAAGAAAATAGGCCTTTTAATTTTATTTCCTCTTTAGACTAGACATATATTTATATCACTTGTGGAGCGAGTATTAACATGAATTGTAATCAAAAAGTTTAATACAGTTGGTGGGAAAAGGTTGCATATTGATATATATGTCAGTCGAGCCAACAAAATTTGAATAGTCTCTTTAAAGAACATTGAACACAAGTGGATATGGCATACTGCCCATGTCCTTGTGTGGGGACACTGCTATTGCATGCATATGCAAATAGATGTGTCATATATCAGCAACCACATTTCTACATCTGATGTTGCAATCATATGAGATCATGTCATATGAAGTTACACAATGGCTTTATAATTCCCAATCCATACATACAGTGCCTATAACAATCTTTTTCCTCCATTCACTTAAGACAAGACAAAAGAAAACCAAAACTTTTGCATAGGTTTTAATATCAGAGAACTATAAGGATTAAGGAAAGTGCCTTTCATATAAACTTTTATGTAAAAAAATTTAGGCTACTCCCTCCCTTTGATCTGATACTAAGAGAATCAAGATATGTAGTTTAATGGTTAAAAAACAGGTTAAAGCAGCCAAACTCAAATGCCAGTGGAAATGGCAATTGGTTTGGAAGTTCTCACGTGTCTGGTTCGTGAATAAGTACGAAGACAACTAAAATCCATTGAGTTACAGCATCATAAAAAAAAATGAATAGACCTTTCTTGGTCCCATTGGACACAAGGTATGAACTCCAAGCCATAAGGTCTAACATTGTGCAATTACAATTTAGCCAACATCCAAAATAGATGTTGTCATTATTTCATTGCAAGTATTATAGCTAATGACGAGAAAGCAGACGTATACAAAATTCTAACATATTTATGGATTATACTAAAACTCAGGGGACCAACAATGAGTATAATCCAATATCTAGAGCTATCATTTCAAAAAAGGTTACCTGTATTAATTCAATTGGCTCCATTATTTCCCTCCTCAGAACCATTCACCCTGATGATGTACACCTAGAAAGAAAATAGAAGTACATTTAGTACATTTACATATAAGAAGACATAAAATGTAAAAATTCCCCTCGATGACAGGGACTAGCAGAAGGGAAAAGCCCACGAGTTTATTGAAAAGGGATAACTTACATAAGTTAAAGATACAAATTAGTTTGTATAAAAGAAAAAGGAAAGTGATGGTATCATACATAACAATCTATAATAGCATGCATATATATATATATATGCGCATGCACCATGCCCATCAAGAGAATTTGGAAGACCATAAAAAAATGTTAGCATAGCCTAATTCGAACATGAAACTTCACAACAACAATAATTTGATGATTGAGAGGAATAACAAGAAGAAAAAGGTGCTTAGTTAAATGCCGTAGATAAAATGATCAATCACCTTAAATGTTGTTCGCCCAATTAATTGAAATACTACTGCATCCCCATGTACCAAATGATGAGCAACAGCAAACCCTTTCCATCCACCACTCAGTCCTCTTTTACGGGCTAGATATATTGTTGGATACTCATCACCATCCTCATCTATCAAAGTCATAACATCATCACGACTTGGAAGGTTCAGCTTGCAGAAATCGACTGGAAGACCCTGTTATCAAATTTTACCAGAATCATTATGACTGTTACCCCAAATTACAGGTATAGTATGGATCAAGGATGACATATTTATCATTATATATATATAGTTCCAAGTCTTCTACGTTCTCAGAACAGATGGTAACTAGTCCATCTTCATTACTGAAACAGGCAGGTGCCCCCAATCCAAGTGAGGGCAATCTGCCACATTATTCAAATCTAACGTAACCATATGTCAACTTTCACCCTCTAGTCCCTATTTAGTGGATTTCTACTCTGGCAGAACTATTTACACAATTAAATTTTTCTTTGGACAAGAAAATGCAATCAAATTTTAAGTTATTCATGGATCAGGTATGTGATTTTACTTATACAGGCTGAATCACATAACTTAGTGCTTTCCAAGCCACTGTAAATTAATACAGAACAACAACCAAGCCTTTAGTTCCAAAATTTTGGGAAACTATAATCCTCAATAGAATAATCATGGTAGCCACATATATTCTTTTCAGCCATTCTATTTTATCCGAAGTCACTCGTAAGACATGTTATTTTTACTTCTTCCACTAATGTTATTTATATACTAATAACCCATCAATACATATCAGAGAAAAAGAAAGGCCTGAGTTCTAACATCTTAGTTAGATAACACACTTATGTCCTTTGAGAAGTTGTTAAATAAGTTTAGCAGAAAAACCAATTCTCTTACCAGCCAAAATCCACCAGCGACATGGGATGGCTGCATTGACCTTGTCAATATTGGATAACCAGGTGGTAGACCCAATACTAATTTTTCCGCTTTCTCATCAGCTTCTGCTATGGCTTCAGGCGAGGCAAGTACCAGGTTTGACAAATTCCTTTGCCTACCTAAAATCCTACACATCCCCCATAAAAAAAAATTATATGAAATAGATCATTCTATTTGCTAACACATTAACATTTGAATCAAAAATACCTTCTGGGTATTGCCACGCGGTCCACAGCAACCTGTTAGCAATAATAGCATAATGTTGTAACATAAAATCTTGACATAAATGAAAGGCCAAAATATAATGTTGGTCCTAAACTTTAGAACATAAGCGGTTTTAGTCCCTGAAGTTTAAAGCGATCACTTTTAAGGACTAAAATGGTTCATTAGGGACTAGTGTTTGAGGAAATGAACAAAACGATTCACAGACTCACTTCTTTGTAAATAGGTGCAGGCTTGTTGGCAAAGCGAGTGGACCTCCTAACCACGACCAATTGCTTCTCCACCACACGGGGTTTGGCCTGCTTCGTCTATGTGAATGTGGGCATCAAAAAGACTAATGAGTACGGAATAGAAACACATAAAAATAACAGATTTTAGTGAGGAAAAAAAAAAACAGAGAGAGAGAGAGATACAGGAGAGGGTTTGGGAGAAGTTTTGAGAGCTTGAGAAAGCAGAGGGAGATTGAGGGCTTCCATTCTTTTCTTATTCTCTTCCACTCTCTTGCGACGGCTATCCTCGTATGATTGCTTCGCCACCACCATTTTCGTTTCTTTCTTTCTCTTTTTCTGCTTTTTTCTGTGTGTGTGTGTGTGTGTGAGAGAGAGGGAGAGAGAGAGAGAGAGAGATGGGCTTTGGCTTAAATAGTTAAATTGAAGAACCCTAGTCTAAAGGACCGTTGGGTTCCCACTTCAAATTTTGAATGATGAAGAACGCGTCTCCATCGGTACGGAAGCTAGCTACCTCACATTCACAGTTAGACTAGAATCTGACTGTACAAGTTTAAATTCTTAAGGTAAAACTTATATTTTTCTTTTTCTTTTTTAACTAAAAAAATGAAATATAAAAACTATGAAGAATTACTTGGAGAAAAAAAATAATGGCGTAAATGCTCTTTTCGTTTCTATATTTTGAGTTATTTCTATTTTGGTTCCTAAATTTTTATTTTACCACTCTTAGTCCCTAATTCAATTAACGCTTGTTATTTTAATCCTTTCCGTCAGCCAACAGACAGAAATGGCTAATGTGGCTAAAGGACTTATTAAAATAATAATTAAAAAATCTATTTTGGCATTAAAAATGCCATGTCAGCATCTAATTTAGTTTTAATTAAATAAAAAAATTAAAAACAAAAAATTACAGATCTAACAACATAAGAACTTGTTCTTTAATGTTCTTCTTAAATAAAAAAAAAATAAAAATAAAAATAAAAAACCCAGCAACAACATCAAACCCAGAATGAAAGAGCAAACCCGACACTTTCCTTTATTTGAAATCCAAATAAAAAACATTTTGGTCATTGCTCATCCACTAGATTCAAATTACTAAAGCTCTCTCTCGTCTAAAATGATGCTATCTTTCATCTAAAGCTCTCTCTGTCTCTTAAATCAAAATCTCTATCTCTATCTCTCTTTCGGCTTTCTCTTTGGATCTGGGTTTAGAGAAAGAGATGGCTTCTTCGCCTCTCACGCACAAAGTGAATCCGATACAATCGACAAAAACCCCTCAGTCCTCACCGTGTTCAAGGACCGCCATCGCGAGCTTCACACCACTCGGTCTCCTCAGTTTCTCGACCTCAGGAACCAGCGCGGTCTCTAGTCCGATTCCAATTACGGCTCCGATGTCATTATCGGTCTTCTCGATACCGTAATCTGGCCAAAGCGACGTAGCTTTTTCGACACCACTCGGTCTTCTCGATCCAGTTTCCTCTCGTTGGAAGGGAGCTTGTTGGTGGGTGCTGGGTTTGACTGGCTTCATTGGTTGGGATTGCAAGGTTTGTTGTTGTTGTCGGTCTGATCGATGATCGTTTTAGGCATTTGGGGTTTGGGGTTTGTTGGAGATTTGGTTTTGGCATTTGCTGGGAATTTCGCATTTTAAAAATTCTTTTTGTTTTTTAAGTTATTAACTTGTGGTGGTATTCGAAATTTCTTTGATTATGGTTTGGTTTGGGAGTGGATGAGTTAAGTGCTTTGCTGGGTTTCTATTCTTTGGATGGTTTGGTTTGGGTGTGGTTTCATGTGGGTTTTCTTGTGTTTGCACTTGTTCATGCTCTTTGATTTGGTGATGTTCATGTTCTTTGATGTTCATGCTCTTTGATTATGGGTTTGCTCTTTGATTCTGGGTTTGATGTCGTTGCTGGGTTTATTTCTTGATTTAAGGAGAACATTGAAGAACAAGTTGTTATGTTCTTAGATCTGTAATTTTTTGTTTTTAATTTTGTTACTTAATTAAAATTAAATTAGATGCTGAATGCCAAAATAAAATTTTAATTATTATTTTAATAAGTCTGTTAGCCACATCAGCCATTTTCGTTCGTTGGCTGACGGAAAGGACTAAAATAATAAGCGTTAATTGGATTAGGAACTAAAAGTGGTAATATAGAAATGTAGAGACCAAAATAGAAATGACCCCAAAATGTAGGGACAAAAAGAGCATTTACACCAAAAATAAATAAATAGACGCATGATGGAGATTTTTTTTCCCCTGCCTTTCCAAAGCTCTTGATTCAAGGTCTTACCATATTGATATATACGAGTATATTTTTATCAATATTCAATAATTACATTGGAGGAAAATTTGAATCCCGATTTCTTTAATAAAATAGAGCAATTTGTGCCACTAAATTAAAGATATATATCCAATTCATCTTATCTCTTCTTTACAAGATTTTAAATTATGGCCTACAAACCAAAAAAATCAAATTTATGGTGCTCTTCCAACTTTTCCAATAATCTATATATATATATATATATATATATAAAATAATTGTAAGGACACAATTTGGGTCCCTAGTCCAAAGAATGGATGAACTTAAGCCTAAAGAGCCCAATACAATGAATTTGTAGAAAGTGGGATGGAAATTTGGGCTTTAATGAGTTAGACAATGTAGCGGGCCTTTTTGTTGTATAGGGCTGGGCTATCTCCTGCGATACTAGGCCTAAATGTTCTAAGTAAGGGAGTTGAGGCCAATCCAGCTGCAACTCAACTGGTCCGGCTTGTGCGTAAATTATGTCTTGTCTGCCAGGAACATGCTTACGGCAGGCAAAGCTATTCTGGATGAGTTATGGTAGGCAGACATGATAATAAAACAGAAAGAGTATACTTCGGCTTCTCAATTAAAGTAAACAATTAATCCTTAATTAAAAGAGATAATCAATAATGATAATTACTTTTATAAAGAAAGCAAGTTAATAAGTGGTCAACACATGGGTCAATCTAGAGGTGAATGAAATCAAAGCAAATCCAATCCACAAGACCAAGACCAGAGAGGGAAGAACGCTTCTTCTTAACGCAATCAACCTCCCGTGAAAAATCCTACCGTGGAAGTTAATTACTTTGAGGGAAGCGAATCTGAATGGTTGGTGCCCGGAGGAAAACCCCCTTTTGCTTTTGGCAGAGAGCAGGATTTTGAGAGGGAGAGAGGGAATCAACCTATTGGTGCGTGCCTGCCGATCTAACTCTCTATTTTTTTCCTTTCTTCTTTCTTTGTTTTTTAGTTTTCCTCTTTTCTTTTCTTTCTTTTCTTTTACACTTGTTTTCTATTTCATGTTTCCTCAGAGATGATTCTTACTTTGATTCTTTTGTCCTCATTTCTTTTTGGGCACGACAAGGGTCTCCTTTTATAGTGCATGCTGCGACCATATTTTATTGTTTTAACCCTTAACCACCTTTGTTTAGTCTGGGTGTACTTGTCGACTACCACTGGTCCGTCTATGTGCCACTCTCCCTTTCCAAACAAAGGAAAGCTATTTTATTTATTAGTCTGCCGTAGCACCCTTTCTTACCATGGTGTGGGTGCTCTTTCTCTCTATCCCTCGTGGCATGCACCTAGTGGTTCCAACTCAACCTTGCTTCTTTTGGGTGGTATGTCATCCCAGCAAGACATACCCCCCAAAAGAGCTTGAGCAGGAGCCGCAGAATAGGTTTTTCCCTCTCCCACCGCTAAACCATGCCCTCTTACCTCTGACCCATAACCCCACCATGTCCCATATTGGCTGGGTACAGGCTGGTGGTGCCTAGGCCTTGCGTATGTCTTCCTTTCATATATGTCCAAAATATGTTTACTGCTCATACGTTCTCCATGGTCTAGAAGTTTGCCTGCATAGTCTACCATCCTTCCTTGACCTTTTATGTGAGTTACTTTATGGTTTCCCACTCCCCTTAGGGGCTGGGCTTTGCCTTCTTTTAGTCCACTCCTTTGATTGCTATCATTTTCTGTCATATCACTCTGTCATTCCTACTGTGATATTTATTTGATCCAATCCTGCTGGACCTCTTTGAACCTGCTGTTTATTCTTTCCCCAATGACTCAGTATAGCCATTAGTTTTTTCATCACATTACTTGTGGGCTCTTGTGTCCCATTTTTTCTCTTGGGCATCTTTGACCCATTTCTTAACTCTGTGTTCTCATGGGCTTTTACTAACTTCATTGGGCTTCCCCGGCCCAATTACCTTGTCCTCATCTTTGGGGTTCATGGGCTTGCCATCAATCCCTTATTTTCTTTGCTTGCATTACTTCGGGCCTGTCGTGACCCATTTTTACTTTTCTACATCATATACTGTCCATGGGTTTGCTATCTCTCTTTCTGAGCTCTTTTAGGCCTATTTGCTTCCTCAATACCCATTTGTTTATTTTATGGACCTGTGACTCATTATTCCTGCCACTTAGGCTTAATGGTTTTTTTTTTTTTTTTTTCTATGTGTTTACCAACTCCTTTTCTGCCCGTGTTGTTGGGCTCTTTTCTCATTTAACTTCCAAAATGACCATCAACAAATAGTAATAAAAAAAAATTGTCCGACTCATGGGTTCAATCCAATCCATATGGATTAGGTTAGGTTGGGTTGAATTTTTTTTTAACTTACCATGATAGGTTGAGTCGAAAAATCTCCTCAACCCAACCCATGCACACCCTACCTATGTGGTTAGATGAGCTCTATGAAAGTTCTCTTGAAAAGCATGCCCCTGAATGTATTGTCTATTGTACTTATAATTGTTGTACATGCATCGTACTTATAATTGTTGTATTATTAAATGAGATGATTGGGAGTTAGTGCTATTCGAAGTTGTTAGTGAGTTACTAAGTTAGCTGCTTCATTCAAATCAGTTACTTGTCACAACTCATAATTGATGAATATTAACAATAAATAAGCCACGCAATTTTCCTCTTTCCTTTCCTTGAATTTCATTCCCTCATTCTCTACTATCTTGAATCAATCAAGTTACCACCCTACTGCAAATTATTCATTTCATCTATATATCTATATAATATTTTAAAATTAAAGCATAATATTTATTGTTGCTAATTTGCTATGCCACATTAGAATAGGATTTTGGTCCATTTCAATTGTAAAATCTATTAGTAAATAACTAAATGAATTAATTAAATTATTTTATTTAAGCTATTTTTTAAAATAAATATTAATCAAACAATAAGATTTTTTAAATAATGCATGTTATGAATGTTTTCATTTAAATTTTGTAAAGAGGGGGGCCTGGATTGAGATGTTGGGCAAATTCCTGCCGCACTAAGCCCAAGTTGTTTCTGGGTGAGGAGTCGGGACCGGCCCAATTGAAGCACACCTTGGCCCAGCATGTGCGCAATCTTCACCGTGTTTGCCAAAGTCTATTTAAGAGCTCACAGCAGGCAAAGTCATTGTCAACAGGTTATGGCAGGCAGACATAATATAGAAAACGTAAAGAAAATACATTTGCTATTTCTTTCGCAATAAACAAGATAAATAACTTAAAAGGCCTGACTTTTAAAGAATAACACTTAAACAAAGGATTAGAGCGGGATAAGTAAAAAAAAAAAAAAAAAGAGCAAGTCTGCCACACTAAGTATAGCCACGGGACTCTAACCACGGAAGGGAAAACTGCTCCCTCAACGCAAATAACTTCAACGGTGAAATTAATTGCTTTGAGAGGCTAGCCCTAAATGATATGTGCCCGAGTATAGGTCGTATTTCTCTCCGAGGACAAGGCTATTGAGGGAGAGAGGGGGATAACCCATTTAGGTGCATGCCTGCCATAAACGTTTTGTTTTCTCTCTGTTTCCTTTCTTAAAATTCTTTTCTCTCTGTTTTCTTTCTTAAAATTCTCTTCTCTCTGTTTTCGATCACTCCTTGCCTCCCCCTCTTTTGCACACAGCCATGGGTCTCTTATATAGGGTCTGCCGTGGCCAATTTTACTGTTCTAGCCTCCTTATGGCCCTATTCTAATATGGTAGCCTTTTGCCGACCGCTTACCGAGTCAATGGTTCTGACCACCACCATTGACCTGTGGTTCTCAGACAACGAAGGTTACTTCTTTATTTCATCCAGTGTGTCCCCTCTTTCTCTCAGTTTCTCATGGCATGCACCCAGTGGTTATTACCCACCCTTACCTCTTTTGGGTGGCATGTCATCCCAGCAGGACTGTGCCCACCGAAAGAGTCTGGGTAAGAAACACAAAATGGGTTTCCACTCCTCTCCCCACCGCCAGACCTTGCCCTCACCCATTACGTCACCCTTTCCCATAGTGGCTAGGTATAGGCTGGTGACGCCTGGGTCATACGCATGCGTTACCTTATTGATGTTTCATTCATTTGCCGAGGTCTGAGAATGGGTGCGCATATCCTGCCGTGCGCTATTTGGCCTTTTCTGGTGTGGAATGTATCTCCGGCAGGCCAACGTTCATGACTTCTCCCTTTCTTTGGAAGGTTGAGCTCTGTAGGATCAGTTGGGCTTCCCTTTAGTTTAGGTGTTTTGCTTTGTGGCTTGGCATCCCCTGCCATGCCAGATTGTTATTTCTGCTACCTATCGTAATCCTGCCAGGCCCCTTTGGGCCTGCCGTGTGCTTTCCCTCTCCGTAACCCAGTATACTTACTGAGTTCCTTCTTTCATTTCTTGCGAGCTCCAATGTCCCTTTTTTCTTGTGGGCATCCCTAGCCCATTTTAGTTCTGTTTCACCCATGGACTTTTGCTAACTCATTTTGGACTTCCTTGGCCCAATTGCTCTATATACCTCATCCTTTGGGCTCATGGGTTCTCCATTAGCCCGTTACTCTCCTTGTTTTTTTATCACGTTGGGCCTGCTGTGGCCCATTCTTTCTTTTCTTCATATTTCCCATGGGTTTGTTTCTTTTCTCTTTCCAGGCTTATTCAAGCCCGTTTGCTTCTTCTAGACCTATCTCATGGACCCGTGAACCATTCGTATGATTTTTGATTAGCTGTTTCTTTTGGTCTGCTCGTGATTCTAGGCCCTTTGTCCTGCTGAGCTTTGTTGAGAATGAGCCTCAACAAATTTTTAATGATAAAAAGGGCTTTTAAACGATACTGTTTACTAACTATAAAATTTACAGAGTTCCATGATTGGTTAGTTTCACATCCACAACATAATAAACAAATTTTCAATTATTTTTTTAGTGATTAAGATTTCAATTAGGGATTCAGCCTGATTTGTGATATATTTTTGGATTATTGCAAGTTTCTGCAACTTTATATAAACTTCACAATTGATAAATTGACATGTTATGATTGGCCTCTTGTGTGAAATGGTGTAACTAATGTTGTATCAATAGGTGTTTAGCATTTTGCGTTCATATTTATTCCCACCAGACATTCCAAACAACATGCAATTAGCAGTCTCTATTGCAGAGAATGAAATTTTAAAACAAAGTTAAAGAATGAGGAATAAAACAAAAGACTAGTTCATCAATTGACCATTAGATAGCTCATTGTCTCCAACAAATCCATATTAACAGGAGAATAAACATTTGAAAAACTACCATGATTATAGCTAAAACTAAACAGCTTTAGTGGAGCAAGTTACATGTAGTGTTTCTATAGACAACATGAGTATGGAGGTCCACAAAAAACTCATGACAAAATGGAAAACAGAACTTGTCAAGGCCCTTTCACCTACAACCAATAACAAGAATAAATAAATAAATTCAAGTGGAAGGTTCAAGAGTATAAGCTCAAAATGACACTAAAAATTAGGAATAATATCATACTTATCTACCACATTTTAGAGGCACACAAGAAAATAAGAAGTGATTGATCGACAATATTTTCACAACAAATTATAAGTGATAAGTTATTATTGGTTCTAATTTGAATCCACAACTTAAATTACTTTTTTGCCCACCCATAATAACAAATAACGACTTGTCACCTAGGATTTGTTATGAAAATTTTGTGAACAAAGCATTTCTCCAAGAAAATAGGCCTTTTAATTTTAATTCCTCTTTAGACTAGACAAATATATTTATCTCACTTGTGGAGAGAGTAGTACTAACATGAATTGCAATCAAAAAGTTTAATACAGTTGGTGGGGGAAGATTGCATATTGATATATAAATATATATATATATATATATATATATGTCAGTTGAGCGAACAGAGTTTGAATAGTCTCTTTAAAAAAAATTAAACACAAGTGGATATGGCATACTGCGTGGGATCATGCCCGTGCCCTTGTGTGGGAACACTGCTATTGCATGCATATGCAAGCAAAAATGTGTCATTTATCAGTAACCACATTTCATGTCATATGAAGTTACATGATGGCCTTATAATTGCCCTATTCGTACATACAGTGCCTGTAAACTTCTGTATAGGTTTTAATAGATGTTTCCATGAGTAACAACAAGGAATATCAGAGAACTATAAGGATAAGGAAAGTGCCTTTCATATAAACTTTTATGTAAAAAAATTTAGGTTACTCCCTCCTTTTGATCTGATACTAAGAGAGTCACGATAAGTCCTGTGGTTCAACGGTTAAAAAACAGGTTATACCTGCCAAACACAAATGCCGGTGGAAATGGCAATTGGTTGGTTTGGAAGGAATCAAATGTCTGGTTCATGAATAAGTACAAAGACAACTAAAATCCATTGATTTACAGCATCATCAAAAACAACGAAAAGACCTTTCTTGGTCCCATTGGACACAAGGTCTGAACTCCGAACCATTAGGTCTAACATTGTGCAATTGCAATTTAGCCAACATCCAAAATAGATGTCGTCATTATTTCATTTCAAGTATACAAAATTCTAATATATTTATGGATTATACTAAAACTCAGAGCTAGTAGAACTATCATTTCAAAAACAGTTACCTGTATTAATTCAATTGGCTCCATCATCCAAGCAAGTAAGGCTTAAAGCTAATTACCCTCTTCAGAACCTTTCACCCAGATGATGTACACCTAAAAAGAAAATAGAAGTACATTTAGGCTGTGTTTGTTTCGTGTAAAACGTTTTCCGGAAAATACATATTTTCCGAAAATGTTATTTTTCGGAAAAGAAAAATATTTTTAAGCGTTTGGTTGAATTATGAAAATTGTTGGGGAAAATATTTTCATGTGTTTGGATGTATTCTAAAAATGCTATTTTCTGGAAAAAATTTCACATTTTCTCAACAACACAACAAATTCCGGCAACAACACAACAATAACAACAACAACAACACCAAATTCCGGCAACAACAACACAACAACCACAACACAACAACAATCAGTTCATCAAAAAAAAAAACAAAAACAACAATCAAACTTAAAAAAAAAAAAAAACGGAGAGATCGAGGAAGACGACGATCGACGGCACGGCGCGGCGCGGCGCGATGCGACTCGCCGGTGCGAAGAGCGCTGGGTTCGAAGGATCGACGATCGACGATCGACGGCGATGGCATGGCGCAATCGAAGGCGCGACTGGATCGAAGGCGCGATCGTTGCAGTGAGGCGATGGGGACTGGGTTCGTGGGTTCGTAGTCGCCGGCGATGGTCTCTCGGCTTGGATCGGCGGTTCGTGGCCGCCGACGATGGGCGCTGGGCGCTGGGCTTGGATCGACGATGGCGCTGGGCTCTCTCTTTCTTTCTCCCTCTCCCTCTTCGTGCTCTCTGTTTTTGGGTTTTCCGGAAAATAGGATTTGAAGTGAAAATAGGAACGGAATCCATTTTCACCTCTGACCGACAGTCAACGGAAATTAATTTCCGGAAAATCGATTTTTCAGTGCAACCAAACACCCGTAAATTCAGAAAAGCATTTTCGGAAATGCTTTTCACCCAAAACAAACACAGCCTTAGTACATATACACACAAGAAGCCATAAAATGTGAAAATTTCCCTCTGTGACAGGGAGTAGCAAGAAGGAAAAGCCCTACAAGTTATTGACAAGGGATAAATTGCATAGGTTACAGATTCACATTAGTTTGCATAGTAGCTGAAAGGAAAGTGATAGTATTATATATAATAAAAATCTATGATCGCACACACATGCCGCATGCCCATCAAGAGTATTTGGAAGACAATAAACAAATGTTAGCACAGCCTAATTCAAACATGAAACTTCACAACAGCAACAACAACAACAAGAAGTTGATGATTGTGAGGAATAACAAGAAGAACAAGGTGCTTAGTTAAATTCCATTGATAAATGATCAATCACCTTAAATGTTGTTGGCTGGATTAATTGAAATACTACTGCATCCCCAACTAGCAAATGATGAGCAACAGCAAACCCTTTCCATCCACCAGTCAGTCCTATTTTATGAACCAAGTATATTGTTGGATACTCATCACCATCCTCATCTATCAAAGTCATAACAGCATTACACTTTGGAAGGTTCCGAAAGCAGAATTGGATTGGAAGACCCTGTTATCAAATTTAACCAGAATCATTATGACTGTTACTCCAAATTACTCCAAAGGTAAATCAGCCTCAATCCATTATAGGTATAAGGATGACATATTTATCATTTTAAATATATATGTTTCAAGTCTTCAACGTTCTCAGAACAGATAGTGACTAGTCCATCTTCATTACTGAAACATGCTGGTGCCCCCAAACCAAGTGAGAGTAATCTGCCACATTATTCAGCTATAATGCAACCCCAGTCAACTTTCTCCCTCTAGTCCCCATTTAGTGAATTTCTACTCTGGCAGAACTAGTTATACAATTATATTTTGCTTTGGAAAAGCAAATGCAATCAGTTTTTAAGTTATTCATGGATCAGGTATGCGATTATACTTCCAGGCTAAATGATATAATTTCATCCTTTCTAAGCCACTGTAAATTAAAACACAATAAAAAACCAAGCCTTTAGTTCCAAAATTTTGGGGAACTATAAATCCTCAACATAATAATCATGGTTGGCCACATTATATTCTTTTCCGTCATTCTATTTTATCTCATACCCGTTGTTACCTCTTTAATTGACATGTTGTTTTTTACTACTTCTGTTAATGTTATTTGTATACTAATAAACTCATCAATACATGTCAGAGAAAAAGAAAAGCCTGAGTCCCAACGTCTTAGTTAGATAACACACCAATGTACTTTGAGAAGTTGTTAAATAAGTTAAGCAGAAAAACCAATTCTAATACCAGCCAGAATCCACCAGTGACATGGGGTCGCAGCATTGACTTTGTAAATGTTGGATAAACAGGTTCTAGACCCATTTCTAATTTTTCCGCTTTCTCTTGAGCTTCTGCTCGGGCTTCAGGCGAGGCATATACCCGGTTGGACAACTCTCTTTGCCTACCAAAAATCGTACACACATCCCCACAAAAAAAATTAAAACCATACATCTAAAAAATTATACGAAATAGATCATCCTATTTGCTAACGGTTAACATTTTAATCAAATATACCTTCTAGGTATTGCCACGCTGTCCACAGCAACCTGTCAGCAACAGCAATAGCATGATGTTGTAACATAAAATCTTAATATAAATGGAAGGCCAAAATATATCGCTGGTCCTAAACTTTAGAACATGAGCTGTTTTAGTCACTGAAGTTTAAAGTGACAGCTTTTAGTCTAAAAAAACACTAAAAGTGATTGATCTTTAGAACTTCAAAAATTTTAGTCGGGACTAAAAGAGATCACTTTTTTTATAATAGGGACTAAAATTGATCGCTTTAAACTTTTAAGGACTAAAATGGTTCATTAGGGACTAGTATTTGAGGAAATGAACAAAACGATCGATTCACCCGCTTGTTGGCAAAGTGAGTGGACCTCCTGACCACGACCAATTGCTTCAGCACCACACGGGGTTTGGCCTGCTTCGTCTATGTTAATGTGGGCATCAAAAAGAGTAATAGCTTGTTTGGAAGTTTAGAGAGGGAGGAGAGTAGAGGGGAGTAGAGGGAAGGGGAGTAGTGGGGAGGAGAGTAGAGGAGAATGATTCACCTCCACCTTATTTGGATGTTTTTGAAATTAGTAAGGGGGAAAGGATTAATTAGTCCTTCCCCTTGTGTAATTTTGTTAATATAATAAGGATAAATTAGGTAATTTACTTGGTCAATAGTTTATGTACTCTACTCTCCCTCCAAATCTCTCCAATTTGGGGGAATTAAAATTGGGGGGTTAGAGGGAGTTCAAACCCCTCCAAACTCCTCCAAACCCCTCCCCCTCATCCTTTAAAAAACTTCCAAATAAAGTAATTGCATTACTCTCCCTCCCTCTACTCTACTCCCCCTCCTTTTTTAAACATCCAAACATGCCATAAATGAGTATGGAATAGAAACACATAAAAATGACAGATTTTAGTAACCAAAAAAAAAAAAAAAAAAAAAAAAAAAAAAACAGAGAGAGAGAGAGAGAGAGAGAGAGAGAGAGAGAGAGAGAGAGAGAGAAGAGGGTTTGGGAGAAGAGGAAGATTTGAGAGCTTGAGAAAGCAAAGGGAGATTGAGGGCTTCCAGTCTTCTCTTATTCACTTCCACTCTGTTGCCACGGCTTTCCTCATATGATTGCTTCGCCACCAACATTTTCATTTCTTTCTCTCTCTTTTTGTGCTTTTCTGTGTGTGTGTGTGAGTGTGTGAGGGAGAGACGGGTTTGGGGTTAAATAGTTTAAATTGAAGAACCATAGACGACGTTGGGTTCCCACGAACCCCACTTCAAATTTTGAATGATGAATGCGTCATCATCAATATTCACAGTTAGAATCTGACCATACAAGTTTAAATTCTTAGGTAAAACTTACATTTTTCTTTTTCCTTTTTTTTTTTTAATAAAAATTATGGTTGTGTTTGAATAGCTTATTTTTTGTTATTTTTTTTACTATTTAACTTATTTTCGCTACTATTTATGGGTTTTACTGCACGTTTTTTTGTACTATTCATAGGTTTTACTATACTATTTCAGCTAACTTTTATATTTATATATAGTACATTCAACAAAAAGTTTTCAATTTCAGTAAAATAAGCAAATATCAAATAGACACTATGATGAATTACTTGGAGAAATAAATAAATAAATAGACACAAGAATTTTATTTGTTATGTTGATAAATATTTTGAATTTTTTTTGTCCTACATTTCCAAAGCTCTTGATTCAGAGTCTTACCATATTGATATATACTGTACTACTCCATATTTTTATCAATACAATAATTACATGGGAGGAAAATTTGAATCCTGATTTCCTTAATAATAGAGCAATTTGTGCCACTAAATTAGAGATATATATCCAATTAATCTTTTATCTCTTCTTGACAAGATTTTAAATTATGGCCTACCAACCAAAAAATCATATTCATAGTGTTCTTCCAACTTTTTCCAATAATTTTTTTTAATCCCATATATTTTTTTTCAATAATTAAACACAAAATTGAGTATTTAAAAATTAGGTAAATTAAAATTATGACCATCTTAATATGTAAATACATGGAGTTATTTTGTATTAATACAGTATTAGTAATACTTTAAAGAGATATGAGATACGAGTTCAACATTTTAGTTATAAAAATTGAGTGATGAAAACTGAATTAGAGTGATGGGCTAAACCAAACATGCTCTCCTACATGGTTAGTAGAGCTCTATGAAGGATCTCTTGAGAAGCATGCCTCTGAGTGTATTGTCAATTGTACTTCTAATTGTTGTACATGCAATTAAGAGTGGGTTAGCTTGACAAGATATTTTTAAATGAGATGGTTGGGAGTTAGTACAATTTGAAGTTTTTAGTGAGTTACTAAGTTGGTTGTTTCATTCAAATCGGTTACACTTAATTATTGTCACAACTCATAAGTGATGAACATCAACAAGAAATAAGCCACACAATTTTCCTCTTTCCTTTCCCATATTTCTTTCTCTCGTTCTCTTTTCTTGGAGTGTGACTACCTCGAATTAGTCAAGCAACTACCCTAAGAACCCAAGATTGCAAATTATTCATTACATCTATATAATATTTATAAACTGAAGTATAACATTTATTATTGCTAGTTTACTACACTCCTATTGAGTCTTTTTTTTTTTTAGGGCCCTTTTGAGCCATATTATAATAGGATTTTGGTCCATTTCGGTTTACTTCGGTCCATTTCAATTGTAAAATCTATCAATAAATAATTAAATGAATTAATTTAATTTTTTTGTTCAAATCTATTAGTACTTGAAGTCATATAAGCTTTTTTAAATTTAATATTAATCAAACAATAAGATTTTTTAAATAATGCATGTTATGAATGTTTTCATTTAAAGTTTAAATAATAAAAAGAGCATTTAAACGATAACATTTACTAACTATAAAATTTACAAACGATAACGTTTACTAACTATAAAATTTACAAAGTGTCATGATTGGTTAGTTTCACATCCATAACATACTAAACAAATTTTATTTATTTATTTATTTTTATAGTGATACTAACTTACTGTAGTTAGTAGCATTTCGGACCAATTCGGCTAATTCAGTCCAATTCAGTCTAATTCAGTCCACTTCCATCTATTCGATCCACTATGGTCCAATTCAGTCCATTTGGTCCCCTGGTCCATTTTCAGTCCAATTTGGTCCTTTTGGACTAATTTCCTAGTTGGGTTTTAATTGATTCTTTTTGGAGGCTGCCTTATCAATTTCGGGCTCAAAACAAATTTTTTTCACTTTTTTTTTTCCTTAATTTTTAGGTTGAAAAGTATGATATTTTATTTTCTTTAGGCCAAACTCTTTAATATTAGGCTAAAAGATTTGACATTAGAAATTAGAGATATAAGCCCTAAAAAAGTAAAAATGATAAAATAAATTCAAAATATTACCTTAAAATTCAAGTTTCAATAATATAGGCATTATACTTATATTTGGAAAGGAAAAAAAAAAAAAAGAATACTACAATTCTAAACTTATATAATAATTTAAACTTAACGTGACATGTAACATATGTTCCAAGGAATACGAGTGTGCATTTTTTTCTTTAATATTCTTAGATATGTTTAAATTAATCAGTTGAATATTCATTTTAGTATATTTAATATAAACTAACAACTAACAAGTTTTAATATAAACTCAATCTCTCCTTAATTTTGCCCAAAAGAAAATAGCAATCAAGTTTTAGAGTAAAACAATACCAATATGTATTGATTTAAATTGACATGAATGAAATCTTATCAGAGAATCACTAGAGCCCACTATTGAGTCTAAATTTGCAGGGTACATCTTGTCTAGGCAAGCCACTACTTGGTCATAATGGCTACCGTGAATTGCATTAGAAAACCATACAGAAATTAGCTTGTATCCTAACCAAATTATATTAAGACCAGGAGATCTATAAATATGGCAGTAGCAATAATGCACAACATCAATACCAAACAGAAAAAGAAAAAAAAAAAGGTGAACTTATTCTCATTAGAATTTTATCAAGCCCAAATTCTTCAGCCAGGGTAGCATCTCTGCTAGGCCATCTTTCAAGCTTCTAGGGTTATAATCCAACTCTACTTTAGCCTTCTCACAGGAATATGCCCACTGATGTTTTAGAACTTTCACTGCCTGCTCCAAAATTGAACAAAGAGTAGTAAGACTGTGTTGCAGACTATGATATAAATGAAAGAAAGTAGAGTAAAGAGGAAAAAAGGAGGCCATTTGGGCCAAATGACACATTCACTCAAATAAGAACAAGGTGATGGATAAGCTGATAGGTTGAAGTCCAATGAGATGTGTGAGTAGCTTACCAATCAATAGAGAAAGGGAGATGTGCCTAAGGTAAATAATTCCATTTGCAGTACCTACTTCAAGTGGTGTGAGAAATTGACGTTGTGCAGACAAACAGTTGTTACCAGAGAAGAAATATATCCTTGTTCAAGTAAATGTCATAATTGATGAATTTGAGCAATTCCTAAAAATCACTTGATTTTGGGATTTAAGATGTTAAAAGCTTATGTATAGTTCAAAACATTAGGTATTTTCTTTCTATTGTCCATTATATTACATATTGATAATAATTTTCAAAAGGCTTAATTACCAATCATTCTTTTTCTTCAAAAGGCTTAATTATTACTGAGAACTTATACTTTGATATTAGGCGGTAGATTTGAATATCAAGAAGAATTCTTTTAATTAATAGTCTACTAATGATCGATACACTGTATAAGACTATAAGGCAACTTCAAAAACCATGGTGCATACCGGGGGACTGATCAGAGGAATCTTTCCTGTAATTCGTGAGATCAAAACTGAGGCCCATCCATATGCATCAATTGCCCAAAATGGGATATTAAACATAGGTTTTCTTGTCTCAGTGATGATAGCAGCTAAATCAAAAACATGCCTAAATGATGCATTTTCTCCTGTCAGTAGATATCTTTCACCAGGTCTTCCTTTGTTCATTGCTGCAATATGCCCCTCTACTACATCATCAACATGGCTAAAAGAAAATTTGTCGTTTCCAGACCCTATATAGCCAGGTAATCGCCAATTAAAGCGTTCAATAATCTGAAAGGAGAAATATAACATCATCAAATGGAGCTATAAATAAGAAATGTGCATCTTGTAGGTGAACATCCAATAGTACTCACCTGACAAAATCCCATATTAAAAGATAATTCCCATAAATCTGTAAGTAATATTCTTCCCATCTTACACCAAAGACTGGAAACAAATAAGAATAATGACTCAAGCCATTTTTTTCCAAGTAATTAAGGAGAATGAGAGGAGTAGATGAAGACCTTATAGGTGTAACCCCAAGCCCACCCCAATAGGAGTACTCTCATGACTCAAGCAATTAACATGTCACTTCCAGGGGATGTTTTATGGTAAATTCAACAGATTTTATTTATGAGGATGGAAATGGCTTAAAATGTGGATTCCCCCAAGAGGGGGATCTGAGACTAGGGCTTGGATAGAGACCTAACCTCTAGACTAAGGCGCACAATTTTCAAATTCAACAGTCATTCAAAGCCTCTCCACATGGAAATCTCTTCAGTCATCCAAAGAAAGCAATGGTTGGGAAAGATGAAAATGAGAATAATATTAAAAACATGTCAAGAGCAAATCACCTTGTTAACATATTCAACCAACTTTCTTCAGTCACCACTAAAAAAAAAAAAAAAAAAAAAAGCCCCCACGATTAGAAATCTCCCAAGGATAATAAAAACCATCCTAACCAACTCATTGGCCTCATTATATGTCTCAAGTCAACTACTACTTTCGTAACAAAACATAATAAAAAGAGTGACGCAAAGGATACTACAGATTATATTGCATTAACTTACAAACCGATATGTCAACTTTAAACGCAAGACCAAAAATGTAATTCAAATTATATATTATGTTGTTGACATAACACCCATAATCATTGTTTGTCCGTTTGTAAGCATATTGTAGTAAAACAGGTAGTACTTTAATTTTCCCAATCATATAATTCAGAAAGTCACAAATGCAGTTATAGGTCAAGTGAAGAATTTGTAATAATATCTCTACACGGAATCCAAAAATCATGCCAGCAAACATCAACTTCCTCTCATGAGTTATTGGATGACAAAAAAAGGCCCAAAACTAACTTCCACTGAATTGCATTGCATATCTCTAACTTAATGACCTATACATAAAGTGCTACTAATTTCAAGTTTCAACATCTATCATTCTATTGCTACAACAAAAGAAACTAGACAGAAGAAAAGGCAATAGTATTAATACCATTTTGGCAACAAATATTCCAGAAGTGACCTTGCCAGTCCATAAATAACTCCTGGGTAAACCAGCACTATCGGAACCCCTCTGATGCAGCTGTATGGCAATCTTTATCAGCAATCGCCTTCGATTTCTCATACTCCGTACAGAAATACTTTCATGATGAACCTACACATCACATCACAATTTTTGTTATTCTAAGAAGAAAATGCAAACAAAATAACAAAATCAAAAGGGCAATATATCTCCCTACTTGATTCTCATCGGCAACATTACATCAGTTGTCCAGTGCAAAAACGAAGAGTGTATATAAGCTTTTCAATAGTCTTTTTGTCTCTCACTGCTTGTAACACATTCTCAATCCTCCAACATTCACCTATTTAGCCAAAACCAAATTATTTAACTTTTAAAAAAAAAAAAAAAAAAAAAGCCTCTTTAACTTTCATAATCATATATACTTTATATTATAGAAGAGTCCGAATTTGATAAGATGTCATCCATAAACTATTGTCACGTCAATTTTTTTCTTAAAACTCAATACATTCTATCATACCTAATAACATCTCAATAAACTCTGAGTTGGGTTAGATTTTTAGACGGTGTCAGAATTTATTGAGTGTGATTTAATACGTGATATGATAACATGGCATGTTGGATTGGAGGTGACTAAGTTCTTATAGAATCCAATCATGGGTCTAATGTAATTTTCTTAATTTTGGTGCAAAGGTGACACATTCATAGTACTCAACACGACAACCACCTAGTACTGTTGAATGTGTGTTTAGATATAAATAAAAAAATAAAAAAAGATCTTGAAGAAATTGAAAATGAGCTTACGGAGAAGAATTTAGAAGATCAGGAAGCCAGGGCTCGACGACGGCAGCCACGTGGAAGATGACGTGGCAGCCAGAGCAGCAGCGAGGAGGGACTGTAGTCGGTGACATCACGGTAGACGATCTCTATGGCGGCGGCGTCAGTGGGCGGAGGAGGGAGGAGAGGTCGCTGGTGCGTCGGACCAACACTCGGACAGGTGGCTTGTTGAAAAGGGCGTGCATAGCTTCCACCTAAGGAACCAGTTGCTCCGGTCACCAGTATCTTCTTCATGCACACCCTTTTCTCTCTTTCTAGTCACAACTGTCTTCCTCAAAGATTTACTACATTTAAATAACTTGGTAGGGTAAAAAATAGTAAACATTCCCGAGATTTAAGACTTTTTAAAACGGACTCATTTGGTCCCTTTTTATCTAATGCCAAGTCAATTTTAAAAAGTCATGAACTTAATTATCCCAAATCTCAAAATGTTAGTGAGTTTGACGGAGAGTGCTTTTGATAAAGCAAGTGGAAAGTGCCTTTAGGCAGATTAGAATTTCACACATTTCGCATAAATTGTTTTTTTTTTTAAATAATTCAATAGTAATAATAATTGGAAAATGTGAATTGAACATTGATGTTTTTATTCGAAATATTGGAAGATGCCAATTACTCTATGTATAACTGATGAACATCAATAAGAAATAAGTCACAGACATTTCCTTTCATTTCTTCATATCCTTTTCTCTCATCCTCTTATTTCTTCATTCTCTTTTCTTGGAGGAATGACTATCTCGAATCAATCAAGTTACTTACCACCCTAAAAACCCAAAGACTGCAAATTATTCATTAGATCTATATAATATCTAAAAATTAAAGTGTAACATTTATTGTTACTATACTGATATTAAATCCTATCAGCGTAGTAATTCAGTTTACTTAAGGCCACTTCAGTCCATTTCAATTGTAAAATCTTTTAGTAAATAATTAAATGAGTTAATTTAATTATTTGTTCCAAATCTAATAGTAAATTAAGTCATTTAAGCTTTCTATTTTAAAAAAATAATAATAATAATCAAACAATAAGATATTTTAAATAATGCATCTTAGGAATATTTTCATTTAAATTTTACAAGTAAAAAAGAATATTTAAATGATATCATTACTAACTAAAAAATTTACAAAATGACATGATTTGTTAGTTTCACATTAACAACATAATAAACAAATTTCTAATTTTTTTTTAGTGATATTGTAGTTCGTGCAATTTTTTTGGTGATGATGTAGTTAGTAGCATTTCAGACCATTTTGTTCATATTCGGTCTAATTTGGCTTGCTTTGATCCACTTTGGTCCAATTGGTTCACTTGGTTTATTTTGATCCACTTTAGTCCCTTTCAATTCATTCAGTCCAATTGGTCCATTTTGGACTAATTGGGCATTAAATTGATTTTTTTGCAAGTTGCTTTTTCTTTCAGTTTTGGGCTCAAAAATTTTTTTTTTTTTTTTTCCTTAATTTTTTTTGGTTGAAAGTATAGATTTTATTTATTTGAGTCAAACTCTTTAGTTTTGGGTTAAATTTTTTTTTTTAAATGACATTAGAAATTAGAGAATACATGTCCTAAAAAAGCAACAAAAAAATATATCAAAATATTCAAAATATTACTTAAAATTCAAGTTTTAAGAATATAAGGATTATACTTATATTTGGAAGGAAAAAAAGTTAAAATTCTAAACTTTATATAATAATTTAAACTTAATATAACATGTTATACGTGTTTATAAAATGAGGGTATACATTCACTCTCGTTTTGTAAAATCTCTGATGATTGTATAAAAGATATGGGTTCAATTATCGCCTATACTAAACTAATTGGTGTCTTGATCTTGATGATAAAAAACTATCATCAGGAGCGAATGCCATAGGTTGAAACTCTCTCAAAATGAGGGTTACATTCTTTATTATAATATTCTTGGATATGTCACATTAGTCACCAATTATGATATATTTAAATAAATAAATAATCATTTTAATAATCTTCTTGATTATATGAAACATATTATATATGTAATTTAAATATTTTTATTAAATTACATTTTCATATATATATATATTATATTGTAATTGAATGCAAAAATACATAAATATTCATTACATTAATTTATAAAAATAGAAAATATTTTTAAATAATATATGCATTATTTAACCTACGAATTTTTTACATTACATTCTTATAAAATAATTAAATTTTATTTTCTCACACATCTTGTGAGTTTGTGACTAGTTTAGTATTAAGCATCAACTCAAAATGACTACAAGAACTTGATTCTCTCAATTAACTGAATCCATGATTTGCATCAAACAAAAACAAGATTATCAACAAGAGGCCTTTTAGGCTTTTAGCACAACAAATTAACCAACACTTCGAAATTCTAAAATTCCTAATTGAAACACAACCCAAGGTTAAGAAGCTTAATACGTCTGAGACTTTTCTCTTACCTTTCCTTCCATTTCCTTTCTCTCATTCTCTTTTCTTGGAGAGTAACTATCTCAAATCAGTCATGTTACACTACTTTTTTCTCTAAGAATCCATGTCTGCAAATTGTTCATTACATTCTCTCAGGCTTGACCAATTCTGAACAACTAACAAGTTTTAATATAAACTCCATCTCTCCTTAATTAGCCAAAGAAAAAGCAATCAAGTTTAGAGTAACCAAGACTAATGTGTATGATTTAAATTGACATGAATGAAATCTTATAAGAGAATTAATTGAGTCATAGTCTATTGCTGGTACATCTTTTCTAGAAAAGCCACTACTTGGTCATAATGGCTACCGTGAATTGCATTAGAAAATCATACAGAAATTAGCTAGTATCCCAACCAAATTATATTAGCTTTTGGAGATCTATATAGAGCAGTAGCAATAATGCACAACATCAATTCCAAAAAAAAAAAAAAAAAAAAAAAAAAAGGGAGAGAAAAGAAGGTGAACTTATTCTCATTAGAATTTTATCAAGCCCAGGTTCTTCAGCCAGTGCAGCATTTCTGCTAGTCCTTCTTTCAAGCTTCTAGGGTTATAATCCAACTCTACTTTAGCCTTCTCACAGGAATATGCCCACTGATGTTTTAGAACATTCACTGTCTGCTCCAAAATTGAACGAAGAGTAGTAAGACTGTGTTGTAGTCTATGAGATGAACTAAAAAAAAAGTAAAGAGAATAACAGGAAGGAGGCAATTTACGCCAAATGACACATTCACTCAAATAAGAACAAGGTATGGATGAGCTCATAGGTTGAAGTCTAATGAGATGTGTGATTTCTTACCAATCAATAGAGAGAGATGTTATCAAAAAAAAAAAAAAGAGAGAGAGAGAGAGATGTGCCTAAGGTAAAAATTCCATTTGCAGTACCTACTTCAGTGGTGTGAGGTACTGATGTAGTGCAGACATAGAGTAGTTACCAGAGAAGACATACATCCTGGTTTTAGTAAATGTCATAATTGTTCAATTTGAGCAATTCCTAAAAATCATTTGATTTTGGGATTTAAGATGTTAAAACATTTATGTTTAGTTCAAAACATTTGGCATTTTCTTTCTATTTTCCATTATATAACATATTGATAATAATTTTCAAAAGGCTTAAATACCAATCTTATTTTATTTTCAAGAGGTTTATTATAAACTGAGAACTTATACTTTGATATTTGGTGAATTTAAATATCAAGAAGAATTCTTTTAATTAATGGTCTACTAATGATTGATACATTATATAAGAAAAAAGGCAACTTCAAAAACCATGAAGCATACCGGGGGGCTGATCAGAGGAAGCTTTCCTGTAATTCGTGAGAACATAACTGAGGCCCAGCCATATGCATCAATTGCCCAAAATGGGATACTAAACAAAGGCTTTTTTGTCTCGGTGATGATAGCAGCTATATCAAAAACATGCCTAAATGATGCATTTTCTCCTGTCAGTAGATATCTTTCACCAGGTTGTCCTTTGTTCATTGCTGCAATATGCCCTCTACTACGTCATCAACATGGCTAAAAGAAAATTTGTCGTTTCCAGACCCTATATAGCCAGGTAACCGCCAATTAAAGCGTTCAATAATCTGAAAGGAGAAACATAAAATCATCAAATGAGCTATAAATAAGAAATGTGCATCTTGTAGGTGACATCCAATAGTACTCACTTGACAAAAACCCATATTAAAAGATAATTCCATAAATCTGTAAGTAATATTCTTCCCAACTTACACCAAAGACTGGAACAAGTAAAAAGCATGCCTCAACCATTTTTTTTCTCAAGTAGTTAAGGAGAATGAGAGGAGTAGATGAAGACCTTATAGGTGTAACCCAAGCCCAGCCCAATCGGAGTACTCTCATGACTCAACCAATTAACATGTCACTTCCAGGTAGGTTTTATAGTAATTTAACAGATTTTATTTATGAGGATAGAAAAGGCTCAAAGTGTGTTCCGACCAAAGAGGAGGTGGGACTAGGTTGGATAGAGACCTAACCTCTAGGCCCTAGCATTTTAAGAATGAAGTGTTAGCACCTAGACTTAATCTCACGCACTTCCACCAGAGCCCTTGATAATCCAATAACTTTCAAAATTTGTACCATGCCATGGCATTTGAAGCAATGAAATACGTTGGTTTGTAAGCATGTTGTAGTCAAACTGGTAGTACCTTTCGCATTTTCCAAAATATATAATTCAGAAAGTCACAACTGCAGTCATAGGTCAAGGGAAGAATTTGTAATAATATCTCTTTATGGAAACCACAATCATGGCTGCAAAAATCTACTTCCTCTCATGAGTTATTGGATGACAACAACAAAAGTCCCGCAACTAACTTCCACTGAATGGCATAGATATAAAGTGCTACTAATTTCAAGTTTCAACATCATCAAAAGAAACTAGACAGAAGAAAAGGCAATAGTATTAATACCATTCTAGCAACAACATTTCCAGCAGTGACCTTGCCAGGCCATAAATAACTCCAGGGTAAACTGCCACTATTGGAACCCCCTCCGATGCAGCTTGTATGGCAATCTTATCGGCATATGCCTTCGATTTCTCATACTCTGTACAAAAATACTTCTCATGATGAACCTACCACATCACATCACATCACATCACAATTTTTGTTATTCTAAGAAGAAAATACAAGTAAAAGAACAAAATCAAAGGCAATATATCTCCCTACTTGATTCTCATCAGAAACACATCCATCATCAGTTGGTCCAAGAGCGAAAAAAGACGAAGTGTATATAAGCTTTTCAATTGTCTCTGTCTCTCTACTGCTTGTAACACATTCTTCAATCCTCCAACATTCACCTATAAGCAAAAACCAAAAAAAAAAAAAAAACACTCTTTAACTATTCATAATCATATATATTATAGAATCCAATTATGGGTCTAATTTAATTTTCTTAATTAAAAAAAATAAAAATAACTCTTTAGCTATTCATAATCATATATATATGATAGAATCCAATTCATGGGTCTAATTTAATTTTCTTCATTTTTGTGTAAAAGTGACACATTCATAGTACTGACAGCGACAACAACCTAGTACAAGTACAGTTGAAAGTTTAGATGTGAAAAGAAGAATCTTGGAGAAATTGAAGATGAGCTTACGGAGAAGAACTTAGAAGGATCGGGAAGCCAGGGCTCGACGACGGCAGCCACGTGGAAGATGACGTGGCAGTCGGAGCAGGCAGAGAGGAGAGACCGGTAGTCGGTGACATCACCGTAGACGATTTCGATGGCTGCGGCGGCGTCAGTGGGCGGAGGGAGGGAGGAGAGGTCGCTGGTGCGTCGAACCAACACTCGGACAGGGTGGCCTTGTTGGAGCAGAGCGTGGCATAGCCTTCCACCTAAGTAACCGGTTGCTCCGGTCACCAATATCTTCTTCATTGTAATCACTTCGCAATGTTTCTAGTCAACGGGAGGTGTGAACATTTCAATGGAAAAAACAATAGTTCTACTGTTCCTTCATGGATAGTACTACTGCTTTAAATAACAATATTAGAGCATCACCGTTGGTTAGCTATTTCATCGCCTCAAACTCCAATTTAGTGTCCAGCATCGATGATGCCAAAGGCAAAAAATTTTCCTTTTCGCTACAGTGAACCGCCAGTTTTGCTACAGTGAACCGCTAGTTTTGGCGGTTCACTGTTGCAAGAGTGCAAAAAAAATTATTATTTTATCACTTTGTTGGGTTCTGTGACAGATAGGAAATGAGAAAGAAATTAATAAAAAAATGAATAGTATTTGTTTGACCGAAAAAATTAGAGAATTGATACAGGTTAGGGTCGTGAAATCGTGTATTAAAATAAATAAAATAGTCTTTTGAAATGTTAAATGCTAAAAATTTTAGCTCTAGTCATGTGGATGCTCTTATGATATGTATTATTGTACATCATTTTCTCACCTATATGGTAAATTTCACAATGAATTTAATTAGTGGAGTATGATTCATCTTGAATGTGAAAAGATGGAGTATCATACTTTTGAATTACACCGGAGAAAAAGTATTATTGAAAAAGTAAGTGGAAAGTGTCTTTCCTATCAAGGGTGAGATTAAGTAGAATTTTACACATTCTCCCTAAATTGTTTTATTTTATTTTATATTTTATATAATTTGATAGTAATAATGGGTGAAAATGAATTTGAATTATGGATGTCTCTACTAGAAATATTAAAACTTAAAAGGTGTCAATTATTTTTTGCATAATTTATTGTAATGAGTTGGTTCACTTGATATTTAAAACATTTGTAAACATTAGGAAATTATTTTTAACTCTTTTTTAAGGTAGTATCTTATGTATTAGCTATACGTAGCATCTCTCTCACACTATATAGATATAGACATGTTGTCAAATAATTATCACGTATCCATATCTCAACAAATCTAGTAGACAAAGCACTAGACTCAACTTTTGCCCTTCACATGCAGTGATACATTCATAAGATATGTTTGTATTCAAAATTTATCTTTATATAACCCAATAAAGATTCATTGTATTATGTGGATAAATTTGCAATAACTTATTAGAGATATTTGTACAGGACCAAATATTACCTGTAGGGTCACGATTTGTAGCTCAAGCCCAAAAGGTATAGGATATGGGCCCAATGAGCTCAATACAATGAATTTGTAGAGAGTGGGTGAAAGAGTTGGGCTTGTGGTGGATTGGACAACGGTTAATAAGGATTTCAAAGATAAACAAGTATGAAATACACGTAAACCTCAATAAAATGATTGTCCGATGAGATAGATTATGAATTAATCTAATAATTCTGAAAGTTAATACAGTTCTTAGTGCTATAATAATTCATTTTTTCTCTCTTTTTTCTCTCTTCCTTTTTTTTTCTCCCCCTTCTCTTATGGGAGATCTTTTACAATATTTTTAACTCTTTTTTAAGGTAGTATCTTATGTATTAGCTATACGTAGCATCTCTCTCACACTATATAGATATAGACATGTTGTCAAATAATTATCACGTATCCATATCTCAACAAATCTAGTAGACAAAGCACTAGACTCAACTTTTGCCCTTCACATGCAGTGATACATTCATAAGATATGTTTGTATTCAAAATTTATCTTTATATAACCCAATAAAGATTCATTGTATTATGTGGATAAATTTGCAATAACTTATTAGAGATATTTGTACAGGACCAAATATTACCTGTAGGGTCACGATTTGTAGCTCAAGCCCACAAGGTATAGGATATGGGCCCAATGAGCTCAATACAATGAATTTGTAGAGAGTGGGTGAAAGAGTTGGGCTTGTGGTGGATTGGACAACGGTTAATAAGGATTTCAAAGATAAACAAGTATGAAATACACGTAAACCTCAATAAAATGATTGTCCGATGAGATAGATTATGAATTAATCTAATAATTCTGAAAGTTAATACAGTTCTTAGTGCTATAATAATTCATTTTTTCTCTCTTTTTTCTCTCTTCCTTTTTTTTTCTCCCCCTTCTCTTATGGGAGATCTTTTACATTATATAGTTCTTTTCAGGCCATCCTAATCGTACACTTGTTAACCTTTTAAACTTTCACTTGAGTGCATGTCCTATCAAAACATCTTCTTTGGCTATCTGTGAATGGTGATAGCTAAGTCTGCACTGTTTAGGGGTCTTCTCCACATAAATGCGGTCAGAAAAGTTGCTGCAATGCATTTAATGCAGTGGTAGTAGCTTTTCTTTTAGATATTTCTGTGTTCTTATCATCTTTGTATGTGCTTAATGTTCATCTTGATTGTTGAAACTCCCTGGAAGGTCACCTAAATTATCCAAATGCGTGTTTGACCGATATTCATCGTATCTAAGAAGGAGTTACTCCTCAAACTATATTCCTCTATTCTTTACTTACGTGATTCTCAATTTTGGGACCTCTCCCAATCATTTATTCCTCCTCGAACATATCCACGTCTTCGGATAAGGCCCAAGAGCCAATATGGGCCCTTATACCCACATTACATAAGGAAAAAGAAAAAAGAAAAAAGAGAGAGGTATCTCATGTGACCTCACTCACAACATGTGGGACCTACACGCAAGATCCATGCATGGTGTGAAAAAAAATGTCTAATAAAACTGTCTTATAAGATAATTTTTTAAATACAACATTCATTCATGCCTTTAAAGTCTAAACCATTAATTCATGAAGCCATTAAAGATCTCTTTGTCTATTCATTATACTTTTCATTGTTTCTTTCACTGCTTACCCTTTTTTCCCCCCAACAAACTCCTGGTAATATGTTGTAACTTGTGGGTCTCATTTGATTTAATTGGAAAAGTTTTTTTGTTCCCGAATAAAATAGTTGGGTTTGAATTCCAACTCTATCAAAAATTAATTAGTGTCTTCATATGATTGTAAAGAGCAATTATAATAGAGCAAACCCTATTGGTTCAAATTTTATGATATGACTTAGATACAATTCTTTAGATAATTTACCTCAAATTTCCTATTAAATTTAATTATATGGTTATATTGACCAACATAATTCTAGGATGGATTTAATTATTCTTACAAAAAATGGAATAATTTAATCACATCATTTTAATTTAAGTGAGAATTTGAGAGCGATGTCTAGAAAACTATACGTAAATAGCCAAGTCATGAATTTAAGAAACTTAAAGTACACTAATATTAATATCATTCAAAAAAAAAAAAGTAAAGTAGATCTATACTCTAGGATTCCCACTTGTAAAAATATAAAAGTAATAGTAAAATAATTGATAATTTAGCCACAATGCCAACTACCACCAACATCATTTAAAAAAGATTTTCTTTTGTATCACAACTAGCATGCCAATTATAAAATAATGAGCCATCAAGTTCCAGATACAATTTTTTTTAGGAGTACAATATTATATGATGATACTGATATAAAATTAGAGAGGACAATTTTTCGGACTTGTGTATTGCTGGTTCCCTGGCTTCTTATTAGTGCTTACTTTAAACAAATGACTGGGCACATCGACCATTGAGTGTTTGTTTTGCAAAAGTTAGTACTATTTACATGTCAATTAATGTTGACAGAACCGATCAAAAATGCATGTGCCGATCAGTTCTGACAGTGCCGGCTAGTTCTACTTCTAACCCGGAAAATACTTAGTACTCCCGGAGTAAGAAAAGCGTGTTTGATACAAATGTTTAAATAACTGTTTTTGTTATTTAAACAATATAACACGCATTTTTATAATACTTTTATATTTACACGTATTTTTATAATATTTAAAAAACGTTATTAAAATAATGTTACCAATCAGGCTCTAGTTTTTTGGAAAACCACTGTCAAGCTGTCAATAACTTATTTGCTTAAGATTGAGACTAAAAGTGTAAAACAAATAAATTGTCTTACATGAAAAAAAAAAAAAAAAAAATCAAATACATATTTCATATACATTAATCCTGACTGGGTTGATATACATCGAAACTTCTTCGGTAGAAAAAATTTTGTATGTGAAATCTAACTTGCAGTTGAGTTGAATTACAATTACAATGATACATCAAACGCCTAGTATTTTGTAAAGCTTTCTCCAGTAAATTATCTACATTGTTGTTAAAAAGAGGCCATCAGCTCAAAATTATGCAAAATTCTTATTGCCTACAAAAACAGCACATCGTACACTTCACATGTCATGGACAGACTGCTTTGGACCAAATATTAATCCAACAAATTTTTCATAGACATGCACCGAGAAGGCAAGAACTAGTGCATGAGAGATTATAGTCTAGAGCGGCGTATGCATTTGATGGGATTAAATGGAGTATGCCTCCTTGTGGAAGTAAACAGGCGTCCATTTGAAGAACTTGATTTGATATCCCAATCTTCCACATTCTTGGGTACACACACATCAAAAAGGATTTGACCAAGAACACCATGAGCATTAATGCTTGGTAGACTTTGAAGGTGGATCAAACCTTCCTTACGATCATCTTGCACCGACCCAACGTCTCTCCCATCATAGTACTCCATTGAACTGGGCAAGTAATGGTCACTTGGTCCTAAAGCAAGCCCCTGAAAACTACTTGAGTTTGTTGTTGCTTTCCTCAAGTCGTCAATTGGCTCAAGGATCTCGTCACATGTTCCCTCTATGCCCATCCTTTCCCCTTCAAGTCGACGAATTCTTTGAGAATAAACTTTAGCTGCTTTACCAAGAAGCTCAGTCACAGCAGCCTTATAGTCAATCGGATAATGCCGATAATGACCTGTGACAAGATAGAGTCACACAATAATCTTTTGAAAATATCATAGCATGGTCTAGAGGAGTAAATGGAAACAAAATTAAGATCGATCAAACAATGTCATTTTGAATGTACAATATTGACTTATGATAGTCCTTTTTTCTTTTTCTTTTTCAAACATTAACTAATGTAGTGGGCTATTGATCAGGGCAGAGGTATGCTTTAAGGGGTGGTAATCTGTGTATTAGGCATTTCTTTACCACAACTGAAAACAATTGTAGCAATTTTGACTGTGTATCTGAGTGCAGTCAGTATGCAACTAGGATGGTTTCTGTAGTGTTAATTAATACACTTAATAAGGTTAATAGAGTGATGCTATAGCTGCTATGAATTTTACCACACAAATACAACAAACTGATGTGTTAACTTTCAAACATAAAACAAAAAAGTAATTCAAAGTTTTATTTATTATGTCGTTGATGTAGCACTAATCGCATTCATGTCATGTTAGTTTGTAAAACTTATATAGTTTAATTGGTAGTAGTTTTAACATTTTCCATGGTTGATATTAACATAGAGTCAGTAAGTTTAGAAGCAGACCTACGTGAGGAGAGTCATTCCATTTCACTAGCTTAATGTCACCCCCAAGATCTTGTAGTCGTTGAGCAAAATTGCAGATAGTTTCATAGTTAGCAAGATCATCATTTTCAGAGCATAAAATGAGATATGGGGCCCGCATGTTCTGCAGAAAATAAAGATGTATAAATGCAGAAGAAAAGGAAGTGAATACTTTGAATTGTACCAAGCCCTCATATATACTTACAACAGAGGAGTACAGAGTCTGCCAATACTCGGCGCGCTGTGATTCAAGCCGGCTGAGGAAGAGGGCATCAAGACTAGAAGCAAGGCTGTGGACTATCCATGATGCTATTCTTGGTGGATGGGACATTTTGAGAATAGTTGGGTGAAGAAGAAATCTTGTACCCACATCGCTGGTAAAGTCTGCTGGACTGGAATCATAGATATGGCCAGAGATACAGTCTCTAACCAGTCGGAAGTCATCCTTCATGAGAAAAAAATAATAGCAACAACAGTTAAATTTGGATGCCCAAGTTCTTAAACTATATGAGCTTTTGCAAATATGAGACAAAACTTCTTTTGCCCCTACCATATTGAGACTGCTGGAAATTAAACGTAATGAGTTTCACCTTGTTATGTATTTTATTGCTTTTATGCAATAAAATTGAGATTAATATATAACACTAATTGCTTAATTGCAAATGGGAAAGGAGAAGAGGGAGAAGAAAAGAAGAGCATACCAGATTTTCTAGTCCTTCACACTTTCCTTCAATTATCTGCTAAAGAAGGGAAATCTATTTACATATCTATCACCGAAAGAAAAGGCTTTCTGATAGCTGTGACGATACCGTATAAAGAGAAACCCTTAGAAAATCACATATTCAGGTCACTTGAAACTTTAGAAGAAATTACCTGAAGGACCTTGTACATGCAAGCTTTAGGACCACCCGAAAAAGAAGCAAGGACTACAGGGCATGGCCTAATTTTTAGCTCCTACATATCAAAATATAAAAGAAGGCAATTATTAGCTAAGCCTTTCAAAAACTTGAGCATGAGTACTACAGTTTTACTTGTGGAAGAGGAATATGTAAAGTGCTATAGTACTTTTAAGGAAGTGAAAAACTTAGGTATAGTTCCTTAGGTTTCCGAATTAAATTTAACCACATGGTTGCTTTGACAAATGTAGTGTAAACAATGTTATTGTTCCCAAGTACAATTAAATTTAATCGTGTGACTTATTGATCAGTGCAACCACAGTTTTGAATTTAATTGAGGATCCTCAGGTACAGCACCAAAGGAACCATACCTAAATTTTATCCTTTAAGGAAATCATTTGAAACCGGAGCAAAAAATATGGATGCAAAAGGTAAACCGATACTGCAACTCTTTTCTTTCCATTTTTAATTACGAATGCGCCACCAAAATCAATGGCAATACAACTCAAGCAGGATTTCCAAAGCATCAAAGTTCCATAAATATTGGATAGGAATAGGTTAAAGGAGCAAATGAGTATAGGCTTTTCACCTGTGGTAGTTGCAACTATTATTAGCACTGACCTGAACAAGTTCATTGACAATGTCAGCTGCCAGAGTTGCGGCTTTCTCAGGGAAAAACCTGGGCGGATTAAAGATAAAGTCCAAATCAACATATGTGCACAAAAAAGAGGAATTATATAGTGCAACTTTTATTCTGATAACAGTAATTGAATAAGACCCAGTAGTCATTCTAAAAATACTAATCTTATTACAAGCCTGCAAATGTAAATTGCAAAACAGCCCATTAATTTGTCAATTGTGTTATCTGCCAAAAAATACAGTGATTTTGAAACAGTTGAAGATTAATTGTTCAAAGGCAAATTAATAAACTACCATTAACAAAATCATGGGCCAAAATAGCAACAAAATTATCCTAAAAATACAAAAACACACATACATTTGATAGAACAAATTTGGAGCCAATAAAGTAGTAGCACATAAACTACCATAAAACTAAAGATGCCAATATTAGCAACAACAAAAAAAAACTAAAGATGCCAAATTTCACTTTATTGGTGCACACAATTCGCAAATCTAAACCAAACCCAGATAGCCAATTTTGTTTAGCTATGATTTCATATATCTCAACCTCGCAAACTCAGTAAAAAAAAAAAAAAAAACCAAAAGAATCAAGAAAAGCTAAACACACATGAAAGACAACAACTTTAAGAAAATAAATAAACCCAATTCAGAAAAATTAAGAACAAAATTGGAACTTACGAATTGAGAAACTCAGGGTGACAGATGAGTGAATTCCAACCCAAACACGAGTAGAGCTGCACGTAGTTCTTCAAGTGCCTTTCCTGGCTAGACAACCAACCAAACACCACCACTATCCCTTCTATTTTCCCACCCCTTTCTCTTCTTCCCCAATAATATTTACCCCCAAATCCCCACATTTTTCCTTTTCCCAAGAATTCAAATTCCCGTAAAAAAAATAATAATATAAATATATATTTTCCACCAATACTTGGAAATCCTTAAACTTTACGAGAATTTTTGAGAAAAGTGACCTCGGATTTGTCTATGACAAAAATTGGACTTTAAATCATCATAGCAAATCGAGAGAACCACGGGCGGTGGTTGAGCTTAGAGAGAGAGAGAAAGAGAGAGAGATATCATATATGAGCTTCTGTATTTTTGTTTTTATTATTTGTCTTTAAAAATTTCGGAGCTGTTTATATCAAAGAAACAAAAATACAAGGTAAGGATAAGGAGAAAGTACAAGGATTTTGATTCGCTGCAGTCATGAATCCTATGATTTTTGTGTTAAACAAATAATAATTTGCCACGTAATTTATGAGCTGCGCTTACTGTTTGTGCCCACATTACAAAAGTACCTGATTATGTGGTGGCAACATATCATTGGCTGTTAAATCGTCTCCAATGCGGCGAATCGATTCGTTTGGGCGGTTTGGATAGAAAGTCAAACGCTGTTAAGTACCGTTGTCTGTGTAAATTAAAAGGAATAAAAGGATAAATAAAAATGGAGTAACACATAAAATTTCGTAATTTTTGCCGCAAATATCTGGTTATTTGCCTTATAGAGAATTGTGTGGTATTTTATGTGATTTAAAAATTTTTAAAAAAAATTAATAATACATTAAAAAATCAAAACTTTTGTCCTAACTTAAAATAGTGAAAGTTAAATGGTAAGTCCACAACTTCACTACTCACAATTTGTCATATTGTAAATTATGAGTAAAAAAAAATAATAAATTCATGTAAAATTAACATATATCCAGTCATATCCTACCAAATTGGATAATTGTAAAAGAATTTATAACTTTTTATATAGTACTAAAATTAATAAATAATAATAAATCCATATCCTATCATTTAATATAGTTATGGCTTTTTACGTGTTAATAAAATTAGTGAAGATAAATGAAATACTAGATTTGTATTTTCTGTCTTTGCAAATTACAAATTGAGGGTCTATCATCGTTGTCGTTTATATCTATTTGAGGTTCATCCAATGGTGACACAGCGTGGCAAATCAGTACACAGATCCAATAATTGACGTAACGCAACAAAACTGAATTTGTCGAGACTTTCAAGATAAGATGAGAATGGGTCTTTGCAATCTTCTTAAGACTTCTAACCAGAAATATTAGACTTTCCTTAATTTGCAATATTAAAGCCGAAGATATATCTTTCAAAAACCAAAACTAGAAGAAGATGTGTCACACGGTTGCGAGATTTTCATACTACTGTAAGAAGGATGAGGGAACGTGTAAACAAACAAATGTAAGTACAACGTGCAATGTAAACATTACACGTATATGAATGTTATTTGAGTATATGTATGTCATTCGATATCATTTAATTGGTATGTGAGTTTCAATCAACTTAACTAATATATCAATCTTCTATTGTCAAATAAGAAAATTTTAGTTTGAACTCCACCTACACTATAAACCAATTGTAGTGACTAGTCATAGAGATGTTGTGATACAAGTACAACGTCCAATGTAAACATTACAGGTATATGAATGTTATTTGAGTATATGTATGTCATTCAATATCATTTAATTGGTATATGGGTTTCAGTTAACTTAACTGATATATCAATATTTTATTGTCAAATAAGAAATTTGTAGTTCGAACACCGCCTAAACTATAAACCGATTGTAGTGACTAGTCATAGAGATATTGTGATACAAGTACAATGTCCAATGTAAACATTACACGTATATGAATGTTATTTGAGCATATGTATGTCATTTGCAAGGGCAGAACTACCTTTGGACTAGGGGAGGCAATGGCCCCCCTAAATATTTATAAAAAAAAATATTATATATATTATATATGTGTATTAATTTTAACAATTTTGTTTTATAAAATTACATTTTATTTTCCTCTAATAATATGATTGATTCTTTTGAGAGTAATGCTATACTCACAAACTTTTTTATAATATTTTTACAAACCGTTTTAGTAGCCAATTCTTATTGGTTCACATATGGGCACACCACTCACATTATTTTTTTACTTACCAGTAACCATTTATTACATAAGTAATTTATAAAAAAACTTGTAACTCTAGTATTTTCCTCATTTTAGTGACCATAAAAAAAAAAAAAAATTATAGATCTAAAATCTAAAATGAAATATACAAGCCAAAAAAAAAAACTCCAAAAAAAAAAAAAAAAAAACCAGTTGTGGGGCCTAAGAATCTGATGACCCCAGTCCACTTCATATTAAGCCCAATGCCCACGCCGAGGAATAAGGATCGTCCGAGGATGAGCGTAGAAAGCCCAGGTTGCTAAGAAATATTGTCGAGGACGATCCTGTCCTCGGCCATCCGAGACCACAGAAACTAAGGCAGCACGCCTCCAAAGGCGGCCTCCCTAAGCACCTCAAGAAAAAGACAAGTATGATAGGTCATCCAGAGAAGCATGGCGGAGGAGCAATTCAAGGAGAAACAGTCACCTCCACATTAAATGCACACAACTAACATTCTAACCGTCTTAATGGAGAAATGACTTCTGAACAGTGCTGCCTTGGTTGCTGCAACTCACAGAAGGATTGGTAAGGTGGCTGATGAGACGGGTAGTCAGAGAGAGGCATGGATGATCAACAAGTGGAAGAAAAAGATCGTTTGAGGAGGACTATATAATAGGGAAAAACAGATCAAAAGGGGGGACGATCCTCATTCAAGAATTATCACAAAACTCCTCAGATTGTACCGAGAACAAACTTTCTTAGATAATCTAGGTTCATCTATGTTTGATTGTTATGATTATCATATTGACCGTTGTCCATGCACTAAGGCCTAGTTCTTAAGCTCATTCTTTATAAATTCATTGTATTGGGCTAGTTGGGTCTGAGTCCACTCATCCAACAGCGGAGGTGCTCGGATCCAGTCCCTACACCAGTAAAACTAAAAACAAAATTAAGCTCAATTAATTAATTTTATCCAAAATAAATAACCTTACCCATTAAAAAATTCTAAACAAAAATAATTTTGTTCTTACCTACCAAAAAAAAAAAAAATCTCAATAACTAAGTTGCAGAATCAGAGGTTGAAATCACTACACACAGCCAACAGTAAAACTGCCCCTTTAACTCAAAGTTCTGACTCCATCCCTGGTCATTTGATATCATTTTATTGATACATGAGTTTTAGTTAACTTAACTAATAAATAAATTTTTTATTGTCAAATAAGAAATTTGNTTTTTTTTATATTAGTTTCTATTCACCTTTAATGATTATCTTTCATATAACCAAGTCTTGGTCCCATTTTTTTTTTAAAGTCGAATATAGTTTCTCAATTGATTAGATATGCTCAATCATATTAACAATTAGTTTCTTCTCCAAATATATATATATATATATATATATTAACAATTAGTTTTTTAATTTGATTTTTATCTCTATTTGGAATTGTTTTAGTATTTTCATAAAACAATAACATTAATTGAAAAGGTACTGTGGGGTACAAGAATTTAAATAAAGTATTTGCACCACGTGTCATACCCATGGCTGAGGGAGCCATTATTATGCCGAGGAGGTCATACTGTAGAAAAAAAGTTTCGAGGACGGGGTTAGCTCTGACATGACTGAAGGGATGGTGGCTGCCACCACATTTAATGCACCCCACCAAACTTCTTGGCTACATTTCTGTGGAGAAGGTCCTTGAACAGTGCTATCTTAGCCGTCTCTACTCACAAGGGGCTTGGGGAGGTATCTTATGGAACAAACACTCAAGTAGTGGCCTGGACAATCAACAAATAGAGGGCCAAGATCATCTAAAGGGAGCTATATCATGTAAGAGGCCCTCCAGGGAGAGAGGATCAGAAAATTTGTAGAGAACACACTGTAGTAACAAGAACTGAAATTGTATCCAAGTCTAAAACAACTATATTCAAGAATCATTTTGCTCAAACTTCATTGAGGGAGGATTTCCTTGCTCAGAACTTGTCTTTCATTGCTTTCTTAATATCTTTAACTCACTGTGCGTGTTACATGATTCATTAAAGACTAGTTTTTAAACCCACTTTCTACAAATTTATTGTGTTGAGCTCTTTGAGCCTGAATCCTTATACTCTTTGAGCTCAGGAACTAAAACGCTGCCTTTACAAGTACAATGTCTTGATAAACCATAAAATAATTATTTTTGTATTGTATGTGTTAATGTTACTCTATTATTTTAGAATCTTTCATTTAATTCACAGCTCATGTTATTTTTATTATTAAAGTGATGGATAAACACTTGACAATGTATTTATAAAACTAAAGATGTTTGGAGAAAAATGAGTAATTTATATAGGATTTTCAGGATTAAACCAAACATAAGAATCTCACACTTCCAATAATTTAATCATATTCCTAATCAAATCAAAATGACATATTTACATCCCAATTGTCCAAATTCCCAGGTACCACATTTCTAAGAACATATTAGATTCTTAAATGCTATGTTATAGTGGATTTTTTACTTTTATTTTTATTTTTAAGGTTCAGTTAAATGGCCAACAATTAATAAACAAATAAAAACCAACAAATTGGTTCTTTTTTTAAAGTTTTGTTTTTAAAAAAACAAAGAACTGTTTTTTGAGCATAAGAACAAAAATCTATTGATTTCTGCATTAAAATGCTTTTGGAAAAACACTATCCAAGAGGAGTTTTTCTTTTGGTCTGAGAGAAGGCAATTCAATCTTAAATTTTTTTTTTCTCAAGAGGATTATATAAACACAAATAGGACATGAAAAAGTCATTGATTAATCTCCATTAATAGTTTTTCAAGTGCCTCAATCATGAGAGGGATGTACAAGCAATCCTGGCCGTCTGAATGCCTTCTGGTCTTGACCAATTCATGATCTTTAAATTCTGTCAAATGGGAATTCAATGTAAGTTGGCTGCTGACCAGGAAACGCTCTCTACAGACTGTGTACAAATTGTTAATTGGCATCCCTGAAAAAGAAAGAAAGAAAAAAAATATACTAAATATATAAAAACTAAAATTCACAACAAAATTCCTTAAAAGTACAGAGAGCTCCTTGCCTTCTTCATCAGGATGAGACAGCTGATATTCTGCAAGAACTCTGAAAACGCTTTGGGCATTGGGTGTCAAACTCTGCAAAACTATTGCAGCGGTTTTGGCACTTTGAGCGGTACTGCCATGTGCGAGAATCAAAGGAAAGAACATTCCTTCAACCTTGTATGGTGCAAAGGTTGGAACATGATACCAACACCAGTTGAACTGTGTGTGAACCATCTTCTTGTCCCACACTGTCAACCAAATTAGGATATGGTAATTAGGCTCAAAGACCCCCCCCATACATATTTTGAAAATTTAATCGTTGAATTGTATGTTCTTTATGCTCTTATTAAACATGTCAAATTTTGTATAAATCGGATATTATTTACTATATCATCTATAAACTTGTATCTTATGCATAATTTTAAACTAAAAAAACTTACAATTTAAACAATTTATTGATGATCTATTGATCTTTAATTTTCTATAAATTTTGCAAGCATAGAGGATATAAGAAGAAGATGTAATCCAATGGTGAATTTGTCAAAATTCATCTCCAATAAAAAGATATTGAGTAAGGTTATAGCCTTAAGTTACAACCTTACTCAATAAAATAAATATTACTACATATTTTGAAAATTTAACCATTGAATTCTATGTTCTTTATGCTCTTAATACACATGTCAAATTTTTTATTAATTGGATATTATTTACTGTATCATCCATAAGCTTGTATCTTATGCATAATTTTAAACTACAAAAACTTGCAATTTAAACAATTTATTGATGACATAACTATTGAAAAAAGTAACAAATTATACCCTATAGTTTGAAACATAACAAATTAAATCCAAAATTTTCAAAAGTAACAAATGAAACATTTGCATTGAATTTGTAATTTAAAATGGATTTAAGGTTTAATTTATTACTTTTTGAAATTTAGTGTTTAATTTGTTACTTTTCAAACTATAGGGTTTAATTTGATATTTTAAAAAATTTTAGAGTTTAATTTGTTACTTTTCAAGGTATAAGGTTTAATTTGTTATTATGACCCTAAACAGCTAAACTATAAGATTTAAAAATATAAGTTTTCCTAATATAAAAAAAAAATAAAAAAACTTATGTGAATTATGTGATACAAAGTTGAATGGATAAGTGTTTGCACTAATAGGAAATGCAAAAATGAAACTTAGAGTTTTTTTTTTTTTAAATCTTGTATATATAGGTATAGAAGGTCCTAATAATCTATGATGTCTTAGTAAATGTATTTAAAACTTGAGTTTAAAGGTTTGGACTCATTTAAATTATTTTAATTTTAAAATTCTTTATTTATCCTTCATGTGAGACTTTCACTGATGTGATTACTTATTAAACTTAATCACTAATTCAATACGTGGTCATAATTTTATGATTAAAACACAAATTATAATCTCTATGTTTGGGATCATTTTGACTTTGGATTTTGAAGATTTAAAATTTATATTTTAGTCCTTTTGCACATTATATATGTTACATTAAAGTGAAAGTTGAGAGAATAGATCAATCAAAAATCATAATTAGATTCTAATTGAACTCGAATTTTGTGCCCAAGTGTCATTTTATTTATATTATTTGATACTAAGTGTAAAATAATATATATATATATATATATATATTTAAAAGATAGAAACACTCAGTATCAAATAATATATATATATATATAATATATTATTTGATACTAAGTGTAAAATAATATATATATATATATATATATATTTAAAAGATAGAAACACTCAGTATCAAATAATATATATATATATATATATTTAACTACATTTCATGCCAAGTATCCTTCCAATTATTCATTAGTTATGTGTAAAATATTTTTATATGTAAATTCAAGTTTCTTTTTTTTAGAAGGCAAATTCATGTATCTAAACCTAGAAAATGTAAAATACTCATTTCAAATTCATTATGCATTTATGTAATACTATGAATGTGTAACATCTATTACTTATTAGGTATAAATATTATGTGTGTGTGTACTACACCCTTGCATAAACAAAGCTTACAGCTCATAAGCTAGTTTAAGACTTTTAGTAAATAATGTAGCTGTTAAGTACCAACTAAACACAAACAAAGACATTCTAATAAATTAAGTCAATAAATTTAAATAATGGTGAGAGGTAGAGGTAGAGGGAGATAGATATGTGATTTGGTGAGGAAGAGGATGTTTTGGAAGGTGAAGGTATAGGTTTTTAAGGCAAAGGATATGATAGTTAAAGTAAATTTCAGTTGTGGTTGTAGGAGGTGGTTGGATACTTGGATTGTGTCCATGGCTGTGAACAGACGTTGGTTAGGATTTTAGGGGGGAGAGATATAGGTTAAGAAATTGGGAAGAAAAAAAAGGAAATGAGAAAAGCGAGGAATAAACCTTAAATATATAATTTCAAAGTAATTTCATAGTGCTCAAATTTTAGGACATTAATTAAATGGCGTATTTTGTGTTTAATTGGCATTTAATGGTCATGTCATGCGTAGGAATGGGAGTAATACTAAAGATACAAAATTTTTTACAAAATTTTTTATAAATTGTTAATGTGGTGAGTAATTATTGGTAAATGAAAAAAGTAATGTTAATGGTAGACCTAAATGAAAACCAATAAGAAGTTGACCATATCAACCGTTTGTAAAAATATTGAAAAATAATTTGTGACTGTAACATTACTCGTAGAAATGGGTGGAAAGATAATATTCATAGCAATAAGGGAATTAAATCAAAATTTTTAAATTCTAGCTACTAAAATCAAAATTACCCATTTTCTCAACCAAAAAAATTAAAAAAATTTACCCCAACTTAGAGAATATACTACATTTTAGTCTGATTTCATCATATAGTACTAGCCATAAAGTTTGGAAAATGATTCATTTTGACATCCAATTTGGATCTTCTTAATTAGCACAAAGGTAGGTAAAAGTAGGTAGCTTTACAAGGAACCAAATTGTGCTATGGATAATCTTAATACTAAAGGTAGGTGAAAAAAAAATTGAATTCAAAGGTAGGTAATTAGCTAGCTTTGCAAGCAACTAAATTGGTTGTGAAGTCAACAAGTGTTGCAGTTGGTTAAATAGCCATGTTAACCTGAGTCATGGCTATTTCTTTTTCATTTTTTTAAACTCATTTCTCATTTCAAAACCCATACCTCCAAAGTCGACGCTTCTCTCTCTCTCTCTCTCTCTCTCTCTCTCTCCAACTCTTCTTCTTCTCAGCTTCCCTTCTCTCTTTTCAGAATCCGCCATGAAATATCACAGATAGCAAATTTGTTTTTTCCAAACAAATACCCAAAAGAGAGAGACAGAAAGTGAAGAAACAAAGAAGCTTCGGTTTTATTTTTATTTTTATTTTTGGTTTCTTCTTGTTGTTATAAATTATTTTATTATTTTATTATTTTATTATTTTATTATTTTGTTCTTGTTAAAGATGGGAAACGGAATCGGAAGGCTAACAGTGTGTTTCACCGGGGAAGAGGGTCGGCGGAAACACCATGAAGAGGGTTAGAGGATGAAAATAATGCAGAATAATAATCAACAATTATCTCCTCCACAATGCCAATATCCTCCTGCCAAACACCATTCGAGTCCTCCATACCATTCATGAAGTTATTTTGATATCTAGCAGAAGCTTTGGAATGAAAGTACCTGGTATTTCAATCTCCCTCTCTGAACCAGTTAATTCTCGACCTTTGTAACCACATGGCATCATCCTTTTCCAACCAACAATTCAACTCAACTTTTGTTTTCTGCATCTTAGTAATGATTGAAGGAGAAGAGGGTTGTAACTCCAACCATTCAAGAGTTTTTTGTAGCCATGCAATTTGCTGCCCAACATGCTCAAAGTCATTCTTATTCCATACATCTAAACTCACACAACAAGATTCTAAACAAGAATTTAAAGGGAAGGCTGAATCCCTCCTCAACCCCTCATCCCAAGCTTTATGAACAACTTCTTCACATATGTCATTTTTTAGCCACATGGATTCAAATTTGAAAGGCCGATGATCCCTGCGTTTCTTTTTCCTTCTAACAAAATGCAAGGCTAACGGGCAATGATTAGAAGCAAAAGAGGAAAGATGATAAAGTTTTGCTGCAGGAAACTTACTCATCCAATCACATGTAGCCAAAGCCCGATCCAACCTTTCACGTATCTGTGCGCCATCAAATTTCTAATATAACCAAGTAAAGTGAGGACCAATGAAGCCAAGGTCCTTAAGACCACACACATCAATTACTTCCTTAAATCGTACCATCTGACTTGCAGGTCTAGAAGCTCCACCTTCCTTTTCAGACAAACCCACCAATTCATTAAAATCACCAATAACAAGCCACAGTAACTGAGAATCATTACTAAGAGATTTAAGCAAAGACCATGATTCACAATGTCTAGATGTTTCTGGGCTACCATAAAAACCTTGTTGAGGTCCAAAATTTCACAACAAAGCTCATTCCATAAAAAAATAAAAATAAAGAAGGCCCAATTCGTGTAGCAAGAAGAATCGACGTCAAGGCCCTATGTATGTTCAGATTTCTAGCAAAAAAAGCCATTAAAAAGTCCAACAAATTCCAGTGAAAGAGCTAGGACGGGATCCCCAGAGGCTGCCAGAGGCTCGGGATCCTCGAGACGTGCAGCACAGCTAAAGTGGATTGAAGAAGGTTTAAAAGAGGGATCAAAGACAAAAACATGCGGGTCTCATGCTCTGATGCTCCAGACATATAGTGGGACCAGGAAGTACGAAGCAAAAAATGCATGAGCTGTGATTCCAACCATTTGGAGAAAATGACAAGGAATAGTACAACTGAAAAAGCTGAAGAAGTGAAAAATGCCAAATATCTGAAGAACAGCTAACGGAGAAGCTGGAAATAGAAAACCAGCTAAGGGACTTTCGTTTGGTCGCACCAAAAGTAAGAAGCTATAAGAAAAAAGGGAAACAACATAGTCCTAAGCAAAACTGGCACGGCACAAACTCTAAAGGGCAAAAGGGAGAAATCACCAGTACCCCAGAGCCCGATCTGTGCTATAAAAGAAGGATGATGCAGAATGGAAAAAACGGGGGGAAGGGAATCGTTAAGATAACTCTGTAAAACTCAAGAAAAACAGAGGAACCGCTCTCGGTATCCCAGAGACAGCCACTATAACACATGCTCGGATTCAACAAATTCAAACTTTGCAAGTCTTGGAAGCTTGAATAGCTATCAAAGTCTGTAATTTTTGAGCTTAGTTGAACCTTGTATCATGTGAATATAGAATTATAGGAAGAGCTCTGTAAAATCAAAAGAAAATAGAGGGACCGCTCCTGGTATCCTAGAGACAGCCACTATAGCACATACTCGAATTCAACAAATTCAAACTTTGCAAGTCTTGGAACCTTGAATAGCTATCAAAGTCTGTAATTTTTGGACTTAGTTGAACCTTGTATCACGTCTTAGTGAGCACTGTAATCATAACTAAGGAAAATTAATAAGATGCACCTCACTGATTCGAGGATCCTTGACTTTGTCTTACATTATATATTATTTGCTGCGCATCCCTTGCTGTTAAAATGCCATTCAATACAAATATTTTTGTTTGTCAGTTATTTGTATTGTAGAGAGCTTGTTTTGTGCACCACTCGATTCTTAAACAGCCTTTTAGCTGCGGTGAACCGAGCCCAGTCCACCAAGAATACTTATTTGGCCCAGGATCTTTGGGTCACAGTGCTGAGAAGAAAAAAGCACTCTCACAAACCTGTAAGATGCCACCACCCATCAACACCTCCATCAACAAAAGCATCAATGTGGGAAGATGAGTAACTCTGAATGTGAACTGTAACCTCCTTCCTCCAAAGTAAAGCTAAGCCACCACTAGATCCATCACTAAGCACAAACAAACCATTTTTAAACTCACATTGATCACGAACATATTCCATCTAGCCTGTATCAGATTTAGTTTCCATTAGGAAAACTAAATTGGGAACTTGTGCCTTGATAATCTTTTTCAAGGTGTTAACTGTCCGTTGGTTCCCCAACCCCTGGCAGTTCCAGCTTAAAAGACACATTGGACCCAACGGGGCTGATCAACAGCCTCCGCCGATCCCAAATGTGAAGCCAAAATGTCACTCTGCTCATTAGGTACATTCTCCTATTTAAACTTCGTTTCTGTCTCAATATCTTCAACCATAGCCTCAAATGTTCCAAAAAAATTACGTTTTATACCTGAACTGGTGGGATTATTAGATTGCAATTTATCCACACCAACTCTACCGCTTAATCTCGTCCATCTACCTTTTTTAAGTCCACCCTTTTTTACACGTTCCAACATGACTTGAGTAGCAGGAAGTGCCCTCTGTTTTGTATCTGTATGCTGATCCTTGCCTTCATGTACCATAACATCATCAGTCCGACCTGGTGTAAAGTCTGCATCAGAAGCCCGTATTAGATTAGCACTGATTTGATGACCCTCTTGATCCATCACAGCCCCAATAGTGTGTAGGTGAATTTGACCATCGTTATCTCCTTGAGCAAATAGGTTAGATAAAGGTTGAGAGTACGTCACACTCTTAAGGATCAAATTTAATCCCAATGTTTTTTGAAACCTGTACAACACTGGATTCCTCTTTTTTGATCGGTCCCAGACTCCCTACAGCATCCAAATTCGTGACACAAACCTCACCATCTAATGATATGGCAGACACGTTGGGCTCATTAATGACATTGGCAACAGCTGTCATTTTATTCCCAAGCAACGTGACCTCCTTGTTTGCATCTTCCTTCAAATCCGCAATAACTACCTTTAACCGCTTCTCAGAAAATTGCAACTGTTCCCTCTGTCGTGCATCACCCGCCGGAGAAAATTCCATGACAGGTCTCGAATCAGCCCCAGTATTACAATCTGCTTCTCCAATAGTTTCAAGAACCGGCTTTAATGCAAGAATCCCCTCATGCATAGATGAAGAACTCGTATCTGAAAAACTTGAGACACGGCTGTAAGTATCTTTCGTCTCAAAACCCTTGACATCCATGACAGATTTCCTAGATGGATTGACTAATGCAGCCCTTATCCAGTTACCAAATTGTTGATCTTCAATTTTCAAAGAACCCTTACTACTCAGCCAGATAGAGCAGTCTTTGTCATCGTGAGAAACCATTCCGCACCAGTAACAGATATTGGGGAGCCTTTCATACTTGAAGGAAATAAAACGATCATCATTAGAGTCCAAAGTAATTATTCTGCCCCGAGACAAAGGTTTAGTTATATCAATAAGCACTTGGATTCGCATAAAGTTCCCACCAACCATGTCAGAGATACCTACTGATTTGTTGACAGTCCCCAACGATTCACTAATTTCCAAAGCAACTTCAGGAGTCAAACAACTAAGAGGGAGGTTATGGATTTGAACCCAGAAAGACGACTTCGAAAAATCCACTTTATCCATAAGCAATATCCCATCATATCTTTGCAGCACAACCAAATGTCTATCAAAAGACCATGGCTCACCAATTAAAACCTTTTCTAAATCAAATTCAAGTTCAAAAGTGAAGAGTAGGTGATTATCACCCGCATCACAGATACAGAAATCACTACTCGTACGCCATAAAGGTTTAAATGTTTTAGCCACTGCATCAACACTAACATTCCTTTTTGTAAGAAATTTGGCCGCAAGAACAAAATCCACCCTTTTCTTATTTTTTACCAAGGCCAATTTCTTCCCCTCCTTATCAGACAAGGAGAGTTTTTTCCAACTTATAGTAAGATCATCCATAGTACCCCACGAAAATAAGAGAAGATAATTAAGCAAACCCGAAAGAGAAAGGAACAGACTAAAAACACGAAAGAAAACTATTCATCTTCACAAAGATGGAAGGAAACGGACTTCTACAGCATAGGGAGTTAGGGGAGACTAACTGCCAAGGCTGAGAACCATTAACACATACGCTCAATAAAAGCCAAAGTTTTAAGTTGCTTGACATTTTATTTTATTGAGAAAACGTGAGCCTATTAAGAATGGGTTTCTTTTTTTAATTACTTTCTTCCTTTCTTTCTTTGCTAGAAGAGCCCATTAGAATAATCATTGTCAGAACCTACCCTTTATACATTGATGATAATTTGTGTACTGGAGAACTGCACAAAGAAATTAAAAATATTTAATCGTTTGTGCTTGTTAACCTGTTTGACAACTGCTCACCTTGGTGTACTTTGTGACAAGATTTTCAAAAAGCCTGATCTGAGGCCTCAAAGTCAAATTCGAACGAAGAGAAACAAAATTATATGGTCAAAAGTCAATTTGCATAGTTCTACCCCTTTATAACTTCATAAATCCCATAACAAATTTGTGTCCTTACTCCTTAGGAAGAACAAAACATAACATGGAGTTCAGTAAGATGCATTTCATGTTAATTTCTTTCTGCATCATTCTTTCATCTCTTGGAATTGAGGCTAGCAAGGAGCCCCCAAGAACTGGCAAACACTTTGTGCTAATTCATGGTACAAGCTTGTGAAACTACTAAAATCTTCTGGTCACAATGTCACTGCACTCGACTTAACTGCCTCTGGGATCAACCCACTGCAAGCAAATGATCTCCAATCAAGTTCTGACTATTTCAAGCCCTTGACGGAATCATCATACTGACAAAAACTCCAAAACTCATAAGAGGTAGAGCAAATGACCAAATTCACGATTGTAATCTCGAGTTCTAAAAAGTTGTGGTAAGTGCAAGTAGATGGTAGTTGAAAAGGGAACCAGTGCTAATGTTATGAATTACGATGCAAATACCAAGACTCAAGTTAAAACCGTTTAATTCACATAAAGCCAAAGTGCCAAACTATTGCCAATCACAGGACAAAGCAAAAACGTGTATTATTCTACCTCCACAACCAAATTTGGGTCATTATCACCATCAATCAACCTGTCCCATACAAGTAAGAGATGAGTTTCCACATTTGAATAATAGATGAGCTGCTCCACATAGAATGATCAAAACTAATCAAGACTGTTGTACAAAGGGAAAAGAATTGCACTGAAGTTTCACTCCGTCACAGGCTGACACTAACAAGAGGAAAAGAGATCTTATTGCAGAATCAAACTTCTGCCATTAAGTCCAAAAAAAATTTGATTCCTGTAGACTTGTAAGGATTGAGATTTAACAAGCTCCTAAAATTGCAGAAGTAGACAAAAAAAAAAGGAAGAACTCATCTCTACGTGATAAATACAAGAAAGTCAAAATCACTTTTTGCCTCCTGTAAGCAATCAAAATTAAATTATCAACATTGAGTTAAAAAAACCACAAAGAGAGCACCACCAGCATATAAAGACTCCTGTGTTGCTCAGTGCTCAAATAATAGAATCCAGAATAACAAAGACTGAAGACTAACAACTTGGTTTGATATTCACAGGATCAGCCCACTCACTTTCTATGAAGAGGAAAACAATCGACAATAACTTAAGATTACAAATTATGATGCAAGTTCTCCATGTAATTACCAAAAAGCTCAACTCATAAGGAAGCATAAACCTATACCTTAAAGGAATTTAAAATAGCAGACATGTTTAAAGCAAGCTACTACTATCTTACACGACTACCCAAAGACAATAAATCACCATATCGACCAAAGCTCAAAAAACCATAAGAGGTTTTAATGAATAATGAAATAATCAATTATCTTAAATTCTAAAAAATTGTAATAATCAATATAAAACCATCTTATCATCATTATTTTAAATATTTCCCTGCAACCCTCATTATAAATCATTTAGAATGATTGGTTAATATGTTTGAAATTGTTAATAAATATGCATTATAATAATATGATTTTTATATAAATAGAAATTGTATATATGTGGTACTATCAACTTTAATGACACAGTTTTGGTTGCTGTGATTTTTGGGACAACTTTCATCCCTATCAATTTTCTTTAAGCTAGAGTACTTATTTCACGGTTGGCTTGGGATCAAAGCTTATAATTCCATCTATATATTCTTCTCCTCCATTCAATTACTTATCAAAAACAAGGGTAGACTTGGATCAAAGCTTATAAGCCTCTTCCATTAATCTCCTCCATTCAATTACTTGGCAAAAACAAGAAAAACTTCTATAAATTTAATGACCTAACCAGCTAGCTGCTATCCAACATAAAATATTTCGTAGATGTCCTTTGCCTTATATGAGAGAATTATATATAAAGTACAATGGTGAGAAATTAAAGTCATTGTTTGGTGTTAATGCATACCAGGTTAGTAATTTCAGCAAACTTGATGTCTAAAAAAATCTAAAATTTACGGTGTTAGGCTACTTACCAGCGACTTGTTCCACATCATCTAAGAGAATTTTGTGCACTAAATATATACTTTTTAGGGTATTTGAACTAAAGGATTAATTAAGTTAGGGACAATTTTTCTCCCCAAAAAAAAATACACTAAAGGTATTACCTATTTTATTATATACACTTACAAACTAATTAACATGATAATTAATGAAATTGCTCTAACATTAATATGGTAAATAAATTTCTTAATTATTTTTTATTTAAAAATTCATGCATAAATTTATAGATTATATGGTAAAATTTACAGTACTCTTATTATCTTTCTTTTATCTTCTAATCAATTTCTTTTTCTATTATAAATTGTTACAAGAAATGGGTAAGTGGATTTTGAATCTGTTGAAGTATAACAGCAGCAGGACATTCAAGGCTTAAACGATAAAGAGGCTGAACAAAATAAAGACAAATTGACATCCAAAGATTTTGCAGTTAGACATAAGGCAGTAAAGAAAATGGCAGCGTTTGGATTAATGAACACACGCAGACAACGAAGCTCACAAGTGAGAAGCAAAGGCAAAGGTGGATTAAGTTGATAAGAGAGCTAGCTGTCACTCACTCATTGGTGGTGTAGACGACTAAATTTCTTAATTCGAAATAAATCAAACAAGTAAAACTCTATGTTGCACAGACACGGACACGGACACGACACGGACACGGACACGGGGATACGGTAATTTTTGAAAAATAAAGACACGACACGGCGGGGACAAGCGGTTACCGGCGGTTAAATAATTAATTAAATTTTATATTTAGGCATATTTTTTAATGTTTTTAGACATAAAATAAGTTTATGTCTAGAATTAAATTATGTAAAAACTACAAATAAGTAAACTAACACCCAAAGTAGTACAATAATACATATAAAATATTTAGAGTACAAACCATAAAAGGATAACAAGTTCAACATCAAACTAAAAACATAAAAGGATAACAAGTTTTAAACTTTCAAGATTATCACAGAACAACAAAATCATCATCATCAACATAATTATCATTCTCAGCAATACTTGTCTCCATCTCTGGCTCATCTAGTGTGAGATAAGCAATCTTAAGCAACCCAGGTCCTCCAAATGGTTCATCCCAATTATCTCCACCAATGTCCCACTTCTTAGATTCTCATGTAGTGTACTCGGGCCTCTTCCTTGAAAGAAGTCGAAGATTAGAATGAACAAACACTAAATCTTCAGCACGTTTAGGAGTAATTCTATCCCTCCTCATACAATGGATGAAGCCATATGTACTCCAATTCCTTTCAGCACATGATGATGAGCAAGGCTGTCTAAGAAGCTTTAGAGCTAAAGTTTGAAGCATGGGTAAATTGGACCCATAAGTTGACCACCAAAGCAATGGATCGTAGGTCCACCTATCCTCCATGTTATCATCATCATAACCTTTAACTCCTGAAAACAAACCAAACTCCATATTAACATTCTTCCTATCATCAGGATCAGGAAAGAACCTTTTGAGGCACTTGTTCCTCTCCGCTGAAATTCCAGCATCCTTATGTGGTGCAAAATGGCCTCTGACTTCCTCAATCCATTGATTAGTATAATACCTAGTTAAAAGCAAATAAATAAGTACAACTAATGTGTTTAGTTTATTTGTTTGGAAATACCTAAAGAATATAAACGAAAAGATTAAAGAGATAGAAAAATTACTTCGGATTCAAGGAGTGGGCTAGGCAATGAAGTGGTGTGCAATTTCTAGTCCACCGTTCAATGAGTATATTGTGTACCACATCATAGAATGGAGACTCCTCATAGTCTTCCTTGCCTTCATGCCGGTATATTTCTTCCTTCACATTTTCTATTATGGAATCCCACATTTCATACACCTTATAGGGAATAGGTGCATCCGTGTCAGCCACTCGAAGCATCTCATAAATAGGTCCTGTGAATCTCAGAATATATGCAACCTTGTCCCACCACAAATCATTCAAAACATAATCCCTCACAGTTTGAGCTTTTCCTACATCAACTTCTCTATATGACATCCATTCCTCACTAATGACCATATTTCGAAGATTTTGTTTTACTTGAAACAATCTTTTAAGCATGATGATTATTGAAGCAAATCGTGTTTCAGCAGCAGCAAGTAACTTCAAAGGGGAATATGAATTAAAAATTGCTAATCTCATAGAATGATTTGTGGTGAAAATACGAATGAAAGTTGCCTCATCTGAAACTTGTGCAATCCAGTTACATTCATTATATGCAACCTCATTCTGCAAAGAGTTCTTAGATGCACATATATTCCTCAAGGCCAAATTGAGGGTATGCACAACACAAGGTGACCAAAAAATATGAGGATATTCAGCTTCAATAATAGATCCTGTAGCCTTCATAACATATGCATTATCTGTAATAATTTGGACAACATGTTCATGCCCAACCTCTTCAATGACCTTTAGAAACAAGTCTGCAATGAAGTGCTTGTCTTTGTACTCTTTGGTACCATCAATGGATTTGATAAAAAGTGGCCCTTTCTCTGATGTAGCCATAAAATTGATAAGTGGCCTTTTTTGTACATCTGTCCACCCATCACTTACAATGCTTAAACCTTTTTCTTTCCAAGTGTCTTTAATTGTCCTTAACAACTTCTCAATATGTGCCCTCTCTTTTTGCAACAGAGTTGTTCTTAATTTATTGTAACCCGGAGGAACATAGCCCGCTAAATTATTATTAGTTGCAAATTTGATCATCTCAATCCAATATGGGTTCTTAGCAAAGTGAAAGGGTAAACCAACAGAATAAAATGTCCTAGCAATAAGAGAATCTAATTGCTCTCGACATTGATTGTTAAAAGCCCTCTCCAAAGGAGAATTCCGAATCCCTTTTTTTTTTTTGAAAAAATGGATGACTTGTAGCTGTACTACTCTCCTTACTGCCCAAATAAGGGCTAGTAGGAGAATCAGTTGGTAAAAACACTAGCCTAAACTTCTTCAATCTACGCGAAGATTCCTCAAACGCATCTTCTAATTTTTGCATTTCATTCTGATACTCATCTCCAACCTTGGCACATGGTTGTATTCCAAACTTAGACAATTTTACAAGTGTGTCTTCACCCTTGAATAAGACCCCTTGAAAGTTTTTTCACAATAGTTACATTTGAAAGAAACATTCCCACTACCAACACTTGCTTTTTCTAACTTAGTAACATATTTCCATAGAGGATCAGCAGCCATCTCAGCTGATGATTTTTCACTTTCAGTTTCAATATTCATTTGAGTAAAGTCACCTACAATATTTAACTTTAATAAATAAATAAATCTATAGCAGGACACACAAAAAAAACAAATTTATAACTTATAAGTTATAACTTATATTTTTTTTTTTTTTTTTCACTAAAGTTATTACCTATTTTATTACATACACTTACAAACTAACATGATAATTAATGAAATTGCTCTAACATTAATATGGTAAATAAATTTCATAATTATTTTTTATTTAAAAATTCACGCATAAATTTATAGATCATATGGTAAAATTTACAGTACTCTTATTATCTTTCTTTTATCTTCTAATAAATTTCTTTTACTATTATAAATTGTTACAAGAAACGGGTAAGTGGATTTTGAATCTGTTGAAGTATCGCAGCAGCAGGACATTCTTAAACGATAAAGAGGCTGAACAAAATAAAGACAAAACGACATCCAAAGATTTTACAGTTAGACATAAGGCAGTAAAGAAAACGGCAGCGTTTGGATTAATGAACATACGCAGACAACGAAGCTCACACGTGAGAAGCAAAGGCCAAGGTGGATTAAGTTGATATGAGAGCTAGCTGTCACTCACTCATTGGTGGTGTAGATGACTAAATTCTTAGTTCGAAATAAATCAAACAACTAAAAATAATTTCACAAACGTGAATTAGTATTGATGAATGTTTGGTACAATTCTCTGTGATTACAAAAGAGTGATTCTCTGATTCAATCTGCTTGAAAGATTTGTTGATTAGAATTATGGTAATGTGATTTTAATTTGAACATCAAATATACTTTAATTTGGCTGAAGAATGGATCGAAGATCTTTGAAACAAAATTACAATGAATCTCTGGTTATGAGCTTGTTAGAAATCCTTTGTTTTTCACGTTCTTCATGTTTTTCATGTGTTCTTCATCTTCGAAGGTTTGTGGTGGAAGTTCTTCAGGGCTTTAGAGGCTTGAATCCGTAGTGCTTCATTGATTTGTGGTTTGTTGAGGTTTCTAGAAGCTTTTGAACTTGATTCCAGTGAACTTTTAGATCTAGGAATATGGTTTGAATGATTCCTCTTCGAATGTTTTTCGTATTTGAAGGTTTGTGGTGGAAGTTCTTCGGGGCTTTGAAGGCTTGAATTCGTAGAGTTTCGCTTGATTTGTGGTTTATTGAGGATTCTGGAGGCTTTTGAGCTTGATTCCAGTGATCTTTGAGATCTAGGTAGGTAGTTTAGATAATTCTACTCTGAATGTTCCTTGCATTTAAGGCTGAAATTCTTAAAGTTCTTGGAGGCTTCAGGACTTAATTCCAGCTGAGCTTTAGTATTTTTGAGTGCTTCTGAATCTTCTCTAATGTTGCTTGTGCTCTAGATGGCTTGGTCTGTGTGTTCCAAGTCTCTCCCAAGGTGTCTTGGTGTGTTGAAATGCCTTAGGAAGCCTTCTATTTTTAGGAGTTTAAGGGTGGGTGAGTGACACATGGCGGAGTCTGATTGGTGACACATGTCACAGTCTGATTGGTCCGCTTATGTCATCGTTTACACACGTTGGATTGCTTATGTCATTGCCTACACATGCTGGATTGATTATGTTATCGCTTACATATGCGGGGCTGCTTATGTCATCGCTTACACGTGTAGACTACCTATGTCATCGCTTACATACGCTAATGTGTGATTAGTTTTTGCATGTATTTTATGACTTTATTTCAATGACGCATTGCAAATTTTTGTTGGTTTCTGAGTAGTGATAGCAAAACCTAGCAGTAGTACGTGGCGCTTTGTAATTAACTGTATTTTGTGGACTTAATAGTATGATGTGTCAGCTTGTGATAGGTCGGAAATTTTCCCTCTCTGTTGGTGGATTGTTACACAGTGTAATTAGTTAGAAGTTAGTTAGGAAAATTCCTAATTTCCCGCTTCTTTGCTTACTCCGTTTTGTGTATATAAAGCAAGTAGATATTTATGTATTGAGAGATGCTACGTCTACAACAATTTTACAACAAATCACAAGTGGTTAGTTGTTATTGGTTCAAATTTGAAACTAGCACTAATATTACTTTTGTGCCCCAACAATAATTATCAGTAACAACCTGCCACTTAGGATTTGTTGTAAAAATATTGTAAAAATGTTGTAGACATATCATTTCTCTTTATGTATTTTGTATCTTTCTCATAATCAATCAATTAGAATCTTTCAATCAGAGTTTTCTCTCTCTCCCCAAGTTTCTTTGAAGGTCTGGTAGTTTCTAGAAACTCCTTTCCTTTACAGAATCTTTGATTTTTTTTTGAACCCTATTTCTCCTTAAAAAATGGATTAATTAATGTAATTGAGTTACAGACTCTCTTGGCATCTTCTAACGGTTCAATGTTTGATCGAATTCAAGCAGCCCCACTTGCCTGCTATGACTCTCAAAATCTGTTCTCAAATATGAAAGTTCAAATTTGCATACATTTTTTATTGAGAAAACGTGGGCCCATTAAAATATAGAATCGGTGATCATTGTTAGAACCTATCCGTTTATAAATCAATGATGATCTGTGTACTGGATAACTACACAAAGAAATTAAAGAATATTCAATGATCATTTGAACTTGTTAAAGCTGTTTGAGAAGTGTTGTTTTGTGACAAGTTTTTCAAAATTCTTCTCGTAGATCTCAAAGTCAAATTCAAACAAAGGGAAAAGAAAATTATATGGTCAAATTGCATGTTTATATAGAGGGAAAACTAACCCGCTGGAAAGTTCATAAATCACGATCAAAACCTACCTCTTTATAACTACTACATAAAAGCCATGACAATTTGTGTCTATAGGAAGAGCAAAACATAATATGGAGCTGAGAAAGAAGTATTTAGTGCTAATTTCTTCCTTTATCATTCTTTCATCTCTTGGAATTGAGTCTACTAAGGAGGAGCCACCAAGAACTGGCAAACACTTTGTGCTAATTCATGGAGCATGCCTTGGAGCTTGGTCTTGGTACAAGCTTGAGACACTGCTAAAATCTTCAGGGCACAATGTCACTGCACTAGACTTAGGCGCTTCTGGAATCAACCCACTGCAGTTAAATGATCTCCAATCAAGTTCTGACTATTTCAAGCCTTTGAGGGACTTCATGGAAGCTCTTCCTTTTCATGAAAGAGTAATCCTTGTTGGTCATAGCTATGGTGGGTATGCAATTTCTCAAGCCATGGAATATTTTCCAAGTAAGATTTCTGTAGCTGTTTTCGCCACTGCCTTCATGCCTGGGCCGACCCTCAACTATTCCACCCTCAATCAAATGGTACTCCTTGCAACTCTTTTTCAAATGATTTTTTTTTTAACGATAAAGTTCAATATAATATAATTAGATCAAATAGAAGTAAGGGTAACCCTATTACACTTGCAATTTCTCTCCTACAAAATTCATTACCCTTTAAAATACCATTGAGATTCAGGCCCAAGTCGGCATATTAACCACAAGATTTGAACTGTTGTGCAATGTCCATGCCCAAATATGAGCTCTTGTTGAAGCTATAGCTGGGCCAAAAATATTTTAGGATGGAAAAAAATTGTTCTAGGCTCCTGGCTTTACTATAATCTCGACCTGCCCATCATTAATAAAAATAAAAATAAAAAAATTCTAAACCTACCCTTAAGAAAATATCTCATCATATAATTATTATATATATTTCTATGAAATTGGCTAATTATTAATATTTACCTGTCCGATTCTGAAAGAAAGAAAGAAAAAAAAAAAAACTATTTACCTATACAAATTTCATGATTAGAAATTCATAGTTGTTAGTGATCAACTCTATTAAATTTTTTGAATACTCTATTGAATTTTCTTCTTAAAAAAAAAAAAAACCTCTATTAAATTGGTGATATCAGATATGTGATCCTTAGAAATAAGTTTTCACTTCACTCCTGTAACACCAACCCCACTCTTTGAGTTTTGACACTGATTTATCTTATTATTACAGTCAACGAGCCAACAAGGCCCTCAGCTTGACAATCACTATACATATGACCAAGGCCCAAACAACCCTCCAACTACAAAAATCTTCAGGCCCTTGTACTCGGCATCAGATTTGTTCCCGCTTAGTCCAATTGAGGTAAGAAATGCATTTTCTTTTCCAAAACTTCTTTTTGAAACTAACATGTCAACCTTTTGATCATGTTCAAACAAGTGCTCTAACATTTTATATTGCAATTTGTTGTAGGATTTGACACTGGCTACCTTGTTGTTGAGACCATTACGTTTGTTTAGTGATGAAGACCTGTCAAAGGCAGCTAATGTTCTACTAAGAAGTATGGGTTAGTTAAAAGGGTTTTCATCATAGCTGAAAAAGATAAGGCGATAAAGAGAGATATTCAATTGTGGATGATTGAGAGAAACCACCCAATGATGTGGTGGAGATCAAAGGATCAGATCACATGGTCATGATGTCTAAGACAATAGAGCTTGGTCTCATCTCCAAGGCATTGGAGAAATATTTCTTAATCCACTTTCAATGCATGGGACATTGATTCACTGAGCATGTATTTTAATCAGAGAGAGAATTATAATTTATAAGCCTAGCTTGTAGTAAATAAGCATGGTATTATGGCAAAGGCTCTCTAGAAAATGATATTGTTTTAATAAAATAAAATTTGTATTTCTAACCTTTACAATATAAGGAAAATTGATGAATCATGTTTAATCGTAGAATTGCTTATTTGTGTGTACAAAGTAGTATCTATTGAATTCTAAAGGTTATTGTCCCAATAGATAATACTACCTCCAACTAGCTTACTTTGATATCTTGAAATGATTAATTTGTAGGAGAAAATGGGCAAATTAAAAAAAAAAGACTCTACAGTAGCAAATTAAAACAACACTACAGTAGCAAATTAAAAAAAAAAATTATATATATATATATATATAAGAGTCTATAGTGGTGTTTATAAACGTCACTATAGGTCATTTTTAATTTTTTTTGAAGGATCTATAGTGGCCTTCATAAACACCACTATAGGCCTTTGTAAGAGGACTTATAGTGACGTTTATAAACGCTATTATAGGTCTTTTTTTTTCGGTTTTTTTTTTTTTTTTTGAAAGGACCTATAATGGCATTTATAGGCCCTTGTATGACCAAGGACTTATAGTGGCGTTTATAAACGCCACTATAGATCCTTTTTTAAAAATATATTTTTTTTTAAAGAACCTATAGTGGTGTTTATAAACACTGCTATGGGTTCTTGTAAGACCTAAGACCTATGGTGGTGTTTATAAACACTACTATAGGTCCTCAAAATTTTTTTCTATTCTATTCTATTTTTTTTTTCTAAACCTATAGTAGCGTTTATAGATGCCACCACAAGTCCTCAATTTATTTATAACAACAATTTTTTTTTTTTTTTCAGCTTCGAAATTTATTTATTTTAAAAAGTGGGTCTATAGTGGCGTTTTCAAATGCCACTATAGGCCCTTGTAAGACCCAGGATCTATAGTAGCATTTTTAAAATGCTACTATAGTCCTTGTGTTTGAAAACGCCACTATGGAGCTCTCAAAACGCGGCTATAAATAAGCCTATACCAACGTTTTTAGAAAACACCACTAAATAAAATGCCACTAAAGGCAGCATTTTTTTGTAATGGATGGGACTTGAAAGAAAATGGGGTGAATGGAGTTTTCCATCTTGGCTGTTATATTTTTCTTCCAAATCAATCAATCAATATATATATATATATATATAAAAGAAAAGACCACATGTGAGAGTGCATGAGCTCCTGCTATGTGAGGCTCTAATATTGCATTTAGCCTTTCTAACCTCTTCTCATTCAGTTGTTTTTATTGTTACCCAAAAATTCACATTAATTTCTTTTTACTATTATCTAAAAGTTGGGCTGTTGTTGAAAATTAAACCAAACCTTATGAAAAGCCTAAGCCCAGTTATTCCTTCACATATTATGACCTAAGCATGATCTTTTCCCTAGTGTAGATGAAAGCCTAGACCCTAACCCACTTACAAACTATCTTTCTCCTCCCCCATGCTAGATGAAACTTGAAAGCCAAGACTCTGACTCATTTGGAAGCTCTCTTCCTCTGTACAGGCTTCCCTTTAGCTACANCTCTCTCTCTCTCTCTCTCTCTCTCTCTCTCTCTCTCTCTCTCTCTCTCTCTCTCTCTCTCTCTCATTTTGAGTCCTATCTTAGGATTCCCCAAATTGAAGATTATATTTAAACTTACCAATGGACTATACATTGGAAGGATTGTTTTCTAAGAAAATAAGTGCTTCTCTTGCTGTGTTACAGGAGTAATTCTTAGGTACTCCCAGAGTACGGTAAATAGTGTTTTATTATCTTACATTTATGGTAGGGTCTACTCATTAAATTCATGGTAGGGTCCACTCATTTTACATTTATGGTAGAGTCCACTCATTAAATTCATGGTGGGGTCCATCATGGATGTGAGAGGCGGGAGCAAAATTTTACTATACTCCGAGAGTACCTAAGAATTTTTCGTGTTAAAGAATAAGTCAAATGCTATGTGATATGGCATAGTCACCAATTGTCATATTGCATTCAACTATGTTCTTATTAAATTTTGAGTTGTCTGTGATGCTATGGTACTATGTATGAAAACCAATTTGTTAACGACTTTTGATATGCTCCTACAACCGATTAAGAAATTCAAAAACAAGTTGTTTTTGTGCCTTCGAATTGCAGGTTTTATTTATTTATTTATTTTTTTTTTACACAAATGCATGAAAGTGGTAGGTCCATCGTAAGCATAAAGATGATCATAAGTTCAGATATTGACAAACAATTGAGATATTGCGGTAATAGATTCTAATAACATTTGTCCCTTTAGTAGATTCTAATAGCATTTATTCTTTTTGAAAATCTAAACAATTTATAGGATTCTAGCCACAAATATTTGGCATAAAATATATGATGCAAAAATAATTTTGGTATTCCATAGTAGAAACTAGAGAGGACTACATAAACTTTTAGTTAGATGCACACCATTTTTTTTTTTTTTTAAGTCTTCCTATAGTATTTATTGTTTTATTTTGAGGCCAATATAATTTAATTATACTTTTTATGCAAAGTTTGAGACCAACGTACTTTTAGGAAAAAGTTTTCCAGTGCATCGCACGAGTTTCTGACTAGTTGGTAAGAAAAGAGGAAAGACAATGGTATTAAGAAGAAGAGTGCAAGTGAACTTCACTTTTCCGTCATTTTTTTTAACACATAATAGTAATTTTCTCTCTATCATTCCATACCTCTTAACCAAACACACGTTGTGGAAATCACAAATATTTTCTATTTTTCTCTTTCTATTCTATGCAAATTTTTTATTCCAATCAAACAGAGGCCTAGTCAAATTTGCCTGGTGGGCTTTGTTTTGTTTGTTTCTTTAGAATAAGAAAGTTAAATAATAAATTCAACTCAAAGGAAACTCTATAAGAGCATTAACATTAAGGTTTCTTAAAAAAAAAACTTCATTTTCCAACTTAAAAAACTACTTTATCTATTTTAATACCCCATTTAACAATACACCCCACATTCCATGTCTTATTTTAACATACAACACATTACAATAATATAAATTACCCAATAAAATAATATAAATCAATAACTCATATCTTTATTCTTTATCAAACTCTCTACAGCACCATCGAAACTAAGCCTAGCACCACTAAAACCAAGCCAACACCGCCCATTCAAACCCAAACACCAACAACCAAAACTGAAAGCATCCACCAAAATTGAAACCATCCCACACCGCCACCTAGCACCATTGAAACGATTTAAAATCTAGCAACCAACACCAATCCACCATCATTGCTACCCAAGGGTGGAGCCAGAGGGGGGCACCTACCCCCCTAACTCCTCCAAAAAAAAGTCCTTCATATTTTTCTGTAAAGCAAAAAATACCCCTAACATGAAATAAAAAATTAATAAAGTACACATTTTTATTTGAGAAAGTTTAGAAATACAACAAAATCTTACAATATTTTCATAGCACTATTATTTTTAGTGGATATATATATATATGTATATGTATATATATTTCTTTTATTTTTTACCAATATATATATATATGTATATATATTTCTTTTATTTTTTACCAATGCCTTCCATCCTCAAAGCCGCCACCATCCACATGAGAGAGAGAGCGATAGGAAGAAGAAGTGGTTGGTGGCACAGAGAGTTGAATAAAATAAACTAAGATAAGCTTAGAAACAATGAAAAGTAAGTTATATAAGTATGAAGTTACTGTAACAAAGTTATAAATTTTTTCTAATATAAGAACCCTAATGTAACACTTTTTTTTTTTTTTTTGTTTTTTTTTTTGTGGTTTAGGTTGCTAAAATTTATCATTTAGTGATCTGGATGTAAATGTTCTAATATATTCTTTTGAATTGTGCATACGGTGGAAAAACTTTTAGGTAAGGGAGTGCAAATAATCTACCAATCCAAGGAAACCAATACTCCAGTGACTGAGATACAAAAACCGATGTGGAAGGAGTACAAGGTTCAGGACAACCATGCCAACATAGCGGTGAAAAAGGTAGCAGTCAATTCTGAAGAGGAAATCACGGAAGTAATTAATGCACTTGAGAATTCCATTCTAGAAATGGTAGAAGTGTTAACTGATAGTAATAGCGGAAATAATGGAGAGAATAATAGCAGAAATTATGGAGATATTTATGGAAATAATGGTGATACATTTGAGGACCAGATTCTAGAGATTGATAGAGAATTGAATAGTGTTGATATCTCTGAAAGAATTGAAAGGGATGAGGCGGCTAATAACAAATAGGTACACATGGACAGCCCTAACTTAGATACATCCAATAAGCTACCTGTTGTTTTTGACATTGGTCTGGAGGCAGGTGCTGGTCATGTGGATTTCTTAAGTTCTATGGCTGTTGAACCTAGCCAAGCAAGTAAACCCGATTCTCAGGGAAGGGTCTTTAGCTTTGAGGGAAAGGAAGGCTAGGCAAAACATAGAACCTGGACACAAGTAGCTTGCTTTGCTTAGAAAGGTGATGATCGGGCTAAGGCAGAAGCAGCTTCTGCTGCTAAACATTCATTCAGGGAGATTGATGATTGTGACTTACCAAACAAAAGGAGATTGGTTACTCATGATAGTTAGAAAAAATTTTCAATGGTGGAGGCTGCTTGTTAGCCCCGCCAAGAGCGATGAATCTCTTATGTTAGAACTGGTGAGGGCTTGGAAACCAATCGATAGAGCAAGTGCTTGGGGATATAATCTAGGCACAAGATCCCTCAATTGTGTTCTTAGCCGAAACATGGCTGGATAAGGCTAGGCTAGAAGATATTCGGGTCTAATTGAATTTTGGTGGTATGGTTGAAGTGTGTCGAGATACGAGAGGAGGGGGGATAGTAGTTTTTGGAGAAAGGAAGTTGATTTTTCTCTAGGCACCTTCTCCCCAAACCACATTGATGGTGTTTTGAATAAGGGTAAGGAAGATGAGTGGAGATTCACGGGGTTCTATGGAGAATCGGAGACTAGTAATCATCACCTATCATGGGCTTGCCTAAGAAGACTAAGGGGCAGAAATTCAATTCCATGGCTTTGTGTAGGAGATTTTAATGAGATTACATAGAGTCATGAGAAGCTTGGAGGGAGGCAAAGACCAGCTAGACTGATGGAGGATTTTAGAGATGTTTTGGATGAATGGGGATTCTGGGACCTTGGCTTTATGGGAGGAAAATTTACATGGTGTAATGGACACCCAAATAGTTTTACAATTTGGGAAAGGCTGGATAGAGCGTTTACTACAATGGAATGGCTAGATAAATTTCCTACAACTAAAGTAATTCACTTGGAATGTGGTTCCTTTGATCATAAACCAATTCTTATTTGCCTTAATAGTATTCCAAAACTTTGACAAAAGCCGTGGCATTTTGAGCATACGTGGTTGGAGGAAGAGGGTTGTAGAGATAACGTAGAATTGGCTTGGCTTTTCAATGCACCCGGTCAAGCAATGACTAGGGTGGAGGGAAGGATAAGCCATTGTCAAGCAAAACTTAAGTGGTGGAGTCGGCTTGCAATTGGGAACATTACTTAATTACTGAAGGAAAAAAAAGAGTTGTTAAGAAAGGCGGAAGATGAGGCGATAAGAGGGAGGTTTGTAAACTGAGTGACATGGCTGAAAAGAGAAATCAATGATTTGTTATCAAAAGAAGAAAAAAATGTGGAAACAAAGATCTAGAGCATTGTGGCTGCATGAAGGTGATAGAAATACCCGATATTTCCAGAGTAGAGCCATTCATAGGTATCGCTGAAATAGAATTGAAGCATTGGAAAATCATATGGGTGAGAGGTGTGTGGATGAGAATGGCATAGCAAATATTTTGGTGGATTTTTACCAATATTTATTCGCTTCATCCTCACCTAACCGGATTGAGGAAGCCCTAGAAGCTACTCCAAGGGTGGTAACGGAGGAGATGAACCATGAGCTTGTTGCTCCTTTTAGGAGAGTTGAAGTTGACATTGCTTTAAATTAGATGGACCCTCTGAAATCTCCAAGACCTGATGGGATGCCTCCTTTATTTTTTCAACAATTTTGGCTAGTCATTGGTGATGAAGTGGCTGAAGCTGTTCTCACATGCCTTAACACAAGTTCAATCCCACCCTCAATTAATCGAACTTTTATCAATCTCATCGCAAAGGTTAAAAGCCTGGTAAGATTTTTTGAATATCGGCCAATTGCACTTTGTATTATTCTTTATCATCTTATTTCTAAAGTTTTAGCAAATAGACTTAAGAATATTTTGCCTAGCATTATTTCAGAATCTCAAAGTGCCTTTTAGTTTAGTAAAGGAATCACTGATAATATTTTGGTTGCCTTTGAGACCTTACACCATATGAAAAGTAAAAAATCCAAAAAAATGGGTTTTATGGCTATGAATTTAGATATGAGTAAGGTGTGTGACCAGGTGGAGTGGAGCTATTTGGGGAAGATTATGGAGAAATTGGGTTTTTGTGAAAAGTGGGTGTCTCTTGTTCTTGAATGTATTAGCATGGTGTACTATTCGATTTTGGTGCATGGAGAGCCTAAGGGAGATATTAGGCCATCAAGGGGATTAAGGCAAGGAGACCCTTTGTCTCCCTATCTTTTTTTGTTGTGCTCAGAAGGTTTGAATAGGATGTTGCAGCAGGTAGCCCTTAATGATAGTATACGGGGCTTCTCTTTATGAATCTCACACTTATTTTTTACAGATGATAGTTTCTTGTTTTGTAGAGCATCTAAGGAAAATTTACAAGCAATCCAAGATATTTTGTCTTTGTATGAACAAGCTTTGGGTTAAAAGCTTAATCGGGAGAAGACAACCATCTTTTTTAGCAAGGTAGTGAATGAAGACATAAAGGCCTTAATCTCAAATTTCTTACAAGTACCAGAGGTGAAAGAGTATAAGAATTACCTTGGCTTGCTAGCGGTGGTGGGAAGGAATAGGAAAGCAAGTCTTAATTTCATTAAAGAAAGAGTTTGGAGCAAACTTCAAGGGTGGAAAGAGAAGCTATTGTCCCAAGCGGGTAGAGAGATTCTACTCAAAGTGGTGGTGCAAGCGATTCCTACATTCGCAATGAGTTGCTTCAAATTATCGGTGGGTCTTTGTCATGAAATTGAGGCATTGGAAAAATTTAGAAGGTGGGTTAGGTTTAAAGGACTTGGAAAAATTTAACGATGCAATGTTGGCTAAATAAGTGTGGAGACTATTGAAGGACCAATCCTCTCTTTTTTATTGGGTCTATAAAGCGAAGTACTTTCCTAAGGGGTCCATTTTTGAAGCCTCAACAGCCAATGGTTCTTATGCTTGGCAAAGTATTCTCAAGTCAAGGAAGGTGATTTCGATGGGTATGAGAAGGAGAATAGGAGATGGGAAGAGTATAGATATATACAAGGACAACTGGTTGCCAAGGAAGGGGTTTGCTAGGATTGTTTCTCCACATGTACTGACATTAGAAGAAGCCCAAGTTGCTGCCCTCATAAATTCAAACACTAGTACTTGGAATATTAATCTACTAAACTAGCATTTTTTGAGCTTTGAGGCAAACCATATCAAAGAAATTCTTCTGTGTTGGATAGACTAGAGAGATCGCCTCATTTGGCTAAATAGTTACAATGGGGAGTATATGGTTAAGGCAGGATACCAGAAGTTATGTCAGGAAGCCAACTCCAGCGCTGCATCAAGCTCAGACTCATCGCACCAATCGACCTTCTGGAAACGTATTTGGAAGCTCCACGTTCCAAATAAAATCAAGTTTTTTCTTTGGAGAGTTTGCTCCTATGCTTTACCCACAAAGGATAATCTAAAGAAAAGAAAAATTCTTGAGGAAGCGAAGTGTAGTGCCTGTCTCTTGGACCAGGAAACAACAATTCATGTTATTTGGAGTTGCGAGACATTTAACAAAATTTGGTCTCCCTGTTTCAGCTGGGTTCGAATAGAGCATCACCATCTTTAGGACAAGCAAGAGCTAATTAATTTGGTGGGATAGAGGTAAAGAGATTAGAGCTATTTGGGGTTGTGGCTTGGTTTATTTGGAACCAAAGAAACAAGTTGAGACTGAATGAGAAAGGCTTTTCAAGTGATAGAATTTTTGAAGCAACAAGAGTGTACCTCTCGAACTTTCAATCAAATTTTTAGATAACCATAGTGTAGTAAACAAAGGAAAGTATAAAATGGCGACCTCCAGGGGATGGAATGTATAAAACTAATTATGATGGAGTAGTCTTCGCCGAGTCAGAGGAAGCAGGGATTAGAGTTATAATTAGAGATGTAAAGGGTAATGTGATTGCTGCCTTAGCTGAGAAAATTTCATACCTGGGTTCTATGGAGGTGCTGGAAGCATTAGCTGCAAGAAGAGCAGCACAATTTGTTGTGGAATTGGGCTTATCTGTTTATGAATTTGAAGGTGATTATGAGGTGGTATGGAGGGCTTTGAGGATAGTAGATAAGGCTCATTCATCCATTGGGAAGATTATCAAAGACATGATGTCTATTGTAGGTTCGCTTAGAAATTTTTTTTTCTCTCATGCTAGGCGGTAGGGAAATTGTGCAACCCATGCTTTAGCTAAGAGAGCAATTTTTTTTTTTCCTTTACTAGTCTAGATGGAGCATGTTCCACTAGATGTTATCTTTGATTTTCCAGTAACTTAATAATAATACTCCGTATTGACTCTAATATATATATATATATATATATTTATTTATTTATTTGTACATTAATGTTACAATTTTTGTTTTTAACTTATAAGAGTTCACTTCAGTTTCCTTCATGAGCTATCAGCTTGTCACTCTATCTTTTGTTTTTACAGCATGATTTAGTAATAGTGATGTATCAACAATGAACTGGGACCAATTAGATTCACACAAATTTTTAATATGATTCTATTATGATTTATATACGATGACTAGTCGTCATTAGAATCTTATAAGACGTGGCATCTCTATGCAACAACCAATAGATCTCAAAAGATTGTGAGAGAGAGATACCATTCAATGGTCTATAAACTAGGTTGTACCAACATGCCATTTTTGGCGACGTACCTGTGTCCGACATGGATAAAAAAAAAAAAAAAAAAAAAAAAAAAAAAAAAAAGCAAGCTTAGAGTCTGAGAATTCATTACACTGAAAGTTGAAACCCACATCTCAAGTTTTCAACCCAACCTCCCTCTAAACTCTGTCCGTTGCCCTATGTCCCTCGCCGGAGCTAGATTGGGCCAATCGGCGAGCTTCATAGACGTCGACGTTGTGCCCTGTCCCTTCCGATCTCTCTCTCTCTCTCTCTCTCTTTTTTCTTTCTTTTAGATATTTGGGTGAATGGGTGTACTGTTACTCACTTATAAGTTATAACGCATTTTTTTTTTAATCCCATTCTCACGGTTAGTGTCACTGTGTTACTTAGCCTTTTGTTTTGCCTTATAAATTATAATATTTATTATAAATTTAGTGATTTTTGTTTTTGTGTGTCCTGTTATAGTTTTATTTATATATTAAAGTTAAATATTGAAGGTGATTTTACTAAAATGAATACTAAAAGTGAAAAATCAACTGAGTTAGTTGCTCCTCTATGGAAATATGTTATTAAGTTAGAAAAAGCAAATGCTGATGGTGGGAATGTTACTTTTAGATGTAACTATTGTGAAAAAACTTTCAAGGGGTCTTATTCAAGGGTGAAGACACACTTGTTAAGACTATCTAATTTTGGAATACAAGCATGTGCTAAGGTTGGAGATGAGTATTAGAATGAAATGCAGAAATTAGAAGATGCGTATGAGGCATTTTTGCATAGATTTAAGAAGCCTAAGCTAGTGTCTTTACCAACTGATTCTCCTAATAGTCCTAATTTGGGTCCTAGTGAGAGTAGTATAGCTACAAGTCATCCATTTTTTCAGAAAAAAAAGGGATTGGGAATTCTCTTTTGGAGAAGGCTTTTAACAATCAATGTCGAGAGCAATTAGATTCTCTTATCGCTAGGACATTTTATTCTGCTGGTTTACCCTTTCACTTTGCTAAGAACTCGTATTGGATTGAGATGATCAATTTTGCAGCTAATAATAATTTAGTGGGCTATGTTCCTCCGGGTCACATTAAATTAAGAACAACTATGTTGTAGAAAGAGAGGGAACATATTGAGAAGTTGTTGAAGTCAATTAAAGACACTTGGAAAGAAAAGGGTTTAAGCATAGTAAGTGATGGGTGGACAGATACACAAAAAATGTCACTTATCAATTTTATGGCTACATCAGAGAAATGGCCATTTACTATCAAATCCATTGATGGTACCAAAGAGTACAAAGATAAGCACTTCATTTTTAACTTGTTTCTAAAGGTCATTGGTGAGGTTGGGCATCAACATGCTGTCCAAATTATTACTGATAATGCATTTCTTATGAAGGCTACAGGATCTATTGTTGAAGTTGAATATCCTCATATATTTTGGTCACCTTGTGTTGTGCATACCCTCAATTTGGCCTTGAGGAATATATGTGCACCTAAGAACTCTTTACAGAATGAGGTTTCGTATAATGAATGTAAGTAGATTGCACAAGTTGCAGATGAGGCAACTTTCATTCATATTTTCATCACAAATCATTCTATGAGATTAGCAATTTTTAATTCATTTTCCCCTTTGAAGTTACTTGTTGTTGCTGAAACACGATTTGCTTCAATAACCATCTTGCTTAAAAGATTGTTTCAAGTAAAACAACAACTTTGAAATATGGTCATTAGTTGGAATGGATGTCATATAGAGAAGATGATGTAGGAAAAGATCAAACTATGAGAGATTATGTTTTGAATGATTTGTGGTGGGACAAGGTTGCATATATTTTGAGATTCATAGGACCTATTTATGAGATGCTTCGAGTGGCTGACACGGATGCACCTAGTCTCCATAAGGTGTATGAAATGTGAGATTCCATGATAGAAAATGTGAAGAAAGAAATATACCAGCATGAAGGCAAGGAAGACTATGAGGAGTCTCCATTCTATGATGTGGTACACAATATACTCATTGAATAGTGGACTAAAAATTGCATACCACTTCATTGCCTAGCCCACTCCTTGAATCCGAAGTAATTTTTCTATCTCTTTAATCTTTTCTTTTATATTCTTTAGGCATTTCTAAACAAATAAACTAAACTCATTAGTTGTACTTATTTATTTGCTTTTAACTAGGTATTATACTAATTAATGGATTGAGGAAGTCAGAGGCTGTGTTACGCCACATAAGGATGTTGAAAATTCTGCGGAGACAAACAAGTGCCTCAAAAGATTCTTTCCTGATCTTGATGATAGGAAGAATGTTACTGTGGAGTTTGGTTTGTTTTCAGGAATTAGGGCTTATGATGATGATAACATGGATGACAAGTGGATCTTTGATCCAATGCTTTAGTGGTCAAATTATGGGTCCAGGTTACCAATGCTTCAAACTTTAGCTCTAAAGCTTCTTGGACAGCCTTGCTCATCATCATGTGCTGAGAGGAATTGGAGTACATATGGCTTCATCAATTGTATGAGGAGGAATAGAATTACTCCTAAACGTGCTGAAGATTTAGTGTTTGTTCATTCTAATCTTCAATTTCTTTCAAGGAGGAGGGAAGAGTATACTAAAGGAAACTCTAAGAAGTGGGACATTGGTGGAGATACTTGGGATGAACCATTTGGAGGACCTAGGTTGCTTGAGATTGCTTATCTCACACTAGATGAGCCAAAGATGGAGATAAATCTTGTTGAGAATGATGACTATGTCAATGACGATGATGTTGTTGTTCTGTGATAATCTTGCAAGTTTAAAACTTGTTGTCCTTTTATGTTTTTAGTTTGATGTTGAACTTGTTGTTCTATGGTAATCTTGAAAGTTTAAAGCTTGTTTTCCTTTTATGTTTTTAGTTTGATGTTGAATGTAGCCTATTTAAACTTTTGGTTTGTACTCTAAACATTTTATGTGTATTATTGTACTACTTTGGGTGTTAGTTTACTTATTTGTAGTTCTTACATAATTTAAATTCTAGACATAAACGTATTTTATCTCTAAAAATATTTAAAAATATGCCTAAATATAAAATTTAATTAATTATTTAATTGCCATGTTCACACCATGTTGTATCCTTATTTTTCAAAAAATTTCGTATCCCCGTGTCTGTGTCCGTGTCGTATCCGTGTCCCTGTCTGTGACGGTGCAACATAGTCTATTAATGGTAAGTATGTTGTCAACTTAATTTCTTGATATGGTGAGTAGTGAGACACCCACAAATGGATGTGCAATATGTAATTATGATTAGTCTCTAACTTGTTGTGCTGATGTATGGATTAGCAGAAGAACCACCTATTTCTCAACCAGGTTGTAAAGATCACTGTGGAAATGCTACAATTCCATACCCCTTTGGAATTGGACACAGTTGTTACATGGACGACTGGTGCGAAATTGTTTGCAATGGAACTGAAGCCTTCTTGAAGAAAATTAACATGAAGGTACTGGGAATCAAAATTACAGATTGTAATGGAGCCGAAGAAAATACTATCCGTGTCCAAAGTTCAATCATCAATTCGAATTCGAATTGTGTGAATATGAGCATTGGAGGATGTATGAACATTAAAGGAAGTCCTTTTGTGTTCTCTGACTATATGAACACATTCGTTTCGTTTGGTTGCAACAACTGGGCAACAGTTGCTGAAACTAATCCTATGGTTGTTGGATGCAAATCACATTGTAACATAAGCTTTATATACCAAGAACAACAACGTCATAAATGCTTAGGTGTCTATTGCTGCTAGACCACAATATCCCTTTCGGGCTTCAGGTATTTAATGTAGATTTCAGAAATATAGATGATAATACAAGTGTGGGATCCGATAAGTTTGCTTTCTTAGTAGAAGAAGAATGATTAAGGGATTTAGAAGATATCAATTCCTCTTCTATGGAGAAAATGCAATTCCATTTCATTCCTGTGGTGCTGGAGTGGCGGATATATAACCAGACCAACAATTCTCGTGAGATGCTTGAGTCCTCAACAATAGAAAGGACTTTTATTGTGAAATTTACCCTGACAATAATAGACCCTTTAACACCATATCTAAAAACGAGCCTTACAACAAATCAGAATTTTTGAGCTTTTATTGTGGTTGCAGTTAGGGATACAAAGGAAATCCCTATCTTTCCATCGAATGTGAAGGTAAATTTTGATTACTTATTTTTATTTTTAATCTACAACAAAAATCCAATCTAGCATACCATCTTCTTGGCGCTACTATTCACTTATTTATTTTGTCGTCCTTTTTCTATTGCCTTCTCCGTTTTTCTCACTTAGTAAGTATTCTTTGCTTGAACTTTTTGTTATTTATTTAAATTTCCCTAACTTGTCTTCTATATAGATCATTAGAGTCTTAGGGTTTGTCCGTCACTTTATAGGTGACTGATGTCTAGTGGGTCGAGTGAACAGTTATGTGTCCGTGAGGGAGTAGGCTACGATGAGGTGTATCTGTTAGGTCAGAACAACCCCGACACCTCTTTTCAAGAAAGGGTCTCGTCCGCCAACTCACCTTCCACGGAGGATGATGATTTGGATGGAGACAGATCAGAAAGCGATTCAAATGAAAACATAGGAAATGATGAACCCCCCGTCCAATCCGTCATAGGCCCTGATGGGTTCAGGGAGTTCATTATGCTCCCGTTGTGGATGATAAATGATTTCAACTCATCCATCAAAGAACGCCACTTCAATACACTTAGGGAGAAATACTAAATACCAGTCAACATTCCCATGCGTCTTCCATTTAAACAGGAAAAATGTTATTACAAGGGTGTAGAAGACGTCTGTGTATATGAGCAAATGCTAAAAGCGGGGCTTAGGTTCCCTTTAAGTGCTCTTCACTGTCGTCTTCTGCAATACCTTGGACTAGCTGTCACCCAAATCTCTCAGAATGCCTAGAGAGTATTTTTGGGAGTTGAAGTGTTCTACGTGTTGATGTCTGACAGGGCACGTAGGATGATGGTGGAAGAGTTCTTCCATTGCTACCGTCCATCCAAAATCACACAGTCAAGGGGCATGTATAGTTTTGTTTCGAGGAGCTCGTTGCTTAGGCTTGTGTGCAACACCCATGATTCCAACAGGAATTGGAAGGGTCGCTATTTCTTTATCTAAGGTGAGGAATGGATGTGTCACCCTAGTGACCAAGAATATATGCCTATGGTCAAAACATGGGGCATTATACCTTTGTCCGTTATGTACCTGTCTGCATGAGGCTTTTACTTTTTATTTAACTTGTGGTATTCTAACCGTCTTCTATTGCAGCTCGGAACCATCCAGAAGTCACACTTGAGTAGTAAAGCTTCCTAGAGATAGTCTCGAACCAACTGGTACTGTGACTTGGCTCGGAACCGTCTCCTATGGGCTAAACTTGTTACCTTGGACACCTTCCATTGGTACTGTGACAGTCTCGAACCAACTGCGGTTGCCCATCGATACGATTCTCAAATCCATCAACGTAAGTCTGTTGCCCAAGTTATCTACTTTTATCTATTTGTGATTTCCTTGTTTCAATTTATTTAACTCCTTTTATCCATCCCCCTTTGTGCAGAAATGGAAGAAAGGAGGAGAAAAGCTTACATTAAGGCGCAAGCTGCCAAGAAAAAGCAAAAGGCGAGCCTACCTCCTAAGGTGATGGGCTAGGCCAACCTGTCCACCAAAAGGAAGCCATTCAAGAAGGTGGACCGTCAAGCTATGAAGCCCAAAGTGGTTGCGAAGCCAACCGTTAGGGAAACTGCTGCCATCAGCAAGGTGCCCCTTAGACCTAGACCGTGGAAAGGGAAGGGACTGATGACAAGTGTTGACCTCGTCACCTAGAAGTGCCCCGTCCTCCTCCGTGAGGACTCTGGGTATGCGCTCAAGCAGTTGTTGTCCATCATCCAGGACAATGACTATGAAGACTTAGGCAACCATGCCACAGAGGCCGTGGGGGAGATGGGCCTATTCAGTTTGGTTCAGGTATTTATTTATTTATTTATTTTTTTGTCTTCTTTCTTCCATCCATCCTATTGTTGTCTTGTTCTAACATCATTCTTTGACTCTTGCAGGGGGTCGTCATGATGAAGGGTCTCATGGACCGATGTACGTCCCACGATATGGTAATTACCCATCTGAGGGAGAAAGTGGAGGCGAAGGACTTAGAGCTGAGTGAGTTGATGGCTTGGAAGGACGTCCAAGTTTCCAAGCTTAATTATACAAAGCAACTCTTGAAGGAGTCAGAGGTGAAAGTGGAGGCGCAAGTAGAGGCGTTGAAGAAGATTCTTAAGGATAAGGTGGCGGAGATCTTGGAGGCCAAGCGTCACCTCCGTCAAGCAAAGGAGGATGCGGTGTGAGAGTACCGTGACTCTGATGCCCTATTGAAGGAGCTTGGTGGCTCATTTGCTGACGGATTTGACGACTGCTTTCATTAAGTCAAAGCCTCCTACTTTGACTTGGATCTTTCTCATGTCTCCATTGACGCCCTGAGTTAGACTCTTGCCCAGCCCGTTGACTCTAAAGGAACCGACAAGTTCTTTGCCAATGAGAACAACACCGACCCTCAAGGTGACGGTGATGGTGTTAATGTTAACCAAGAAAAATCCATAGAGGTCACTGGCTGTCACCTTGAGGGTGACCAGACTGTGGAGGAAAAGGCCAAAGATACCCCTGACGTCCAGTTGTAGATTTTTTTTTTGTTTTTTTACTTGTAAATTTCTAGATTTTTGCTTTTTTGAGAAAATTGTACTTATTTTCTTCCGTTGACCCAAGATGTAAACATTTGCGCTTTTTGTGGGCTTTTATTAATTATCTCTATTTATCTGTTACTTATGCTTGTTCATTCATATGTTGCTTTATGTTTCCAAATTTTTGCTAACTTGCCTACTTATTCGAGAACTTAATATACCCGTCCATCTGGTTATGCTATCCTTAGGGGTTGGCCCGTCCTATCATGACTTTGGACAAGCCCGTCCACTTAAAGTGAACCCTGTGCATTGATGGATTCTATTTTATCTGACTCCTCCTTATGATGAACCCATCCATTTGGGGATTTTTAGTTCATTCTTTGGTGAACCCGTCCATTTTTGGACTAATTCTTTGCTCACCCTTTGGGAATCCATCCATTTAGGGATGATATATAATCTTGACCACCCTTTAGGATGAACTCGTCCTCTTATGGACTAGTTTTGTCTCACACTTTGGTGAACCTGTCCACTTGTGGACTTTTTTAGTTCACTTCTTGGTGAACCCGTCCACTATTTTGGGCTTAAGATAAGTCATCCTTATAGGATGAATCCAGTCCATATTTTGGACTTGAGAGCTATAAATCCCTTTATGATGAACCCGTCCACTATTCTGGACTTTTAATGGAGGTAAGTCATTCTTTTAGGATGAATCTCGTCCACTTTATGGACTTAGTAAATACAAATCATCCATTTAGGATGAACTTGTCCACTTAGAACTTAATAATTATAATGTAGAAATGCAGATAACATACACATGGAATTTCTGAATAGCTCCTCTTATTGTGAAAAAGTAGTGGATAAAAATTGTTTTAGAGAAATGAAACAACTGCCCTTTGGGCTTAAAAGAAACTTTAGATGATAAAAATTAAACTAAAAGGGAATAAACTGGAAATGAGGAGTGTCGTCGCCCTTGCCACTATCTACTGGTAGTACTTTTTGATGTGCTCTACGTTCCATGGGTGATGCAACTTTTGCCCGTCCAGTGTCTCCAGGTGGTAGGTTCCCTTCCTATGCCATGTTGCAACTTTGTATAGTCCTTCCCAGTTAGGCCATAGCTTCCTCTAAGAGATTCTTTTATGGCACCCATCACCTTTCTTATGACAAGGGCTCTAACTTGGAAGTCCTTATGTCTGACCCTAGAGTTATAGTGCTTGGCCATGAGGTCCTGATATTGTGCTAACCTTTGCTTAGCTCCTGCTCTGACCTCGTCCACCAGATCAAGCTGCAAGTGTAGTGCTTTGTCACTTCCTCCCTCGACATGGTTTTCTACTTGGTAGCTGGTGAGCCCTACTTCAGTTGAAATGATAGCATCACTTTCATATGCTAGTCGAAACTGTGTTTCTCCTGTAGGTGTCCTTACCGTCATCTTGTACACCCATAAGATGCTTAGCAATTCCTCCGGCCATACACCCTTTGCCCCCGTGAGCCAAGTCTTGATGATTTTGAGCAAGGACCGGTTCGTGACTTCAACTTGTCCATTGGCCTGAGGGTAGGTGGGAGATGAGTAGTGATTCTTGATCTCTAATTGTGAGCAAAAGGTTCTAAATGCGTCGTTGTCGAACTGCTTCCGGTTATCTGAGACCAGTACTTTGGGTATGCCGTACTTGTAGACGATGTTCCTTCATACGAAGCTTCGCACATTTTTCTCTATGATGGTGGCCAGTGCTTCTGCTTCCACCCACTTGGTAAAGTAGTCTATACCAACCACCAGGAATTTTAGCTGTCGAATTGTTGTTGGGAATGGGCCCGTGATGTCCAATCCCCTATTGCTCGAAAGGCCATGGGGCTGTCATTGGAGTGAGTTCTTCTGATGGTTGTTGAATGAGGTTGGCAAACCTCTGGCATTTGTTAGACGTTTTAACATAAGTAGTGGCATCCTTTTGCATGGTAGGCTAATAGTATCCCACTCAGATGAGTTTGTGCACTAATGACTGTGACCTAGAATGGTTTTCATAGACTCCTTCGTGGACTTCTTGCATTCCATAGTCTGTTTCCTCCGGGATGAGACACCTCAGATATGGTTGAGAGAAGCCTCTTTTATATAGAATGTCTTTAATCAAAACGAACTGTGCTGCTTAAACCTTTAACTTCCTTGCAGTTTCTTTTCTGTCAAGCAACCCGCCATCCTTCAAATAAGAGATTATTGGTGTTGTCCAATAGTTCTCGGGACCTATTTCCTGTACACTAATGTCGTCTATCAATGGTGAGATTTGAACGAAGGATAGTACTTGACTGGGGATGAGCATGTGCTCTGCTAAGGCGGCTTTAGCAAGACAGTCGACGTGTTTGTTCTCCTTTCTTGGTATTTGAACAAACTTCACTTAGAGGTCGTTAACTTGCTCATTTACTTGCTCAAGGTACTTCTTCATCCATTCGTTCTTGTACTCATAGTCGCCATTAACCTAGTTAATTACTACTTGGGAATCACAGTACACGACCATACTTTCAGCTCTTGCCGCTTTGGCGAGATCCAGCCCTGCTATTAAAGTTTCGTACTTTGCCTTGTTATTGGTTGTAGGGAAGTTAAGACAGATCATGCATTCGATCTTATCCCCTTCTGAGTCGTAGAGTACCACAATGGCTCCGCCTACTTGTATGTTTGAAGATCCGTCCGTATGTATGCTCCATTGAGAGCTCTCTTCTGCCCCCTACTCTTTTGTGAGAGTGAATTTTGCGATGAAGTCAGCAATGACTTGTCCCTTTATAGCCGTACATGGTTAGTATTAGGTGTTGAACTCGCTCAACTCAATTGCCCATAGCGCCATCCATCTAGCGGCTTTAGGGCTACTCATTGCTCTTCGTAGGGGCTTATATGTTAGGACGATCACAGTATGTGTTTGGAAGTATGGCTTGAGTTTACGAGCGGCAGTCACTAATGTGAAGGCAAGCTTCTCCTCCATTGGTGGGTACCTTTCTTCTACGCCTCGGAACGCCCTGCTAGTATAGTATATAGGCATTTGTACCCTCTTTTCTTCTTTGACTAAGGCTGCACTGACAGCTACTGAGGAGACGGCCAGATAGAGGAATAATTCCTCCCTGAGCTTGGAGGGACTCAGCAACGCTTGTTGGCACTCAGTCGTCCATTCAAACAATTTCTGCAACATACGGAAGAAAGGTAGGCACTTATCTGTTGCTTTAAAGATGAACCTGTTCAGTGCAGCAACCTTGCCATTCAGGCTTTGTACTTCCTTGGCGTTTGTTGGTGGCGTTATCTCTATTATTGCCCGTATTTTGTCTGGGTTGACCTCGATGCCTTTTTGGGACACCATGAACCCTAGGAATTTCCCTGCCATCACCCCGAACGTACACTTGCTGTGATTCAGCTTCATATTATATGATTGAAGGTTGTCGAAGGTCTCTTGGAGGTCGTTCAAATGATCGTCCTCTTATAGGCTCTTTACTAGCATGTTGTCCACGTAAACTTGCAGATTCCTCCCAATCTGATGTAAGAACATTTTGTTCATCAGTCTCTAATATGTGGCCCCTGCGTTCTTGAGACTGATTGGCATCACATTGTAGCAGAAGAAACCCTGGTTGGTGCCAAATGAAGTCTTCTCTCTGTTGGCCTTGTCCAGTTTGATCTGGTTATACCCAGAGAATGCATCCATGAAGCTTAGCAACCAGTGCCTTGCAGTCAAATCAACCAAAATGTCAATCCGCAGAAGGGAGTAGCTATCTCTAGGGCATGCCCTGTTTAGGTCCATGAAGTCTACGCACATCCTCCACTTTCCATTGGCCTTTTTAACCATCACTACGTTGGCTAACCAATCAGGGTAGTATACTTCTCGAATGAAGTCTGCTTCCTGTAGCTTATGAACTTTTTCGGCTATGGCCTTGTCCCGATCCTGCGTGACCATCCGCTTCTTCTAACGAACTGGAGAGAAGGAAGACGATACATTTAACTTGTGGACTATAATCGAAGGATTGATTCCGGGCATGTCCTCATGGCTCTAGACGAATACGTCTTAGTTCTCCTTCAGAAATGTTGTGAGTGCCTGACCAATCAGTGGGCCAGCTAGAGTTCCGACCCTGGTCGTTCGTTTGAGCCTGGCATCATCCAAGATTACCTCTTCCAACTCCTCCATTGGTTCTGCCACTGTTCGCTGTTCCTCTATACACATAGTTTACAAATGGTCATCCATCTCTAACATGCTAATGTAGCACTTGCGCGCCGCCACTTGATCTCCCTATACTTCTCCCACTCCGTACTCGGTTGGGAATTTTATCATTAGGTGGTAAGTCGAGGTTAAGGCCTTCCATGAGTTAAGGGTAGGATGACCCAATATGGCATTGTAAGTGGATGAATAGTCGACAACTAGGAATGTGACATCCCTGGTGATCTGCTGCAGGTAATCTCCAATTGTTACGAATAAAGTGATTGCTCCTAGTGGGTGTACCCTTATTCCTCCAAATTCGACAAGTGGCGCATTAACTGGAATTAGTCGTTCCCTATCAATCCTTATCTGTTGGAACGCTGGGTAGTAGAGGATGTCAGCAAGGCTCCTATTATCCACCAGGACTTGGTGCGTGTTGTAGTCTCCTACTCAAATGCTAACCACAAGCACATCGTCGTGAGGGTGGTGGAGGTGCCTGGCATCTTCCTCTGTAAATCCAATGATAAGGTTGTCGATTCATGCCTTCTTTGGGATGAATCTTGTCAACTGGACATTCTGGACCATCCGTAGGTATGTTTTGCGTGCCCTTTTGGACGAGCCAGATGCTGTTCCTCTTACAATCATCCTTATGTCTCCTAGTGGGGGTCTGGGATGCTCGTTTTCTCTTCATGAAAGTGTTTCTTGGGGCTAGTTCATCCTTTCCTTACTGATAAACCTTTGCAACTTCTCTTACCTGATAAGAGCTTCTATCTACTGCTTTAAGTCATAGCAGTTAGATGTGTCATGATCGTGGTCACGGTGGAAGCGACATTATTTGTTATTAGACCTCTTGCTAGGGTCTCCCTTCAGCTTGCCAGGGAATGTCAGGGCTCCTTCATCCTTGATCTGCATCAGGACTTGATCAATCGAGGTGTTTAGTGGGGTGAAGCTTGCGAACCTTTCAGTGGGAAGCTTAGAGCGCCTATCATCCCTTTTATCTCCTGTCCTTGCTATCTTTCGCCCCTTGTCCTGTTTGGATTCCTCTTGTCTTTTCCTTTTCCTAGGCTTCTCTTTGCGAGCTAGTAGTGCGTCTTCTGCATTCATGTACTTAGTAACCCTGTAAAGTACATTCGACATAGTTTTTGGGTCATTTTTGTATAAAGAGAACAAAAACTTACCATTCTGTAACCCATTCGTGAATACAGCCACGAGTATTTTGTCATTAGATTCATCAATAAAGAGGGCCTCTTTGTTAAAGCGGGCTATATAAGACCTCAGCGTCTCATCTTCTCGTTGCTTAATGCTCATCAAACATGCAGTTGACTTTTTATACCTATGTCCCCCAATGAAGTGTGAGGCAAACTGGGCACTTAACTCCTTAAAAGTACCAATGGAATTGAGCGTTAACCTGCTAAACCAAATCCTTGTGAGGCCTTTCAGTGTAGTTAGGAAGGCCCTGCACATGATCTCATCCGCTACTCCTTGCAAGTGCATTAGGGTCTTGAAAGATACTAGGTGATTCAAGGGATCCTTGGACCTGTAGTAATTTTTTACTTGTGGCATGCGGAACTTTGGTGGAAGGGCGAATGAGCTAACTAGTGCTGTAAGGGTGAGTCCATTTAATGGACTAGTTCGTCGAGGTTGCTTGACACTTATCCCCTGAGGGCGTTCATCATGACATCCATCCTTTATTTCATCATCTACATCTTTGCTACCATGTGAGGTGGAACAGTATCTGCAGCGGATGGACAGCTTGTATCCATTCGCTCATGTCTACTTGGGGCATTGCTGCCTTCCTGCCCCTTTTGATTATTTCTTTCAGCGTTGGTTCCTTCTTGGTCCTCCTTTTAAGTGTTAAGCGCTACATTCTTTTGGCGCAACTGCTCCTCCTGGTCATGATTTTGCTTGGTGAGGTGTTCTACTATTGTTGTGAGAGGCTGGACCTGCCTCTCGAGGGCGGTGGTACGCGGTTCATCTCCTTGGGTATTGTTGGTGGTTGCCATTGAGCGAGTAAGTACCTGCAACTTTTCGTTCGAGAAGTGATAGTATGGCTTGCAAAACTTTTTTCCCACAGACGGCGTCAACTGATAATGGCGAAAATCGTCAGTAAGTTGCACAGTTCCCACATGCTTCAGACAACACCTACACAACAAAAAGGAAAAGAGTCTACAGAGAGTACCGGTGTGGTATCGGCCGAATACCCTCCGAAAGTTAAGTTAGAACCTTTACAAACTCTAAAGTGCCAAACCTTGGGTGAATTATGCGTACCTTGATTTATGAGGGCTTTGGGGCTTTTATAGTAGTGTAGAACCGACTTTCTTTCTTTCTTTCTTGGGGAAGGGGAACTTTTTCTTATAAGGAAGATCCTCACAAAGGCACTTATTTTATGGGATCCTTTCCATATAAAGATTTTGTTGATTAGGGCTAGTTGTGAAACACAAGATATTTCCTTAAGAAGTTTCTTGAGGACTTACTCAAACCACATGGATGTAACGTGACCTTGATCTGTCCACATTGTATTTGTCACCTTGAGGACATCTAACACCATGTGGATGTCATGTGGCCTTGCTGTCATCCATATTGTATTCGTCCACTTCCCTATCCGTCCTCTTTTGTTTACGCTCCCCGTCTACTTCCATTACCTTGATCACAAGCAACAGACAAGCAACAGGTATTGTCGTTCGTGACTGATGCAGTAGAATGAGACCGTCTATGTCTATTTCTTCCTCTTCACCTTCCATTCTTGTTTTTTATTTGAAATTTTGATTTATTTATACCCCTAACTCTAGAATGTTCGTGGAAGTCTAGGAACAAGAAGATCAAGGAAAGTTGACCTTTTTTGTTTGGTGTATTACCAATGGTAACAACCATGGCTTAAGGTTTTAATAAAGAAATAAAATTCACAAAAAAGTAATTATTTGATGGTGATTATTTTTTCTATAAGTTAGATCTTAGAAAGTAAGTTCTAATTAACTCAATTAGTGAAGTCTTTTGTCATTGAATAAGAGATCTCGGGCTTGAACTCTATCTACACCAAAAACAATTGATAATAAAGAGCAATTATCATGAAACAAATATTATATATTGAAATTCTATCACACCTATAAAAAAATGATTTTAAAAAGAGTGAGGATGTATACTAATATGTGTCTAAACTACTTTAAAGACAGAGTACTCTTTTTAAGGTTGGCTTATGATTAAAGCTTACAACCCTCATCTACTAATTTCCTACTTTAAGGGGGGGGAAAAAAACATTGTAACTACTTTTTGGTCAAATAATTACTTTTTGGTAATTTTGATATCTGTTGGGTGCATCTTTGTATCAAATCCAACTCACACCAAATTAAAGCGCTATCTGGTGTAACAGTGGCCAAGTGAGCCATGTGAGTGACTTATTGCCTTTGTAAATTAGAATCATTGTTTCTCTAGGAGTAAGGATGAAGTTAGGACTTGGAGTATGGGGCAAGTTTGCTACTAGTTAAGTGTGTTGGCTTTGGTCTTTGGCTATGCTGCTTACCACGAAGGGTTTATTTATTTATTTATTATTTTTTGTGCGTTTTTGATGTGTGCATTATTGTTGGGTAAGGATAAAATTATTTTATTTAATTTTTTTTTAAAGGGTTGGGTTGTTTGTTTTGGGTAAAGTTGGTTGATTAAGCTTATTTATTTATTTATTTATTTTTATAGATTTACTATTGGTAATTTTTGTTGTTGGACTAATTTTTTTGGTCTTGTATATGTGTATATATATATATATATAGATTTTAGATCTACATTTTTTTTTTTTGTTATGGCCTTTAAAAGGGGGAAAATGCTATAGAGCTATAATTTTTTTTATTTTTATTTTTTATTTTTACAAATTGCTAATGTGATGAATGATCATTGGTTATTAAAAAAGTTGCAAGTGGTAGGTTTAGATGCAAAACAATAAGAATTTACTACCTCAGCAGTTTGTAATAATGTTGTAGAAGAGTTTGTGGCTATAGCATTGCTCTTAAAAAAATCAATGATATTATTAAGGAAGCAAAGTATAATTTTATGTAACAAAATTGGTAAAATTAATACCTAGGAGGAGTAAGACGTGACTAGGGTATGTTATAAAATAAAGTATTTATGTGGTATTGTGTGGGGTGCCATTTGGTGAAGAATGCAAGTTGTCTGTATTACGCTCAGTTTGTTTCAAAATTAATATTTTTGAGAAAACTATCTCATTTTCCTATGTATGGTAGCAATCTTAAAATGAGTTGGAAAACTATTTCCTAACTACCCATATTTAGTTTTGCATGAGATGGAAATTATTTTCCATATTTAGCTTCATGTGAAATATAATTGTTTTTATAGATAATTTTAGTGGAAAACAATTCTATTACATGCCAAGCTAAATAAGAAAAATTTAAAAGATAGTTTTCATTTGATCCATTTTTTTGAATACTATTAAACATAGGAAAATGTGGCAGAAAACTATTTCACATAAGGTTTTTCATTGAAATTAACAGAACGTAAGAGAAAAAGAACATGTGTGAGTGCCATACTGCCATTATTAGTGAGTAGAAAAAAGAAAAGAGTGCAATTTTGAGTGAGAGTAAAGAAAAATATGGGGTTTTCTCTTTACCCATGAAACTTATGCTAGTTAGATGTTTGCTTGGATTTTGTTGGTTACGGCCATTTGGTGCATGACATCAAGACCCTCAATCGAGAAGTACTCGGTGCAAATTTCAAATACTCTCTTTGAGAATTGAAGAAACCAGCCAGAGAGTTGGTGATTTATGTATCAAAGGTTGCCCAACTCATAGCTTATTATGATTTAAGATTTTAATGATGATAGAGTCAAGTGAATGTTTTGAAAAGGAAGAGAAATAATTAAAAAAAAAAAGAATAAATAAATAATATTTGAATAAAATAGGATTTAAAATAAAAAAATGTGATGTGAATGAAAATAAGAAAAACGATTGCGTAAGACAGAAAAAGTAAGTCATTATCCTAAAATGTGGAAAATTTTCAGACAACCTGTTACCAATGCTTTTAGAAACACCATAAAAACTAAAGACATTTACTGTTTACTAGTTTATGTGAATACATCAGTACCGCCGTACTTCACCTCAAAAATTGGGTTTCTGTTCATTGCAGCATCCACAGTAGATGTTGCAAAAAAAAAAAAATGTCATTTTACCACACTAAAAACCTACTTTATTATTTTATCACATCATTTTACAATATCTCATTTATCAGATGTTCTATCATTCAATTCTATACATTAAAATAATATTTACTACACATTAAAATAATATATTATTTCTTCCCCATTATCATCAACAATAGCAACAACTTCAACGGCACAACCACCAGCTACCAATATCCACGGCCACAACAACACCGACAGCCACCACCAGCCACCAATATCAAATAAAGAGAAAAAGTTTCATACCCCTCATCTAGGGGTTTGAATGAAAAGTATAAGCAAATCCAAGAACTGAAAAATAACAAGATTGCACCAAAAATTAAGCTTGACACAGACAAAATCCTTCAGAGCTAAGACTCACATCAGAATTTGCATATGCACAACACAACCCAATCAAAACCCTTGAGAATCAAAGTAAACCAACATCAAAAAAATTGCATCACAATTGCGAACAACCCAAAATAAAATCATTGACCCATATTAGAAATTGCATCAAAATTATCAAACAACCAAGCAAAAAATGAAATTTTTTGAAAAATAAGCAAAACCCACATCATAATTTGCATAAAAATCATCCAGAAGTGAAAATTCTTCAAAATCAAATCAAACCCACGTCAGAATTTGCAAAGTCAAACTGATCGTGATGAACACTCTGGCGGCGGACCTCGCCTCATGAACCCAAGCATGATCGTGATGAACACTCTGGTGGCGGACCCAGGCAAGATCGTGACAAACACTCCGGCAACGGACCTTGCCCTCACGAACCTCGCTTACTGCTTGCATGCCGATCTTCATGGCTTCACTATCCCTGGTACTAAGCTCTACCTCGCCTCCATTGTCGATTCCTTTGTTCTTTCTCTGACAGGATGAAGATCTGTTTGGTTTGTGATGATTCCATTTCTGAGTTTTGTTTTGAATTGGGAATTGGAGTTTGATTTAAGGTGAAAAGAGAGAAGAAAGAAGATTTTTGGGTTTGGTTTGAGGAAAGAACACCGGTTGGGAGAAAACATCAGTTGGGAGAGAGAGACAGACAGTGAGGAGAGAAAAAAATCAATTAAAGAAGTGAGAGGAGAGAGAAAAGCCGATTAAAAAATAGTATTTTGGTTTACCATTTTTTTCCGTACCGTTGCAAATTTGCAATGGTACTGACACAAATGGTATAATTTTGGCACATATACAATATTTGATGGGAGGTCTTTTTTGTGTTTGGTGTGGCAAATGTGCCAAATATTTGGCATTTGGCACATTTGCTACACCTACTGTGGATGCTCTAAGCTATTTCAACTTTGCTTACTTTGTTATGCCGTTTATCCTTAAAAAGAAAAACACTAGCCTGTCAATATTTTTACATTTCGGTATATTAACCTTTTATAATGCTATATAATATATTATGTTGTTAATTATTGTCTTATTGAGTATATAGTATATATTAGTGTTGTTATAATGCTTTTTTTCTCATTAATATATATATATATATATATAAAACAGTGTTGTTATGGCTGAAATATATATCTATATATATATATATATAGTTGATTTTGAGTTAAAAAGAATCAATTGCTATATTGTTTGGTTTTGTTTCACTTCTCTAAATAGTAGTTCACACTTTTTTTTTTTTTTCCATTCATTTTGAATTAGCTATATAATTAGTTAATAAAATTCAATATTCAGATTTCATGAGTAATTTATAAAGGTAACAACTCATATTTGAAGTATATTTTAAGAGAAAAAATGTTCAAGATTCAAAAGTTACTCCCAGATGCTTATATAGAACTTCAAACTTTTTTTTTGAGAAGTAGAAAAAACTTAAGATGTTAATATTTTTTAAAGGGTCAACGAAGTTAGCATAAGCAAATAAATATTGCATAAATATAACATGATCTTGGATTACAACCACCAGTATATGAATATCCAATGCTTCAAAATATGTTGACCATTTCTCAAAGTTCCTAATTTTGTCACTGATTATAATCAATAAAACTGATACTTCCCAAGAAATTCTGATAGATTTAAAGGAATTCTAAGGAGTCAGTGGGCTGGAATGTCTTCGGATGTTCTTGATCTAGTAAGATGAGTCCTGAGAAAACAAAGAAAGTCAGCAGAGAAGACCGGTTGTGGCCGGCCTTTGATTCTCCGATGGTAAAGTTAGAAAACTGGAGGATAGGAAAACTGTGTTTTTATGTTTCTCAAGTTCTTTCCGGAGAAAGAATAGAAAAGAAGAAGAACCCCTTACCTTTGCAGAGACAGGCCTTTATATAGCAGTAGAAATCAGTTACCTTTACCAATCGTTGTAGAGTTTGGAGGATTCAGTGTATAACTTCCATAACTGCCACAAGGGTTACCTCTTCAGAAACTGTGTTGAGACTTAAGCGANAAGTGGCGCATTAACTGGAATTAGTCGTTCCCTATCAATCCTTATCTTTGGAACGCTGGGTAGTAGAGGATGTCAGCAAGGCTCCTATTATCCACCAGGACTTGGTGCGTGTTGTAGTCTCCTACTCAAATGCTAACCACAAGCACATCGTCGTGAGGTGGTGGAGGTGCCTGGCATCTTCCTCTGTAAATCCAATGATAAGGTTGTCGATTCATGCCTTCTTTGGGATGAATCTTGTCAACTGGACATTCTGGACCATCCGTAGGTATGTTTTGCGTGCCCTTTTGGACGAGCCAGATGCTGTTCCTCTTACAATCATCCTTATGTCTCCTAGTGGGGTCTGGGATGCTCGTTTCTCTTCATGAAAGTGTTTCTTGGGGCTAGTTCATCCTTTCCTTACTGATAAACCTTTGCAACTTCTCTTACCTGATAAGAGCTTCTATCTACTGCTTTAAGTCATAGCAGTTAGATGTGTCATGATCGTGGTCACGGTGGAAGCGACATTATTTGTTATTAGACCTCTTGCTAGGGTCTCCCTTCAGCTTGCCAGGAATGTCAGGGCTCCTTCATCCTTGATCTGCATCAGGACTTGATCAATCGAGGTGTTTAGTGGGGTGAATCTTGCGAACCTTTCAGTGGGAAGCTTAGAGCGCCTATCATCCCTTTTATCTCCTGTCCTTGCTATCTTTCGCCCCTTGTCCTGTTTGGATTCCTCTTGTCTTTTCCTTTTCCTAGGCTTCTCTTTGCGAGCTAGTAGTGCGTCTTCTGCATTCATGTACTTAGTAACCCTGTAAAGTACATTCGACATAGTTTTTGGGTCATTTTGTATAAAAAGAGAACAAAAACTTACCATTCTGTAACCCATTCGTGAATACAGCCATGAGTATTTTGTCATTAGATTCATCAATAAAGAGGGCCTCTTTGTTAAAGCGGGCTATATAAGACCTCAGCGTCTCATCTTCTCGTTGCTTAATGCTCATCAAACATGCAGTTGACTTTTTATACCTATGTCCCCCAATGAAGTGTGAGGCAAACTGGGCACTTAACTCCTTAAAAGTACCAATGGAATTGAGCGTTAACCTGCTTAAACCAAATCCTTGTGAGGCCTTTCAGGTGTAGTTAGGAAGGCCCTGCACATGATCTCATCCGCTACTCCTTGCAAGTGCATTAGGGTCTTGAAAGATACTAGGTGATTCAAGGGATCCTTGGACCTGTAGTAATTTTTTACTTGTGGCATGCGGAACTTTGGTGGAAGGGCGAATGAGCTAACTAGTGCTGTAAGGGTGAGTCCATTTAATGGACTAGTTCGTCGAGGTTGCTTGACACTTATCCCCTGAGGGCGTTCATCATGACATCCATCCTTTATTTCATCATCTACATCTTTGCTACCATGTGAGGTGGAACAGTATCTGCAGCGGATGGACAGCTTGTATCCATTCGCTCATGTCTACTTGGGGCATTGCTGCCTTCCTGCCCCTTTTGATTATTTCTTTCAGCGTTGGTTCCTTCTTGGTCCTCCTTTTAAGTGTTAAGCGCTACATTCTTTTGGCGCAACTGCTCCTCCTGGTCATGATTTTGCTTGGTGAGGTGTTCTACTATTGTTGTGAGAGGCTGGACCTGCCTCTCGAGGGCGGTGGTACGCGGTTCATCTCCTTGGGTATTGTTGGTGGTTGCCATTGAGCGAGTAAGTACCTGCAACTTTTCGTTCGAGAAGTGATAGTATGGCTTGCAAAACTTTTTTCCCACAGACGGCGTCAACTGATAATGGCGAAAATCGTCAGTAAGTTGCACAGTTCCCACATGCTTCAGACAACACCTACACAACAAAAAGGAAAAGAGTCTACAGAGAGTACCGGTGTGGTATCGGCCGAATACCCTCCGAAAGTTAAGTTAGAACCTTTACAAACTCTAAAGTGCCAAACCTTGGGTGAATTATGCGTACCTTGATTTATGAGGGCTTTGGGGCTTTTATAGTAGTGTAGAACCGACTTTCTTTCTTTCTTTCTTGGGGAAGGGGAACTTTTTCTTATAAGGAAGATCCTCACAAAGGCACTTATTTTATGGGATCCTTTCCATATAAAGATTTTGTTGATTAGGGCTAGTTGTGAAACACAAGATATTTCCTTAAGAAGTTTCTTGAGGACTTACTCAAACCACATGGATGTAACGTGACCTTGATCTGTCCACATTGTATTTGTCACCTTGAGGACATCTAACACCATGTGGATGTCATGTGGCCTTGCTGTCATCCATATTGTATTCGTCCACTTCCCTATCCGTCCTCTTTTGTTTACGCTCCCCGTCTACTTCCATTACCTTGATCACAAGCAACAGACAAGCAACAGGTATTGTCGTTCGTGACTGATGCAGTAGAATGAGACCGTCTATGTCTATTTCTTCCTCTTCACCTTCCATTCTTGTTTTTTATTTGAAATTTTGATTTATTTATACCCCTAACTCTAGAATGTTCGTGGAAGTCTAGGAACAAGAAGATCAAGGAAAGTTGACCTTTTTTGTTTGGTGTATTACCAATGGTAACAACCATGGCTTAAGGTTTTAATAAAGAAATAAAATTCACAAAAAAGTAATTATTTGATGGTGATTATTTTTTCTATAAGTTAGATCTTAGAAAGTAAGTTCTAATTAACTCAATTAGTGAAGTCTTTTGTCATTGAATAAGAGATCTCGGGCTTGAACTCTATCTACACCAAAAACAATTGATAATAAAGAGCAATTATCATGAAACAAATATTATATATTGAAATTCTATCACACCTATAAAAAAATGATTTTAAAAAGAGTGAGGATGTATACTAATATGTGTCTAAACTACTTTAAAGACAGAGTACTCTTTTTAAGGTTGGCTTATGATTAAAGCTTACGACCCTCATCTACTAATTTCCTACTTTAAGGGGGGGAAAAAAACATTGTAACTACTTTTTGGTCAAATAATTACTTTTTGGTAATTTTGATATCTGTTGGGTGCATCTTTGTATCAAATCCAACTCACACCAAATTAAAGCGCTATCTGGTGTAACAGTGGCCAAGTGAGCCATGTGAGTGACTTATTGCCTTTGTAAATTAGAATCATTGTTTCTCTAGGAGTAAGGATGAAGTTAGGACTTGGAGTATGGGGCAAGTTTGCTACTAGTTAAGTGTGTTGGCTTTGGTCTTTGGCTATGCTGCTTACCACGAAGGGTTTATTTATTTATTTATTATTTTTTGTGCGTTTTTGATGTGTGCATTATTGTTGGGTAAGGATAAAATTATTTTATTTAATTTTTTTTTAAAGGGTTGGGTTGTTTGTTTGGGTAAAGTTGGTTGATTAAGCTTATTTATTTATTTATTTATTTTTATAGATTTACTATTGGTAATTTTTGTTGTTGGACTAATTTTTTTGGTCTTGTATATGTGTATATATATATATATAGATTTTAGATCTACATTTTTTTTTTTTGTTATGGCCTTTAAAAGGGGGAAAATGCTATAGAGCTATAATTTTTTTTATTTTTATTTTTTATTTTTACAAATTGCTAATGTGATGAATGATCATTGGTTATTAAAAAAGTTGCAAGTGGTAGGTTTAGATGCAAAACAATAAGAATTTACTACCTCAGCAGTTTGTAATAATGTTGTAGAAGAGTTTGTGGCTATAGCATTGCTCTTAAAAAAATCAATGATATTATTAAGGAAGCAAAGTATAATTTTATGTAACAAAATTGGTAAAATTAATACCTAGGAGGAGTAAGACGTGACTAGGGTATGTTATAAAATAAAGTATTTATGTGGTATTGTGTGGGGTGCCATTTGGTGAAGAATGCAAGTTGTCTGTATTACGCTCAGTTTGTTTCAAAATTAATATTTTTGAGAAAACTATCTCATTTTCCTATGTATGGTAGCAATCTTAAAATGAGTTGGAAAACTATTTCCTAACTACCCATATTTAGTTTTGCATGAGATGGAAATTATTTTCCATATTTAGCTTCATGTGAAATATAATTGTTTTTATAGATAATTTTAGTGGAAAACAATTCTATTACATGCCAAGCTAAATAAGAAAAATTTAAAAGATAGTTTTCATTTGATCCATTTTTTGAATACTATTAAACATAGGAAAATGTGGCAGAAAACTATTTCACATAAGGTTTTTCATTGAAATTAACAGAACGTAAGAGAAAAAGAACATGTGTGAGTGCCATACTGCCATTATTAGTGAGTAGAAAAAAGAAAAGAGTGCAATTTTGAGTGAGAGTAAAGAAAAATATGGGGTTTTCTCTTTACCCATGAAACTTATGCTAGTTAGATGTTTGCTTGGATTTTGTTGGTTACGGCCATTTGGTGCATGACATCAAGACCCTCAATCGAGAAGTACTCGGTGCAAATTTCAAATACTCTCTTTGAGAATTGAAGAAACCAGCCAGAGAGTTGGTGATTTATGTATCAAAGGTTGCCCAACTCATAGCTTATTATGATTTAAGATTTTAATGATGATAGAGTCAAGTGAATGTTTTGAAAAGGAAGAGAAATAATTAAAAAAAAAAAGAATAAATAAATAATATTTGAATAAAATAGGATTTAAAAATAAAAAATGTGATGTGAATGAAAATAAGAAAAACGATTGCGTAAGACAGAAAAAGTAAGTCATTATCCTAAAATGTGGAAAATTTTCAGACAACCTGTTACCAATGCTTTTAGAAACACCATAAAAACTAAAGACATTTACTGTTTACTAGTTTATGTGAATACATCAGTACCGCCGTACTTCACCTCAAAAATTGGGTTTCTGTTCATTGCAGCATCCACAGTAGATGTTGCAAAAAAAAAAAATGTCATTTTACCACACTAAAAACCTACTTTATTATTTTATCACATCATTTTACAATATCTCATTTATCAGATGTTCTATCATTCAATTCTATACATTAAAATAATATTTACTACACATTAAAATAATATATTATTTCTTCCCCATTATCATCAACAATAGCAACAACTTCAACGGCACATAGAGTCAAGTGAATGTTTTGAAAAGGAAGAGAAATAATTAAAAAAAAAAAGAATAAATAAATAATATTTGAATAAAATAGGATTTAAAATAAAAAATGTGATGTGAATGAAAATAAGAAAAACGATTGCGTAAGACAGAAAAAGTAGGTCATTATCCTAAAATGTGGAAAATTTTCAGACAACCTGTTACCAATGCTTTTAGAAACACCATAAAAACTAAAGACATTTACTGTTTACTAGTTTATGTGAATACATCAGTACCGCCGTACTTCACCTCAAAAATTGGGTTTCTGTTCATTGCAGCATCCACAGTAGATGTTGCAAAAAAAAAAATGTCATTTTACCACACTAAAAACCTACTTTATTATTTTATCACATCATTTTACAATATCTCATTTATCAGATGTTCTATCATTCAATTCTATACATTAAAATAATATTTACTACACATTAAAATAATATATTATTTCTTCCCCATTATCATCAACAATAGCAACAACTTCAACGGCACAACCACCAGCTACCAATATCCACGGCCACAACAACACCGACAGCCACCACCAGCCACCAATATCAAATAAAGAGAAAAAGTTTCATACCCCTCATCTAGGGGTTTGAATGAAAAGTATAAGCAAATCCAAGAACTGAAAAATAACAAGATTGCACCAAAAATTAAGCTTGACACAGACAAAATCCTTCAGAGCTAAGACTCACATCAGAATTTGCATATGCACAACACAACCCAATCAAAACCCTTGAGAATCAAAGTAAACCAACATCAAAAAAATTGCATCACAATTGCGAACAACCCAAAATAAAATCATTGACCCATATTAGAAATTGCATCAAAATTATCAAACAACCAAGCAAAAAATGAAATTTTTTGAAAAATAAGCAAAACCCACATCATAATTTGCATAAAAATCATCCAGAAGTGAAAATTCTTCAAAATCAAATCAAACCCACGTCAGAATTTGCAAAGTCAAACTGATCGTGATGAACACTCTGGCGGCGGACCTCGCCTCATGAACCCAAGCATGATCGTGATGAACACTCTGGTGGCGGACCCAGGCAAGATCGTGACAAACACTCCGGCAACGGACCTTGCCCTCACGAACCTCGCTTACTGCTTGCATGCCGATCTTCATGGCTTCACTATCCCTGGTACTAAGCTCTACCTCGCCTCCATTGTCGATTCCTTTGTTCTTTCTCTGACAGGATGAAGATCTGTTTGGTTTGTGATGATTCCATTTCTGAGTTTTGTTTTGAATTGGGAATTGGAGTTTGATTTAAGGTGAAAAGAGAGAAGAAAGAAGATTTTTGGGTTTGGTTTGAGGAAAGAACACCGGTTGGGAGAAAACATCAGTTGGGAGAGAGAGACAGACAGTGAGGAGAGAAAAAATCAATTAAAGAAGTGAGAGGAGAGAGAAAAGCCGATTAAAAAATAGTATTTTGGTTTACCATTTTTTTCCGTACCGTTGCAAATTTGCAATGGTACTGACACAAATGGTATAATTTTGGCACATATACAATATTTGATGGGAGGTCTTTTTTGTGTTTGGTGTGGCAAATGTGCCAAATATTTGGCATTTGGCACATTTGCTACACCTACTGTGGATGCTCTAAGCTATTTCAACTTTGCTTACTTTGTTATGCCGTTTATCCTTAAAAAGAAAAACACTAGCCTGTCAATATTTTTACATTTCGGTATATTAACCTTTTATAATGCTATATAATATATTATGTTGTTAATTATTGTCTTATTGAGTATATAGTATATATTAGTGTTGTTATAATGCTTTTTTTCTCATTAATATATATATATATATATATAAAACAGTGTTGTTATGGCTGAAATATATATCTATATATATATATATATAGTTGATTTTGAGTTAAAAAGAATCAATTGCTATATTGTTTGGTTTTGTTTCACTTCTCTAAATAGTAGTTCACACTTTTTTTTTTTTTCATTCATTTTGAATTAGCTATATAATTAGTTAATAAAATTCAATATTCAGATTTCATGAGTAATTTATAAAGGTAACAACTCATATTTGAAGTATATTTTAAGAGAAAAAATGTTCAAGATTCAAAAGTTACTCCCAGATGCTTATATAGAACTTCAAACTTTTTTTTTGAGAAGTAGAAAAAACTTAAGATGTTAATATTTTTTAAAGGGTCAACGAAGTTAGCATAAGCAAATAAATATTGCATAAATATAACATGATCTTGGATTACAACCACCAGTATATGAATATCCAATGCTTCAAAATATGTTGACCATTTCTCAAAGTTCCTAATTTTGTCACTGATTATAATCAATAAAACTATGTTAACATTCAATATAAGCTTGCAAATTTTAAAAGAAAGAATTAATCGTCCCATAGCTCAGGCATTAGCTGCATCTCTCTAAGTAATCTACCAAACTCCCATGAACGATATATCTCTCATCAAAAATCAGCTTGCCACTTGACTGAGCAAGAGTGCCGGCTCTCTACTATAAGCAATTGAGATGGTCTTCTAAAAGAACATTCACAACCGAATTCTATATCCTATCTTATTTTACCACCTCAAAAAGTCACTTTATCAATTATACAATACGATTTTACAATTCTCCAACATCCCAACTTTTATATCTCAATCCTACTCATTAAAATAATATTTTTACATAATAAAATAATATATCTCACCATTACCATTATCCAATTCAACACATTATTTATTCATTATTTGTTCCTTCTCTCTCTTTCCTTCTGTCCAAGATCCACAATCAACACCACCGTTGCACACCACCACCACCACCACCGGTAACCCATAAACTAACGTCAACACAAAAAAAAAAAAAAAAAAAACAAAACAAAAAAAAACAAAAAACCCAGAGAAAAGACCTAAGCCACGCCACTGCACCTACTGCCCTCCAACCATCAACACAACCACCACCACCACCACCCTATCCACCTATCAACACCGCAAAAAAAAAAAAAAAAAAAAAAAAAAAAAAACCCAGAGAAAAGACTAGAACCACGCCGCTGCACCTACTGCCCTCCGACCATCAACACCACCACCACCACCACCCTATCCGACCATCAAAACCACAAAAAAAAAAAAAAAAAACCCAGAGAATTGTAAGCGGATTCGCCGCTGGGAAAAAACCAGACCCACCACCGCCGAAGCTTGAAGGAAGCGGATTTGCCACTGGGAAGCTTCGCCGAAGCTCGAAGGAAGCGAATTCGCCGAAGCTCGAAGGAAGCGGAGACCCACCCTCGAAGGAAGCGGAGACCCACCACCAATCTAGAAACCCACCGCCGATCTAGATACCCACCGCCGATTTAGAGAGTTGCCGAAGAGAGTGAAGATGCTGAGAAGAATCAGAGAGCAAGAAGAAGAAGAGAGAGCAGAAAGAAAGAGAGAGAAGCAAGATAGAGAAATGAAAGAGGAAAAATGAGAGAAGAAAGATAAATGGCCGGTTAAATTAAAATAATGAGAGGAAGCATTAAAAAATATTTTTTTTATACCATTTTGCTACAGTACCATCTTACATTTGAGATGGTACTGTAGCAAAATCTCAAATTTTTTTTTGCATATGGGATATAGCTTTCCCATTGCTGATGGGTTTTGGGGCTTAAATGCCAAATGTTCTTAACATTTGGCATTTACAAGCCCAATTCCTAATGCTGGCCCTAAGTGAAAAAAGAGCCCCAAAATTTTAATCAATAGAATTATTTCTTTCATTATAAAAGTATTAATTAAGCTCAAATATTAGTCAATAAATAAAAAATATTTTTTTCATCAAATGAAAAACAAAATAAATAAAAAAACAAAAAGAGAAATATTATATTCATAACATTTTTACAATAAATCCTTTGTTATTGATGACAAAAAAATAATTTCAGTGATATGTTCAAATTAGAAATAGTAACAACTTAGCACCTAGGATTTGTTGTGAAAAATATTGTGAATTACTTCTTAAAAAAAAGCAATATACAAAAAAAAAAAAAAAAATTCACAACATTTTTCACAATAGTTTGAGTTGACAAACTTTTAATAGTTTTTATTTAGGTTCATCACTAACATTACTTTTTTACTTATCACTATTTCTTTTACTTATCACTATTAATCTGTCATATCAAACTGTGAAAAATTTTGTCAATTTCTTTTTTTTTTTTTTTCTTTTTTTTGTTGTTATTGATAGACTTTCTAACAAACAAATTCTACAAGGTTCATATTAATAATAATTTTACATTTAAAAGAAGATAATAGAATTTAAATAATATTTAAATTATTTTAAGTCATTTAAATATATAAAAAATTAAAAATACTTCAATTTTAGTTTTTGTATTATGCCTCCAAATCATCAAACCTCGCTACAGAGCAACTGCCGTTGATCCTTATCATCCTTTCTTTCAAAACCTTACTCTAGCTCCGCAGCTTTCGCAGCCACTGCCGTGGAATCTTTACCAGTCAGCTTTTGCGCAACAGATTTGAAGCTCAAGGCTAGGCATCAGTTTCTACATAATGGGTCTTGATTGTCACAACTTTTAGGGGCTCCCTCTAGCCGCTTGACACCTCGAGGTTCAATAAACTTAGGCAAATAAACAGTGCTTTTTTGCCTTTTGGTACGAGTTTTTTAATGATGACTTTTGGTTATAATTATGTCCCAATTGTGCGATGGATGGAGATTTTATAGAGAGAGAAATTTATGGGACTAGCTAGCTAGCTTTGTACATATTGGTAATAAGATGATGTGGACGTTGACATTTAAGAGTGGTAGATGAGACAAGTGGACCGTTCATTTATGGCTTGGAGGCAGTCAGGCAAGACCAAGAAGATGTCAAGGCACGCAATTGACGAACTGATCCTACGTGCTACGACATGGCCAGCTGCAAGTGGCAACATGCATAATTGCTTATGTCATGTCAAGCAAAATGATTTTCCAACTTAACTCGAAGGTGTGAAGAGAAAGTCAAGTAATTATTGTTACCGGTGGCAATCAATTGGCTCATGGATAGATTGTGTCATAAATAAGTTGAGTGTATAATTATTCATTTATTAATTTATGACTTGTTTATATATAAATTAATTATCAATTACTAACCTAACTTATTTAATTAGTAACTCATTTATTTAATCAAATGTGACCCAAGTACCTTTAAAATTACTTAAATACCTTCTTGACCTCCAAAATTATCAAAATACCATTAAATACCTAAAATGACGCAAATACCCTTATATTTCTAAAATTACCAATATACTCTTGAATAAACAAAATTATCGCCAAAATCTCTAAAATGAGTAAAATACTCATGAAATCTCTAAAATAACCAAAATACCCTTGATATCTCTAAAATTATCAAATATGCTCAAAAACTACTAAAATGACCAAAATATTCCCAAAATCTCTAAATGAGTAAAATACTCATAAAACTTCTAAAATGACCAAAATACACCCGTTATGTTTAAAATCATCAAATATACTTAAAACCTACTAAAATGACCAAAATACCTTCAAAATCTCTAAAATGAGCAAAATATCTCTCAAGACCTCCAAAACGTCCAAAATATCCCCAAAACCTAAAAAATGACTAAAATACCCTAAAAATGACCGAAATACCCCTTAAACCTAAAAAATGATCGAAATACTTCTGAAATCTTAAAATTACGAAAAATACCCATAAAACTTAAAAGTTGACTAAAATACCTCCAAAACCTAGAAAATGACTAAAATACCCCTGAAACTTGAAAAAAATTTACCAAATTACCTCATAACTTAAAAAATTACTGAAACACCCCCGAAATCTATAAAATTACCAAAATACCCCATAAACTTAAAAAAATGACTGAAATTCTCTGAAACCTAAAAAATGATCAAAATACTTCCAAAATCTATAAAATGACTAAAATACCCCCCAAAATCTACAAAATGACCGAAATACCCTTGAAACCTAAAAATTACCAAAATGCATCCTAAACCTAAAAAATTACCAAAATACCCCCTAAACCTAAAAAATGACTAAAATACGTTAGAAACCTAAAAAATAACTGAAATACTCCCAAAACCTAAAAAATTACCAAAATACACTAAAACATAAAAAATGATCAAAATACCCCAAAACCTAAAAAATGGCCAAAATAACCCCAAAAACTAAAGAAACAAAATCTAAAAAAAAATGACCAAAATACCCCAAAAACTTAAAAATTACCAAAATACTCACTAAACCTAAAAAATTACCAAAATACACCCTAAATCTAAAAAATTACCAAAATACCCCCTAAATCTACAAAATGATAGAAATACCTCTGGAACCTAAAAAATTACAAAAATACCCTCAAAACTTAAAAAAGTACCAAAATACCCTGAAATCTAAAAAATGATCGAAATACTCCAAAACCTAAAAATGATTAAAATAACTCCAAAACCTAAAAAAAAAAAAAAAAAATGATCGATAAAAACCCTTGAAACCTAAATTATGACCAAAATACCCCTAAACATGTAAGATAACCAAAATACACCTGAAACATCTAAAATTACCAAAATAGAGGTTTGGGGTATTTTGGATGTTTCGAGGATATTTTTGACAAATTAAAGGTTCTAAGAGTATTTCAGTCATTTTTTAGGTTTCGAGGGAATTTCAGTAGTTTTTTAAGTTTCGGGGTTATTTTGATCTTTTTTTTAGATTCTAAGCGTATTTCAGTCATTTTTTAGGTTACGAGGGTATTTTTTGTCATCTTTTAGGTTTTAGGGGTATTTCAATAATTTTAATAATTTTTGGTTATTTTAGTAAATTTCTAGGTTTCAGAAGTATTTTGGTAATTTTTAGGTTTTGGGGTATTTCAGTAATTTTTAGGTTTTTGGGGCGTATTTTGGTCATTTTTTGGGCTTTGGGGGTATTTTGGTCATTTTCTTGGGTTTTTGGGGGTATTTTGGTAATTTTTGGGTTTTGACGGTATTTTGGTCATTTTTTAAGATTTTGGGGGTATTTTTGTAATTTTTAGGTTTCAGGGGGTATTTTGGTCAATTTTTTTTGGGTTTTGGAGGTATTTTGGTAATTTTTTTGGTTTTGGGAGTATTTTGGTTATTTTTTGGGTTTTAGGGGTATTTTGGTAATTTTTTGGTTTTGGGAGTATTTTGGTTATTTTTTGGGTTTTAGGGGTATTTTGGTCATTTTTTTTGGGTTTCAGAGGTATTTTGGTTATTTTTTAGGTTTTGGGAGTATTTAGGGGGGGGGTTGTTCATTTTCTAGAAATTTAGATTTTATGTTGTTTATTTAAATTTTAGATAGGTTTTAGTAGATATTCGTGGATTTGTCCATTAAGACCCATATAATTAAGTAACCTAATGGGTCTTTTCTTATTTAATCCAAATATTTAAATGGGTTGTGTTAAGATTTATCCAAATTAGGTAGATAATGGGTGGGTTCATGGATATGGATAAAAATTTCCACCCTTACAGACACATGATAGAGTCGTTTGATACAAGATAAAAATTCTACTTTAACCTAATTTAAGTATATATGTGTGTGAAACTCCCTCTTGAAAACTTGAACCTTGACCCTTGTCAAACATACCCCACAAACACTTACACTTGTGGAGTGACACATGATAGAGTTAACAAGTTTTACTTGTTTCTATCGTAACTAACTATTTATATCACTTTATTATCTACTATATATTTATAACTTATCATTTTGACAATGGTAAAATATTTTATAAAAATTATTATGATTCTAGACCTTTTTATTTTTCTTAAAGTATCATTACGACTAATAGAGAAGGATTTTTCTCCGTTGAGTATCCATGAAAATTTTTTAGTAGTTTACTTATTTATATCTTTTAAAATTAGTTATACTTTCTTATGTGACGGTGTATACTTTCTTATGTATATGGAAACTTAGATCTCACCATATATTTGTAAATATTGGATTCTTTTTAGTTCAAGACAAATGGAAAAACATTCAAATCCATATGTTAAAACATGAAAGTCAAATCACTAATTAAGGAGCGTGGGTCACCATGAAAATTGAAAGGAATCAATTCGTTAGAAACACCAAGTTTCAACGACTTGATATACACTCAAATATGGGACAAAATTGGCCTTTGCCCCTTTCAGGAAATATAAGTAGCATTTTGGCCCATTTTTCAAACTAATTAGAGAAATGTTCATCTTTTGAAACTCAACTTTCTCTAAATCGAGTTAAGTCCTATAGTGACGTTTTTAAGGACCTATAGAGGCGTTTTGTAACTGAAGCTCCATAAACTTGAATTATATGTAAAAAGATTGCATATAACTCGATTTCATGGAGCTTGAGTTACAAAACGCCACTATAGGTCCTTAAAACTTCACTATAGGCCTTTAAAAACGTCACTATAGGGCTCTAGAATTTTTTTTTTTTTTTAAAACTCGATTTTGAGTAAGTTGAGTTTCAAAAGAATGGCATTTTCCTAATTAGTTTGGAAAATGGGGTATAATGCTACTTATTTTGCTCGAAAATGGCAGAGGCCAATTTTGTCCTCAAATATGTGTAAATCATCATTGTAGGACCATCATATTTGCCTAACATATGAACTAATTTGATGGAGTCAAATATTGTGTACGTGGTGGCCATGTTAGTTCATGCCTTAATTAGGCTTTTGGGAGTACTTAATAAATTTTCTTTCTCGAGTAATTCCACTCTTACTTTTCATTCCTTTTCTTCAATTTTCAACTCATATTATCCTTAGAGAAATCTATGCAGTTAATATTTCTTATCTCAAAGGAGGAAACCCCTTTTTAGGCTTACTAGAAGGGTTTTTTTTTTTTTTTTACTCAACCACCTACTTGCATTAAGTTTTATCCTAGTCAAATTTTTAGTTCCTGGAGTCTTGTAATGTAATTGCATAGCATCTCTCCATATTTTCACAAAAATATCCAAGATTTAAATCTCTCATTATCTATTGTAACTATCAATTTAATTACCAAATTATTAAAGAATAATAATAATAATAAAATATTCAAATTTAGAATTCAAGTCACTTCCATCATATCATTTACTAAAATAATGGGAGAAAATGGGCAAATGCCCCTTTAAAAAAAAAAAAAAAAAATCCAGCATTTTGACCAATTTCCCAAACTAATTAGGGAAATGTCTTTTTTTTTTTTAAGCTCGATTTTCTTAAAATCGAGTTATAAAAAAAAAAATTCTGAAGTCTTATAGTAGCATTTTTAAGGAGCCTATAATGACGTTTTAAGGACCTATAGTGGCGTTTTGTAACTCGATTTCCATGAAATCGAGTTACATGCAAATTTTTTTTTTTTTTTTTTTTTACCTATAACTTGACTTTATGGAGATTGAGTTACAAAACACCACTATAGGACCTTAAAACGTCACTATAGGCTTCTTAAAAACGCCGCTATAGGGCTTAACTCGATTTTAAGAAAATCAATTTTCAAAAGAGAGGCATTTTCTTAATTAGTTTGAAAAAGAGGACAAAATGCTGGATTATTTTTTTAAAAAGGGCAAAGGCCAATTTTTTCCTAAAATAATGATCTCATTAACTATTGCCTATCCTAGCCGAACTCTTATATGCCCCAAATTCAATGGATAAAAAAAAATTACTTCCATGTTTCCTCAATTTGGGTCAAGTTCGATATTACTTTTCTAGTTAATCATGGAGTTAACCTAGGAAGTATCTGGCCTTGTTATGTCATATATATGAAATTCCATTTTACCGCGTCATTAGAATATCGTGACAATAAAGTGGTAGAAGCCAATTTAGCCCAAAAGAGGGAGAGAGGCTGGGGAGGAAAAATCATCCACTGCTCGTGACATTTTCTATAATAATGTGGAACTCAATGCAAACTCTCTTTGAAATTGAAAATTCAAATCCACAGAGTTTAGAATACATTACATTATTATAATTTTCTTTCAAGAAAATGACTATGGGATCCACACTCGTGCCAACATAAACTTGTATTCAAGAATAGGATACAAAAAATGATGATGGGATCCAAAATATGAATCCCAAAGAATAATTTGTTTAAATTATTATGATTAGTTCAAATAGAACTTTCTGTTATAACAATTCCAAATAGTTATTTATACCAACAAAATCATATATACAAGCGTAAGTAGCACATGAGAGTAACAGAGTGAGAAAGATTTCAATGGTCATTCACTTCTTTTTATTTTAGACATACATAGGGTTCTATTAATGTCATTCATTTTAATAGAATTGAAGTGTAGGGATCCATTCTGAAAAGGCCACTAGTATAGCTAGGTTCACACCCAACCTCAAGAGGTTTTCATAAGAAGCATAAATTCGTTTAGAAACTTCAATTGTATTATAGAGCAAATAATGAATAAATATCTTCTCAAAAAGAAAAAACAAAAGAAAAAGAATAAAAGATATCAAATAAACATACACAATATACACTTTTGAACTGATCATTCCCATAACTCATACATTGGTGGCATCTCTCTAAGCAATTTATCAAACTCCTTGAACGATAAATTCTTCATCAAAGCCGCCTTATTACCACCGGAGCTGGACCAAGTTTTCGCTGCCATCCTCTCCATCCTTTCTTTCAAAATCTTGCTGCCTTTCTCTTTCCCTTCTGCTACCGTTGAATCTTTACCAGTCAGCTTTTGCACAACAGATTTGAAGCTCATAGCATCAGTTTCCACATAATGGGTGTTGATGATCACAACCTTTACTGGATCTCTATTGCAGCCCGACATTACAAATCCTTGCAAGAAAACGAGAGAAAAAACAATGAAAAATCTGGATGATTCCAAGGTTTTTTCACTAGCAAATTAAGCAATACTTTTGGTATATGGGTTTGTTTATGACTTTGGTTTTATGTTCGGAATAGCTAATGTAATGGATGGAGGGTTTTTATAGAGAATCATAGTAGTTGCACGGTGGGGTTTGACAGTTAAAGATCTGAGATAAGTTGACCGTTGCAAGTTGGAGGCAGTCAAGACGGACCAAAAGTTTAAAGATAATGTCAAAAAGGCACACGCAATTGACGACCATGCAATTCAAGTAGCACGGAGGACGGAACTTTAATTACACACTTGATTGGACATGTCAATATAACCAGTGGCAAATGGAATGAGATCATGCAATTCTTATCACGGTTGAGATTGATAGTTGCGAAAAGCAACTTTCAATCTCAACCATTGAAAAAGTTAAGAGAAAAATTAAAAAAAATAAAAAGTAAAAGTTAAAAAGATGAAAAGAAAAAAAAAAAAAAAATTGTGAAGGATTCGGGAAAGTTCACCTCTCTCTCTCTCTCTCTCTCTCTCTCTCTATATATATATATATATATAATTTTCAAATTTATGTGTCAACTATCAAGAGACTTTAATAATTAAGCTAACTAAAACTAATTTCATTCATTTTTTATAGTTTGTTTCCTTTTGTAGATTACATTCTACGTATTTTTTCTTAGGACAATGTTTAGTTACAAAATTTATTGTAGTCTTAGGTTACAACCTTACTCAATATCTTTTTATTAGAAGTGAATTTTAATAAATTCACCATTGGATAATATCTTCTTATTATATCCTCTATACTTATAAAATTCTAAAAAACTAATCGTTAGCCTGTGCGATGCACGGTAAATTTTTTAGTTTATATTGAATATTTATTTATGGTAGTTTAAAATATTATTTCAAATCTTCATTTCATTTTATTTTAGTTGGAATAACTTATATAATTAAATGAAATGCTTACAAACAAGAGATGACATTAATAATATACTATATATAGTTAGTGATAATTCAAGATATCATTCAAATATGACAATTTTTTTTTTGTTTTAAAAAAGAACAATATTAATGCATTGAAACACAAAATACTATATTGTCCAATAGATATTACAACTATAAAACTAAAACATGAGTAGTGATTTTTAATGGACTGGGGTAACTGCACAACTTTAATAGAAAAAAAAAATATGATTTAAAATTTTTTGGAGTAACACTATAGTAAAAAAGCTGAAAGGAAGCAATGAATTCCACTTAAAAATGCTACAAATACATATTTGAAAGAGTAATACACACAAGCACACACAATCACATCTCAATTAAACTCAAAATCCTCCCCATTCGATTCAGACTTGAAGTGGTCCCTGGGTTTAGGCATTGGAGGAGTTGTTCTTTAGGTCTGAATCATATGGGGAGGATTTTGACTTTAATTGAGATGTGATTATGTGTGCTAGTAACATGGCAGTGTTTTATTGGTGGTGTAAATTAACTCATTTATGCCATATCCAAACCGAAGGTTTACTCAATTAAAGAACACCATATTTTTTAAGTCTCCATAATTGCAGATAGTGGTGCGAGTTCCGCATTAATGTTTCTGCATAATTAGAGGAAAACTGATGCACTTTGATGAAGCCTACATAAATCTTATCCGAATAAACATTTTTATATGTGGCTTTGCCAATTGCAGTGCCTTCACTTGTAGTGGGTCTGAAAGATGACCAAGAATTCCACATCAACATGACTCTTTTTTCAGTCCATCCAGGTGGTTAAGGACCATTCACTTCTTTAGTTCTTTATCTCTTAATTTGGCCCTTCCTTTTCCTTTACACGGGCCTTATTAACTCACTTTTGAAACTAACCATGGCATACACTTTACGTATCATACCACCATCGTAAAAGTTTGTCTAATATTGCTTCGATGGGCTGATAAGTTTGAATGGCTATTGAGTTCGAATCATTGAGGTCAAACTTTCTGGGTATACGGTCTCGAATTAAGCTTCGTGTGTGAGGAGACTTCATAGCTCGCATGCGATGAGATTTCATGGTGCGAACTCGAACCAATTTTTACCGGCTCGAGAGGTCAAACTTTCTGGGATTATGGTCTCGAATTAAGCTTCGTATATGAGGAGGCTTCATGGCTCACTAGAGGAGATTTTGTTGTTCACAGAGGCTTTGCAGTTCACACTCGAAGTGGATTACTTTGTGTTTGAGCTTGCAGAGATTTCGTAAGGTTTTCACCATAGACAGTGGGTCTTTATTAGGTTTTCAGTTTAGGGGTAACATACCTCTCATCTTCCTCCTTCTCTAAAGGGGTTGTCTAAGACAATTTTATGAATTGGGTGAGAAGCTAGGTAGTAAGGAGAAGAACTATTTCACAAAATAAGTCAGGTAGCAAATTGAAGGAATTAAAAAGGCTGAAACTATTTATTATTATTATTTTTTTAAAAGGGATGATATTGGTTATATAATATTTATATTTATTTATTTTAATATTGCTGACATGGAAAATTGTGGGAGTTTCAAAAGTTTCGGTTTTATATATATATATATATATATAGATTAAAAATCAATAGTTATGTCACCAATAAATTTTTTAAATTGTAAGTTTTTGTAGTTTAATATTTTATATAAAATATAAGCTTATAAATCATGAGATATATTCAAGTTACACCTGATGTAACTCTTTAGAGTTACACCTTTTTAAAATCATTGGATTTTAATAGATCTAACGGTAAAAAAAAAAAAAAAAACACTCATTAATGCTAATATTCTAATAGATCTCATTTATTATCTCTTATTTAATGCATTCCATACATTTTTCTAAACCCCAAAAAAATTATACTCTCTCTTTCTCTTTGCATGTTTCTCTCTTTGTCTCCTCCACGGCTCTTCCACCTCCACGGCTAGGTCATCGGCAGCAACCAAAAAAAGAAGAAGCCACAATTGCCGGCTTTGTTGAATAACACAACTATTACTTTTAGTTGTTCTCTATCTCCACGTTTCTAGACTTGTAGATATGAATTATTTTATTCTATTGCATTTATGTTTAAAATATTTTCTCACGTGAATCAGTAATCTGATAGTTCATAGATTACTATGTTTAATTTATTTTTTCCTTCGCCTTAAAATAGTTCGCAATCAAAAACTATTATGTAAAGGTAATAGTTAGTCATCATTTGGCTGGCCAAATTGGCCAAATACCATCAATTTTCGAAATATTTGTCAAAAAAACACTATTCCGGAAATAAGTAGGGATCTATCACTTTTTCAAGTACTTGAATTTGGTGAACTCGAGTACCCTATTTTATGCTTCCACCGTGGCACGCTGACATGGCACTTAGATTTAAAAATTCCGCTTAGTACTTGAGCTTCCTGAGCTCGAGTACTGTGCGGGTAAGCACCTAAACTCAATCTTATTTGCTACTCTCACTTCTCACTTTCACTTCTCACTCTCACTCACCAAAACACACTCTCACTCACACACTCTCACTCTCCTTCACACCTAAAGCCCAAACCCTCACACCATCGGCGGCAGAAAACCCGTCGGCGGCAGAAGACTTCGTCGGCGACCTCTCGCTCTCAGTCTCGCTATCTCTCTCTCAATCTGGCTATCATCTCAATCCTTCTCCCTGATGGCAAAATGGTACATCCCCTTGGAAGAAGAAAGGTGCTTGGGTCTGTAGCAATAAAAGAATTCATTTAAGGAAAGCTGACGGTGTCCTCCACTCAGACGACCCCATAATATCTCAGCACCTATAAAGATCCTCCACGAGTTTGGAGCAATCTGACTAACAGACAACCCAAGAAAATCAACCAGCTGACGGTGTAAGGCCGTTAGGGACAGTCTGAGCCCTGCAGCAAACATGGCATCATACATACCAACGTCTGCAGTTCTTCCCGTATAGCATTTTTCACCTTCCCTAGGGAGACGAATGGGAATATGGTCGAGGATTTGGAAACAGACGCGCAACTCTTTGAAAATTTTGTCAATCATTTTTGGAAGAAACTTATTTACGGCTCACTCCTCGGGAAGGATGAAGGGACGGTTACCTCCAAGACTTCCAAAAATCCCTTCACAGGATTCCTTGCCGCCTTCATCCCTATCACTACCCCTCTCTTCTTCCACCTCAACTTCACTCTCCTCACCTACTACCTCCTCCTGACCTTCGTCTCCATGACTTTCTACCTCATCGTTAGGAGTTTGGGCTAATGTCTCCCTCTCTGATGACCAGGAAAAGCTCTCGAACTCACAACCTGAACCAAATACCTCGTTGTAGCCCGCTCCATCGCGGACCGACGACCGGTCACTCGACGCGTCACTTGACATTTGACTACCTACAAGTGACGGGTGTATTCTAAGCACCTAGGATGACGACCTCGCTTTAAAGAAATCAATCAAAATAAAGCATATACAAAGAAAGAAAAAGAACTTACGAGTTTCTCAAAACAGGTGACGGTTGAAGAAGTGACGGTAGCAACGTAAGCAACAGTAAGGGAGGATTGACGGAAGATGGGCGACGAATTTTCTCTCTATGAATCAGTAAAGATGAAATAGGAAAAATGAGGAGAGGTGGACTATATATAAAAGGGAAAAAAGCACGGAAAACGAAGCGACACCCTCGTCCAGAAGCGGAGCCAATCGGAATACGCCACATGTCCGAACATTTAATACTGGCTACATCGCGTATGAGTTATTTTCTCTCTTCTGGCCAAAAAAAGTAAAAGGTAGCAACAAAAGATATAACTCTATCTAGCCGTCAATTTAAACTAACGGGAACATGGAATAGGGGGCGACTGATGAGTGTAAATTATAGAGGCAGGGCGCTTCAGGATTAACCCGTCGGTTTAAAGCCTGTAACTTATGCTGACGGGCTAAGTTATGAAGAGAGCTGAAGACCCTAAAGGCTGACGACCCTTCATGGCTGAAGGGTATGAAATAGGTTGATGGGCTTGAAGCTAACGGTTCTAACAAAACCATGACTTGGCCACCACACATGAGTATATAAGGGAATAACTTGTATCTCACGCTGAATGTTAGTCTCCTACAAGGAAAGGGTTCTGCGATCTACAGACTCCTATATGGAAAAGACTTCTACTCCAAGGAAGAGAGGTCAACCCTCAACTACTATAAAAGCCCCAATACCCTCACAAATTAAGGTACGCATAATTAACCCTTCTCTAGCACTCTAGAGTTGTAACAAGTTCTAACATGACCTTCGGAGGGTATTTGGCCGGCACCACACCAGTGCTCTCTGTAAGGTCTTCTCCTTTTTTTGTTGTGTAAGTGTCATTTCAAGTGTGCAAATATCGTGTGATTCACTAGTGATATTTTCTGCATCATCATGTTGTAATGCTTTTTTTCTCATTAATATATATATATATATATATAACAGTGTGTTTATGCTGAAATATATTTCTATATATATATATATATATATGTATATATATAGTTGATTTTGAGTTAAAGAGAATCAATTGCTATATTGTTTGGTTTGTTTCACTTCTCTAAATAGTAGTTCACACTCTCTTTTTTTTTTTTTTTTTTTTTCAATTTGAATTAGCTATATAATTAGTTAATAAAATTCAATATTTAGATTTCATGAGTAATTTATAAAGGTAGCAACTCATATTTGAAGTATATTTTAAGAGAAAAAATGTTCAAGATTCAAAAGTTACTCCCAGATGCTTATATAGAACTTCAAAATTTTTTTTTTTTTTTTTTTGAGAAGTAGAAAAAACTTAAGATGTTAATATTTTTTAAAGGGTCAACGAAGTTAGCATAAGCAAATTTAATTTAAAAGAAAGAATTAATCGTCCCATAGCTCAGGCATTAGCTACATCTCTCTAAGTAATCTACCAAACTCCCATGAACGATATATCTCTCATCAAAATCAGCTTGCCACAAGAGTGCCGGCTCTATACTATAAGCAATTGAGATGGTCTTCTAAGGCCCTAAGTGGAAAAAGAGCCCCCAAATTTTAATCAATAGAATTATTTCTTTCATTGTAAAAGTATTAATTAAGCTCAAATATTAGTTAATAAATAAATAATATTTTTTTATCAAATGAAAAGCAAAATTAAAAAAAAAAAAAAAACAAAAAGAGAAATATTATATTCATAACATTTTTACAATAAAATCCTTTGTTATTGATGACAAAAAAAATAATTTCAGTGGTGTGTTCAAATTAGAAACAGTAACAACTTAGCACCTATGATTTGTTGTGAAAAATATTGTGAAATATATTGTGAACGTAGTATTTCTTAAAAAAAAAAAAAAATTACAACATTTTTCACAATAGTTTGAGTTGACAAACTTTTAATAGTTTTTATTTAGGTCATCACTAACATCATTCTTTTACTTACCACTATTAATCTGCCACATCAAACTGTGAAAAAATTTGTCTTTTTTTTTTTTTTTTTTTGTGTTGATAGGCTTTCTAATGAACAAATTCTACAAGGTTCATATTAATAATAATTTTACATTTAAAACAAGATAATAAAATTTAAGTAATATTTAAATTATTTTAAGTCATTTAAATATATAAAAAATTAAAAATACTTCAATTTTAGTTTTTACTTTATTCCTCCAAATGCATCAAACCTCCCTACTGAGCAACTGCCGTTGATCCTTATCAGAATCTTTACCAGTCAGCTTTTGCACAACAGATTTGAAGCTCAAGGCTAGGCATCAGTTTCTACATAATGGGTCTTGATTGTCACAACCTTTATGGGCTGCCTCTAGCCGCTTGACACCTGGAGGTTCAATAAACTTAGGCAAATAAGCAGTGCTTTTTTGCCTTTTGGTACGATTTTTTAATGATGACTTTTGGTTATAATTATGTCCCAATTGTGCGATGGATGGAGATTTTATAGGAGAAAGTATATTGTGTTTCAGAAACTCCAGCTCAGCACCCATGTGGAGTTTCTCAGACCAATGAAAATTTGACAAATGGATTAAAAATTACAGCTCATCACCAAAAGTTATTTAAAATAAAAAATACAAATACTCTAAATTTTCAAAGCCCGCCGATTCAAAACAACACTTCTCCTTTTTTTGAAAATCAAAATTTTCTATCTCTGCTCTCTCGTTGCTCTCTCTTCCAAACCTCCATAGCCACTGCCCAGTGCCCACTGCCAAGTATCGTCGCCGGAGCTACGCTGCCGGACGTAAACAGTTTTGAAAATACCAAATTTCATTATCCCGCCACACTTCCATTTCCCATTCTCCAAAATAGCAAATCTCTTCTCTCTCTGTTTCTCTCGCACCACCATACCACACCAGCACCTCCATCTTCCCTCTCTCAACTCCAAACCTTGACAGCCACTACTTAGCATCGCCGATCATCACCAGTTCTGACGAGACTGACCTTTGTCTTGTCGAAAAACGCCTAAAATTGTCTCTCCGTTGTCTCCAACCACAAAGTTTTCTTCACTGCTTTTAACTTCTGACTTTGCAAGAAGGTTTTCTCCTCACTTTTTTTCATTTTATTTTATGAATTTTCTGTTTACATATGGGTCTTGATTTTTTTTTTTTTTTTCCAAAAAAATTGACATATATTTTCCAATTAACGATTACTAATTGACGTTTAGTTTTTTTTTTTTTTTTTTCTTTATCTACTCTTTATTACTTTGTATTGGTTTTTTTCTATACCATCTCTCTCTCTCTCTCTCTCCATTGGCAACATATCATTTTCCAAAATTTGATGATGATTCTATGACATTAAATATGCATTATTATTTTTTTTTTTTTTTTGAATTTTACACTTGATTTGTTTTGTATTTTATTCTTCCTTTGATGCACTGGGTGTGAGAATGAGTATTTCCCTAGCATTACTCCACTTAATGTGGACAATTTTATTTATTTAATTTAGGCAAAATATTAAAAGGAGTGAAAATATAAACAATTTAATGATATATATGGGGGATGTGGCTGAATTTAAGTGTTAAATAAAATGATATGAGAAAAAAATAAAAATAAAATACATAACAATAAACACTAACTTATCCAAATAATTCTATGTAATATAATAACAGTACATTCTTATATACTATTTTTAATTATTTATAATGCAATATGATAATATTTAAAAATCAAAGTCATAAAAAATAAATAAATAAATAAAACTTAAAACACAAAACTAAATCCCATCAACCAAAATAGAGTTCTAAAGAATAAAAAACTTTATCAAGCTAAAATAGAGATGCAAGAAAAATAAAAATAAAAAATCCACCAAAAAATTGAGGGAGAAAGAGTGGGAAATAACCACTTTTTTGTGGGAGAAAATTATGTAAAGAATGAAAGAGTGAATGACAAATTCATACTAAAAGGATGATAATAAAAAGAAATAAAATAAAGGAAAGAGGAATAGTGATATAAAGGTAGAATGTTTGAGGAGATGAAAAGGTAAAAAGAAGGAGAAATGCTGGAGAAAGTGTAAATGTTAAAAAAAATGAGTACAATTTGATAAACACAATTTTTTATTTATTTTAATATTAGACTTGTCAACTGTGTTAACGGTTTGCCATGTAGGCATTTTCTGTTAGTAATTTAACGGCAGGAATCAAATTGATTGTGAGTTGAAAATAACAAGGATCAAATTGACTATTCTTAAAATGTAGGGACCAAATTAATTGTGACCCCAAAATATAAGGACCAAAATAGTATTTTTGCCTTTTTTTTTTTTAGCAATCATAGAACCTTAAAAAAAGAACTTCTTTTATAATCTTCAATGCTAATGTTTTATGCAATTATTTGCGATTCCATATGAAGAATTTATAAGCACACTAAAAAGAATTGAATAGAAGTCAAAGTGAAACAAGGGAGGATTGCTCAAGCGAATTGTGTTGGTTAGCTCTATGGGTGGAATAGGGGAGGATTTCCCAAGCAATTTAGGCTTAAAAGAAAATCCTAAACCTCATATCATGTGAAGTGAAGCTCAAATCATCCCTTGAACAGATTGGGTAATGGCAATATTTTGGTTTCTATGCCTGTAAAATGATTGTTCTGTAGCTAAACTTGGATTAACAGCTCAGCTTGAAATTTTTGAGTTTAGAAATGCACTAGATTTTGGACGGATTCCACACTATGCATTAATTTCTTTTTCTTTTTTTTTTAAATCCCAGTGAATTGAAATAACTTATTGTTTGGAATTGGAGAAACCAAAATTCATGTGAAGGAAACAGTTTAGAATGTTCTTTTTCTTACTTGACATCATGATGTCAGGTGTGATTATGTGGGGACTATTTTAAGATTGCTAAGATCTGTATTTTCTTTGTTTGTGATATCTTAAAATGCAACAGCGCTTGTTTTGCATTTCTTGCCATGTGTGTGAGTCTAGAAGTTGCATTAAGTGGGCATTCATATTCATTGACCATTGTAGATGTAAATCATGCAATTCATCTATAAGAACTAGATGAATCTTTTTAATGAAAAGAATTTTAGGGGATGGTTGGGAATTGAGGATTACAGCAAGCCTTTCATGGCTGCTATGTTTATTGTTGAGTTGGAGATCCAATCACCCATGGTGGGTACTGGGATTTTGTGGGGTGCTTGGGTTTTCAGTTTTGGGCCTCCTTTTATGTCACACCTACTGCTATTTCATTATGTCAGCTCCTTATTTTCCACGCTAAAGTAAAGAAAAACCCCACATTATTTTTGGGAAAATTTGTAAATCATATTTTTTTTATATAACATTAATTATTTAAACTGACACTTTTTAAAAGTTATTTAGGAATTAAGCTTCTGCACTCAACTAAAGACTCTAGGGATGAATGTGGATGAATATTTTCTTCTTTAACTCTCAAAACACTTTTTTTTTTTTTTTTTTCACTTTTAGATACTTACGTGTATTAGACATACATGGTTTAAAAATTATGGCATTGCCAAATATCATTGGTATTTTGATACATCTAAAGTACCTCAACCTTTCCTATAATGTTATTGAGGTTCTCCCTAATTCAATTACAAAACGGGTGAATTTGCAAACATCAAAGCTCTTCAAATGTGAAAAACTTAATGAGTTTCCGATGGACATTCAAAAAAATTGGTCAGCCTCGAGCACCTCGACCTAAGGGATTGTTGGAATTTGACTCATGCCAATTAACTTCTCTACAAACATTAACCTGATTCGTTGTGTATAAGGGCCTTGCAGGTTCCTCCAAGCATTGTGGTGAACCAGTAGAATTGAACAAACTACACAACCTGAAAGGAAAATAGAGAGAAAAAATTTGGCATTGGTGAAAGACGCTGCCTCAGAAACCAAGGTCGCAAATTTGAAGGAGAATCAACATCTCAATGTGTTGAAATTAAAATGGAATCCGAAGGATGGTGGTGACGTAGGTGTCTATGATGATGAAAATTCTATGGATGGCCTCTAACCACACAAAGTTTAAAAGCTTTGGAAGTGTTTGGGTACATGGGTGTGAGATTTTCAAATTGGTTTTCCTGGTTAACAAATCTTGTTGAATTATATATTACCAATTGTAACAACTGCCAACATTTGCCACTGTTATATCAACTCCCATCCCTCCGAAAACTATATATTGAGAAAATGAATGGTTTGGAGTACGTGACATATCTGGATATCACTGATAAGATCTTCGTCTCACTGCCATCATCAGCAACATTTTTTTTTTCCATCACTTGAGACACTCAACCTCGATAATTTCCCTAATCTAAAGGGGTGGTGGAGGGGGAATATTGTGGATAACGGCAATGCAGCAATGACAACATCAACATCAACATCGTCAAGTCATCAATATAAGCAACACACCCTTATCATCCTTTCCATGTCTCTTTTATTCATGTATTTGGAATTGCTACCAGCTAACGTGCATGCCGTTACTTCCAAATCTTGAAAAAGAGTTTAGTTTGATGAATACTAGCTTGAAGCTAGTGCAACAGACAATTGTGATGACGAATACGGGTTTTCTTCATTTCCACCCTCTTCCTCTTCCTCTTTCTACTTCTTCCCTCGTTTCTCCAAATTAAAGCATCAATATTTGTGTGAGATGCAAGACAAAGAGTCTCCACCAAAGGAGGGGTTGAAAAACCTAACATCTCTTGAAAAACTATAGATTTTTTGTAATGTCCCTATCTAATGTCGATTCCCGAAGAGATGAGTTGCCTCGCATCTTTCACTTAGAGCAAAAATGCCAGAAAGAAATTGGTGAGATTGGGCAAGATTTCTCACCTCCCAAAAATTTTCAATAAGCCTTGGGTTTGGATTAAATTATTGTTCAACTACTTGTATGCCTATTTATGCTCCTCTGGAATTTTTCTTTTTTTTTTTTAACTGTCTAAATCAGACTTTTTTGTTTTTGAATTTCATTCATCTTCTTTAGTATTGATGTTTTGGACAATTTATTTGCAATTCCCTAAACAAAATTTTGGAAGCACAACACGGATTACTGAATGGGAGTCTAGCGAAAAAGGGAAGGTTACCCAAAATTGCTCATATTCTCAAATGTTCAGGTAATCTTCTCCCTTCAGTCCAATATCATAACTCAATCTGAAATGCCTTCTTTATCTTTTGGGTTTTGGTATTCACAGCACATTTTTTATTAAACCCCCTCCCTTCATTTTGCTTCTTTAATTTTGGGCTCTGAAAATAAAAAACAGCTCAATTAAGCCACTTACAGAAGCAATTGAAGCCTAAAAAATCCTGGGCCTCATAGTTGGTGCTCAACTTTTGGGCTCTGCAATTTTGGCATATGATTTCTCATGTCCAAAATATTCTAATTTTGGAGAAAGTATATTGTGTTTCAGAAACTCCAGCTCAGCACCCATGTGGAGTTTCTAAGACCAATGAAAATTTGACAAATGGATTAAAAATTACAGCTCATCACCAAAAGTTATTTAAAATAAAAAATACAAATACTCTAAATTTTCAAAGCCCGCCGATTCAAAACAACACTTCCCCTTTTTTTGAAAATCAAAATTTTCTGTCTCTGCTCTCTCACTGCTCTCTCTTCCAAACCTCCATAGCCACTGCCCACTGCCAAGCATCGTCGCCGGAGCTACGCTGCCGGACGTAAACAGTTTTGAAAATACCAAATTTCACTATCCCGCCACACTTCCATTTCCCATTCTCCAAAATAGCAAATCTCATCTCTCTCTGTTTCTCTCGCACCACCATACCACACCGGCACCTCCATCTTCCCTCTCTCAACTCCAAACCTTGACAGCCACTGCCTAGCATCGCCGATCATCACCAGTTCTGACGAGACTGACCTTTGTCTTGTCGGAAAACGCCTAAAATTGTCTCTCCGTTGTCTCCAACCACAAAGTTTTCTTCACTGCTTTCAACTTCTGACTTTGCAAGAAGGTTTTCTCCTCACTTTTTTTCATTTTATTTTATGAATTTTCTGTTTACATATGGGTCTTGATTTTTTTTTTTTCCAAAAAAATTGACATATAAGTTCTTATATAGTCTTATGTTGTACTGTTTGATAAAATGCTTCAATGAGTATAGATGCACTAATATACAATAAAAGGGTTTTTTTTTTCATTGTTGGAAGATGTGTTGGTGATCGTTTGAAGGTGTTGTTCTATGGAGGAACCTAAAGAGGTGGGACATTTATGTTGTTCACTCGTGAGGATGAAATTAGTGGAGTAGATAACGTAGAGCATGGAGACGATGAGGAAGAACCAAATGAGGGTGTTTCTCAAGCCTATTTGTGGTCTCATTTGGTACCAATGTGGTAACTTTTTGTTAGTGTCTTCAACTTTGATGTTCTTGCTTCCCATGCTTTCAGTTCAAGGTGTGGCCAAGGAGAGGAGAAAGGTTGGGTTGAGAATTGTTTGGATCTAAGAGATGGTGAGAGGGGCATGGTATTTAAAGTATGTTAAGAAACGGAACAAAAGTTTGAACGCGGATAACATAAAGACATGGTTGAAATTTGCATCTTAGGTGGAACTGTGGAAGCCTTGTGATTTGTGAACTGTGATTGTGATTAATCTGAGGCCATTAGTTTTTTGCATTCATATGAAGTTATGAACCATTGAATTGGTTACGATTTGGAATATGATTTTGTACAACACATTCCTTGCAATTTTTATTATTATACAAATATGAGAGAGGGAAGATGGAGGTGCTAGTGAGTGGTGACTGACTAGCACCACTCAAAAAATTGTTCTTTTAGATTAGATTAAAATTGTTATTTTTCTCTCTTCCAATATTGAAGCTGTATGTACAATCTTGTTTTGGGGTTGTACATATTTCTCATCTTTATATTTTTATTGTAATAATAAAGAAAGGGACAATATAAGATTGGGCTGCCTAGATTAACATTGATGGTTCCTTCTAGGTAATATATGATGCTACTGTAGTCAGACTTTGTACTGGTCACTAAGATGAAGTCAGTTCATATATTGCTTGTAGTGTACTTTGTTACTTGCATATAGTCTAAGTCTATATTGCCTTAGATTTAAATAAAGAGGAATTTGGTACATTTTGTTTGATACCTTTGGATTATATCAACATCAGTCATGTTTATTATTGGCTTTATATACCCTGCTTTTTTTGTTTTGCATAATGGCGCCATGTGGTGCCAGTTGTTGTTATGGAACCTTGCTAATTGTTTTTGGTATGTTGCTTATAATGTTACTAAATCAAATTGTGTATGAGTTTGGAATTGATCGCTAAGAAAGTTTGAAATCACAATAACAGGATTCCCAAGCAAGAGCAGCCAGGACCACAAGCAAGATGAGAGCTGGAAGTTCGAAATCAAAAAGAGATTCAATTGTAGAGCAAGGGATTCCTATCGAGCAGCCAGGAACAAAGAGATTCAATTGTTCAAGGAATTCTTACGAGGTGTATTCTATAGTGATGATCTAGGTTCTAGAGACAAAATTGCCGATTGCCAACTTTTTTACTAACCTACTATTGTTGTGGAATGGGGTCAACCACCAATAGTGAGCTTTAGATAGGACCCTGTTAAATATATGTAAATGACAAGCTTGAATCTGAATTATGTTTCTGTTGTTTAAGCTACTGTTTTCTTGATATGGCATACGAGATTGTTGGAACTCTATCAGTGTTGATATTTAGTGTCCTAAGTTTATTATACCGTCAGTCCCAAGATAGGAGGAAGGAGGGTTGTGAATGGTTGATTTGGATAAGTAAATTCTCCTTCTGAGCTTATAAACTGCTGGTTATCCCATCAGATCAGTTACTAAATGGGGTTTTGTTTACCAAAAAAAAAAAAAAAATACTAAACGGGGTTTTCGGTTTCAAGTCCAGGCGACACCATGTCTCAATTTAATTTTCAGTTATTGTTTAAAACTGTACTATTTTTATAAAAAACTAAATGGGGTTGTTCCTAAACAACTATTCTCCCTTTCAAGCTAACGTGCAAGAGATTCTCCAAAAATATTGCTAAGTGCTATGAGAAGCATCAAGCTGCCAGGCAAGGATTTAACATTCTTGAACTCACAATTTCGGAGCATAGATGGTAGAGGCTTGCTTCGGCCTTAAGGTACAGTCAGTTAATTGCGATTCTGAGCCTGCATAGCCTGCTGGTTTCAGAAATTATGAAGGTAAAAATAATAAATGGCTAGTCTAGTATTAACTAGTAACCCAGCTTGTGGATTGCGGTCCTTTTGGTTAGGCTAAGGGCTAAGGCTGTTTAAGCAGCTCTCATCTTGGCTTCTACTACTCTTGGCATTGTCTTCCATTTATTAAAAAATGTCTAGTACCAAAATATTGTCATTGACTATATCATTCCCTTAACTGGAACAATATAACACTTGCAACAATCTAGCATTGCAATTCCACCACCATGCACATATAGAAACTAATATATAAAAATAAAAAGTAATCTTGCATTAAAAACTTTTATCATTTGCATATAATTAGTCTTTAACTAGAAGTTACTCAAACATATACAAAATTTATCATGTTTGAGTAATTTTATTCGTTACAAAAGCTTTAGAAAATGACAGCTATAATTAATGTTTGGCTATGCAATCCCTTGTCCAAATTTTCAGCTATGTTATCTATAAAATTTTCAAGTCAAATATACTATCTAAGAGGTTCCTCCACCTCCACTGTGCAATAATGATCAAAATACTGTCCAAAAAACTGTCCAAAGATGCTGTCCATGAGCTGTGCAGTATATTGTCCAAAATAATATCCAAAAGAGTTTTTCTTCATACTTCAAAAATTTTTAGTAGGCCTCTAAAAAAAAAGAACAATATTAGGGTAAAAAAAAAAAAAACAAAAGCACATATTAAAGCTTCTCTCCCTCTAACATAAAAAGTTTAAGGTTATACAATGTACTTGATTCAAGTGTGACATTGAGGTACTTTCTTGAAACATTCTTGTAGAGTTAATCATGGGATAAGAAACACCCTCATTGTCTCCATGCTCTACGTTATCTACTCCACTAATTTCATCCTCACTAGTGAACAACATAAATGTCCCACCTCTTTAGGTTCCTCCATAGAACAACACCCTCAAACGATCACCAACGCATCTTCCACCAATGAAAAAAAAACCCTTTCATCTATACTCATTGAAGCATTTTATCAAACAGTACAACATAAGACTACATAAGAACTTATATGTCAATTTTTTTGGAAAAAAAAAAAAAAAAATTCAAGACCCATATGTAAACAGAAAATTCATAAAATAAAATGAAAAAAAGTGGGGAGAAAACCTTCTTGCAAAGTCAGAAGTTGAAAGCAGTGAAGAAAACTTTGTGGTTGGAGACAATGGAGAGACAATTTTAGGCGTTTTCCGACAAGACAAAGGTCAGTCTCGTTAGAACTGGTGATGATCGGCGATGCTAGGCAGTGGCTGTCAAGGTTTGGAGTTGAGAGAGGGAAGATGGAGGTGCCGGTGTGGTATGGTGGTGCGAGAGAAACAGAGAGAGATGAGATTTGCTATTTTGGAGAATGGGAAATGGAAGTGTGGCGGGATAGTGAAATTTGGTATTTTCAAAACTGTTTACGTCCGGCAGCGTAGCTCCGGCGACGATGCTAGGCAGTGGGCAGTGGCTATGGAGGTTTGGAAGAGAGAGCAATGAGAGAGCAGAGATAGAAAATTTTGATTTTCAAAAAAAGGGGAAGTGTTGTTTTGAATCGGCGGGCTTTGAAAATTTAGGGGTTTTTTTAAAAAATAACTATAAATTTCAAACTATATTATTAGTTAGGCAAGGTTTGAAGCATATTTGGTTTATAGCAATTCGACTTTTCTGGAGTCGATTTTACCCTTTGAAAATCCACTAGGAAATCGAGTTTCTAAAACTCGATTTCCAAAATCGAGTTTCTAACACTCGATTTCCTACTAGATTTTCAAAGGGCAAAATCGACTCCAAAAAAGTCGAATTGCTATAAACCAAATATGTTTCAAACCTTGCCTAACTAATAATATAGTCTGAGAGATTTGGTTATTTTTTAATAAAATCCGAAAATTTAGAGTATTTGTGTTTTTTTATTTTAAATAACCTTTGGTGATGAGCTGTAATTTTTAATCCATTGGTCAAATTTTCATTGGTCTTAGAAACTCCACATGAGTGCTGAGCTGGAGTTTCTGAAACACAACATACTTTCTCCTAATTTTGGGACTAAAATGGTGCTTGTTTTAACACTGCTTGGGCATATACTTCTGCATATCATTTTTTTTTAGCAATCATAGAACCTTTAAAAAAAAAAAACTTCCTTTATCATCTTCAATGCTAATGTTTTATGCAATTATTTCCGATTCCATATGAAGAATTTATAGGCACACTAAAGAGAAATGAATAGAAGTCAAAGGGAAACAAGGGAGGATTGCCCAGGCAATTTAGGCTAAAAAAAAATCCTAAACCTCATATCATGTGAAGTGAAGCTAATTGTGTTGGTTGGGTCGATGGGAGGAACAAACTCAAATCATCCCTTGAACAGATTGGGTAATGGCAATATTTTGGTTTCTAGGCCTATAAATTGATTGTTCTATAGCTAAACTTGGATTAACAGCTCATCTTGAAATTTCTTAGTTTAGAAATGCACTACATTAATTTTTTTTTTTTTTTTTTTTAAATCCCGGCGAATTCAAATAACTTATTCTTTGGAATTGGAGAAACCAAAATTCATGTGCAAGAAACATTTTAGAATGTTCTTTTTCTTACTTGACATCATGATGTCAGGTGTGATTATGTGGGGATTATTCTAAAACTGCTCAGATTTCACTGAGGATCATCCAAATAGACAAGTTTAAGAGTTGGTGTTTCTTCAAAATAAGCTGGTACTACTCATTCATCTACAATCCTTATGTTGAAATATCTTTCCTCCTAAGAGTCACATTGAGAATCCTTATCTTGTTATTTCCTATTTGCAGATTTAGTTAATCCCATATGACTTCGAGTCTTCAATTTTGAATGCAATATACTACAGATATTACAAGCTCCACAAACTACATCATCTTATTATTATTATAATCATTATTTCTTTTGTTGAAATTATTTTCGATGCTAATACTCAGAATCAGTCATTTGCTCATATCAGAATATTAATAAGGTAATCAATTATTTATTTATTTTTCTTACCGCAGGTTGGCCATGAGCGTCACTTTGATGCATTTTTTTTCAGTAGCTCTTTTGATAACAATATTTGTAAAGCCTCTGCTTGTAAAGCTTGTATCTATTTATTTGTTGCTTTTGCCTTTTAGTAATCCTAAAACTTATGAATGTGTATTAGTTGGTCAACAAAGCCATTGGATTCATGGGATGCAAAAGTACTTGATTCAACTTACTACAGACAATAACAGGATACCGGTTTTAAGATTCATAGGCTGAGTAGCTGTTGTCTTGGGTATATTTGTGATTGTTCCATCAAGACAGATTACATTAAAAAGTCTCGTTTGGGTATATTTGTGATTTCCTTTCATCTTTGACGTAGACTTGACCCCTTAAGTCGCATTCCATAAAATAACAATGCCTTCTTGGATAATTAGATCTATTACATTTAAAAAAAAAAAAAAAAACTATATAAATTTGAAGCTTTGTATGCTCAATTACAGGAATTCATTCCCGCTGATAAAAAGGTTTTCAAATAGAATGCCTCATTATAACAAAGAAAAAAACTGTAGCTAGCATTTGGGGGAAAAAATGGTTTTAAATAAATGTGTTGCCCTAGGCATCTTAGTGCCTTAAAGATTAGCCGATTAGGTGTAAGGACTTCAAGGTTGAGATTAGGCTTAAGGAATAGGTAGATATGGTTAAAATCTCTGCAGAACAATGCAAACAAGATAGCAAGGAAAAAAAAAAGACATGAGACAAGATTGCCTCAGAATCATAAGAAGGCCTTTTTAGAGTTTCACTCGGTTGCAACCACTTAAAATTCTAAATTATCCATGTCTTGCTTACTTAAATGATAAATGGCCATACCATCTGCTATAGCTTCTTTCTTTTTCCTTTTTCTTTTTTGCTGCTGATGTTTTGGAAAATTGATGTGCAATTTGAATATGCAGAAACAGTTTGAAGCACAAAGAAAACATTTAGAAGGAAGCCAGCAGGAAACAGGGGAAGATTGCTAAAAATTGCTCACATCTTGGAGTTTGGAGGGAATGAAGCTACCCATCAGGTCTATGATTAATTATTTATCCCATTCTTCTTAGAAACTCCTCTGCTATTTTCTTTTGATGGGTAAGATTTCAGTTGATCTCATATGCAAAAACCGAGGCATAGGAAAAACCTAGCGTTCTACTTGTATTTAAAATGGAAGAAGAGTGCATATATGGCATCTATACGTTAGGTTTACAGTCCTTCACATTTGTTTGAACATGTACCTATGCTTTGGCCTGTTATGGCTCTCTAGACTCCTATCTGATGGTGAGCAATGTGTGGTATGTTTGATTCATCTGATACTCTTTTAGGATAATTAAAAACCATTGATATCTCTCTCTCTCTCTCTCTCTCTCTCTGTGCATAGAGGTGACCATCAAATGTATGTTCTGAAGTAATCATTATTGTTTGTTCAGTAATATCAAGATCAGTTTTTCTTCTCATGCTCTTATGAGTTATGACCTCTAGTTTGTGATCAACTAGACTTAGTCGTTGGTTCACATTTATCTGTTTATTTCTAAGTGGACTCTTGACTTTTACATAACTAGCCAAGTCTTCCTTCTTCACAGCCACTTTAATCTTCCTCCTCCAATATTTCAAACTACTCTCTATCAGCTTGCTACGTTTTCTTTCACCCGACAAGAACAAATGGCCGATGCAATCATGTATGGCGTTGTACGGAAGATCATTGAAAGCTTGGGCTCCTCCACCCTCAAACAGATTGGATCGATCTGGGGTGTCAAAGACGATCTCGAAAAAATGAACAACACTGTTCTCACTATTCAAGCTGTACTTCAGGATGCAGAGGAGCAGCAGGTCCAGAACCACCAAGTCAAGCACTGGCTCAACAGGCTCAGAGATGTAGTTTTTGATGCGGATGACTTGCTAAGCGAGTTCTCCACTTATGTGTTTCGGCGTAAGGTGATGGGGTATTTTCTTTTCAAGATCAAACCAACTTGTTTTTAGTTTTAAGATGGCTTGCAAAATAAAGGCTACGAGGGAGAAGCTTAATGATATAGCAACTGATTGGAAAAATTTTCACTTGAAGTTGGTAGAGCGTCCTTTAAAGACACAGGATGTGACTAGGGACAGGGACCCAACTTGCTCATATATAGGCGAAGAAGAAGTTATTGGGAGAGAAGAGGATAGGAAGGCCATCATAGATCTATTGTTGGACTTTGATGTGAAAGACAATGTCTCATTCATATGCATAGTGGGGATTGGAGGGTTAGGGAAAACCACACTGGCTCAATATGTATACAATGATAAAAATGTGGAGGGTTATTTTGAGTTGAAGATGTGGGTGTGTGTATCTGATGACTTTGATGTTAAAAAAATTGTTGAAAAGATAATTGAATCTGTGACTAAAAGAAAACCTGAGAATCTTGAGATGGATCTATTGCAAAATAAGCTTCGGGAACAACTCTACCAGAAGAAGTACTTACTTGTATTGGATGATATTTGGAATGAGAATGAAGAGAGGTGGTGTGCATTGAAAAGACTTTTGATGGGTGGTGCAAAGGGAAGTAAGGTGGTGATAACTACACGAACCAACATGGTTGCGGAGATTACTAGTGCTATCTCACCGTATTTTCTAAAAGGCCTGTCAAGGGATCAATCCTGGTCATTATTGAAGAAAATGGCATTTAAAAAAGGCCAGGAGACCATCAATTCTAACCTCGAAGCAATTGGGATGGACATAGTAGAAAAATGTCAAGGAGTGCCTCTTGCTATAAGGACGATAGGGAAAGTCTTATCCTTCAAAGAAACTGAAGATGAGTGGTTATACATCAAGAATACTAAACTCACAAATGTAACTCAATTAAAAGATGGTATCATGCCGGTTTTAAAATTGAGTTACGATTATCTCCCATCACATTTAAAATGTTGTTTTGCATATTGTTCATTGTTTCCCAAAGATTATTTGATCGATAAGTTGACATTGATACAATTATGGATATCACAAGGTTTTATCCAATCAACAGAGGAGAGCCATCAACTAGAGCGTGTTGCCAATGACTACTTCATGGAGCTACTTTGGAGATCCTTCTTCCAAGGAGGAGAAGAAGATAGAGGCATGAATAGGAGGAGGTTTAAAATGCATGATTTAATCCATGATCTTGCACAATATGTATCAGAGACTGATTGTATATTGGTTGATACCAGTGCAAAAAATGTGATCAAAAAAGGACACCATCTATCGTTTCCATTTTACAATTTTTCATTCTTTGAGGAGAATTTAAGCACGTTGGTTAAAGCAAACAAGATACGAACATTTATATTGGCATACAATTATTGGATCTATGATCATGGAACAATTGAAGAATCAACACTCAAAATACTTATTTCTACTTTTAGATACTTGCGTGCATTAGATCTACATGGATTAAATATGAAGATGTTGCCAAATACCATAGGTACTTTGATGCATCTAAAGTACCTTGACCTTTCCTCTAATGATATTGAGGTTCTCCCTAGTTATATTACTAAATTGGTGAATTTGCGAACATTAAACCTCTCTAAATGTAGAAGGCTTCGGGAGTTACCAACTGACATTCAAAAATTGGTCAGCCTCAAGCACCTTGACATAGAAGATTGTGAGAATGTGACTCATATGCCATGTGGATTAGGGCAATTGACTTCTCTTCAAACATTAACCTTATTTGTTGTGAGTAAGGGCCCTCCAAGTTCTTCCAAGCATTGTGTTGGGCTAGCGGAATTAAACAAGCTAAATGGCTTGAGAGGAAAATTAAAGATTAAAAATTTGGCACGGTTGAAAGATGCCACCCCAGAATTTAAGGCTGCAAATTTGAAGGATACTGATAGGCAACATCTCAGTGAGTTGGAATTAAACTGGAATCCAGAGAGTGATGATGGTGTAGATGCCAGTGATGATGAAAATTCCATGGATAGCCTCCGACCACCCAAAAGTTTAAAATCTTTGACAGTGGTCGGGTACATGGGTGTGAGAGTTTCAAGTTGGCTTTCATTCTTAACAAATCTCGTTCAATTAAGTATACTCAATTGTAAGAAGTGCCAATATTTGCCACCGTTGTATCAACTCCCATCTCTCCAAAGACTAGATATTAGCGCTATGGATGGTCTGGAGTACATGACAGACGGGGATATGAATGATGAGATATCTGCTTCACTGGCATCACCATCAACATTTTTCCCGTCCCTTGAGACACTGATCCTTAGTACTTGCCCATATCTAAAGGGATGGTGGAGGAGTGTGGATAAGGGGAATGAGGCAACAATATCATCATCATCATCATCATCAACTAATCACTATCACCAACACATGCCGTACTTTCCGCGTCTTTCTTCTTTTAATTTATGGGATTGCCCTAAGATGACTTGGATGCCGCTATTTCCAAATCTTGAAGAAGTGCTTATTTTGTGGAATAGTAGTTGGAAGGCATTGGAAGAGACAATAGAGATGAATAATAGGGGAGGAAGGGCTTCTTCATTTCCGTCCTCTTCCTCTTCCTCCTCCTTCTCCCCTCCTCTCTCCAAATTAAAGCATTTGACTTTGTATGAGATGCAAGAGTTGGAGTCTCTGCCAGAGGAGTGGTTTAAAAACCTAACTTCTCTTGAGAGATTAGAGATTTGGAAGTGTCCCAATCTGACATCACTTTCCGAAGGGATGAGTCACCTCACCTCCTTACAGGCCCTGTCTATCTACAATTGTCCCAATCTGACGTTACTTCCCGAAGGGATGAGTCACCTCACCTCTTTACAGAGGCTGGAAATAATAGACTGTCCCCAATTAAAGCAAAGATGCGAGAAGGAAAATGGAGAGGATTGGGATAAGATTTCTCACATCCCAAATCTTGAGATAGATTGAACTACTGCATACGCTTCCCTGGTATGTTCTTCACTCTTCTCTGAATTTTTTTTTTTTTTTTTTTTTTTTT